>NC_088604.1:87091069-87391069 GCF_036013475.1 Columba livia | reverse complement strand
TTGACCCATGTTAGTAATACCCTTCGTCTAATCCCTCTGTTTGACCTGAAAAGAGAGGAATGTCAGTAACTCTTTGCCGACTCGCCTAAAAGAACCTGCGGCTGACAAGGGGGAAATGCAAGAAACGCATTCCCCACGCTTCGTTTATTTTTTCTCCCCTCTCTCAGATCCTCAAAATAACAGCCAGAGCAATGTTAGCGGAGGAGCTCAGGCCCACTTTGAAACTGGAATAGGAAATGTGAGAAATGTGGATGTTAAAAAACAAATTAAACAAAACAATATTTTCTTAGAATTCCATCTTGTGGGCAGGTCTGGGGGGAATCTGGATTTGGATAATCTAAATTAGGAGAGAAGTCAGGAAAACAAAGAGTAATTTTAAGCATTTTAGTGCCAGAGCTATTTCTTAACACACAGCTCACTCTCTGATTTCAAATATAGTCCCTCAACACTGAGCGGGGAGAACAGCACAAAGAAAATCAACGTCTTGATCCAGCCCTCTAACAGACGTGGAAAAAAGGCCAGAATGGAGTGAGTTGTTGAAACAAGCAGCCAGGTGAATGGCTCCTAAAGGTCCTGAGGTATTTCAGGTGCTTCTTTCCCTGTAGGAAATCACAGGGACGCAAGATGCAATAACCAGGCTATGGTCAAGTCGGCTGCAGCATGGTCACAAGACAGCAAATCTATTAACCACACGATCCTTATTATTGCGATTATTTTTGTGTTGTTGCACTAACACGCAAGGGAGAAGCTGTAGATGTAACAAAAGGTTGCTCCTCTGAGATGGTTTGCCAACGCTCCCTCTGCTGTGGTATAAATAGAATACACGCAGTGGGCACCGGCAGTGCACTAGTCTTGTATTTGCAAGCATTAGAGATGCCCATGCACCACCCACTGGCAGTTTCACTTGCCTCTGTCACTCAGGAGTTTGTCCAAAGATTTTCAGCTCCTGGAAAGAGAGAAAAATGTTCATGAACACACAGCACCATCACTCACTTTGTCCTTCTGGTTGATTTTGTACCCTCGGCTCTTCTCTCATAGTCAACAATTACAACAGGTTATGAGGAGTTGCTCCCCTTTCATTCTCTCCATCTGTATTTTCCTATCTCTCACTGGATGTTTGTGTGATCCTTTTGCAGAAAGCAGCAGAGGAACTGATAAGCAAGTGGAGGTAACAGGACAGGTCCCCAGCACTCAGCAGGGTTGTTTTAATATCTACAGAGAGATCAACAGACTAGAACAGCTCTTTTCCTGCCGAAACTACATGTAATGTCAGCCTAAATGTACAGACATCTTGACCCTGACTTACGCATCCCTAGCTAACAGAGCTGGTAGGAATATACACAGGCAGTTATTGCAATAGTACTTCACCTTACACTTACATCACAGTCCCTGGAGAAGCGTCTGATGGGGCAGCCTTATGTATTAAATCATTTCCTGGAGGGAAGAATTCATTTGGGCTCATTTATTATCATTTGTCCTAGAGCTCATATTTTACACTCTGAGCATAGGGAGCAGGTGTTATTCATGGCTACAGGTCTAAGAACCAAAGCCTAATTTCAGAGAAGCTGTTCTGTTGTTTGAGGTTGATCACTTGATGTTTGTCCCAGGTGCTGGACACATGTTGCTTGCTGAAGAAAGTATGAATTGGTCTCAGATTTCAATGTTTTGGTAACTACCAAACAAGAATAAAACTAAACTCAAGCATCTTTCCCTCCTCTGCAAATCAAGTGGCCGTTAGCAATCTTGACTTGAACAATAAATAAAGCTGTACAACAATCACATCAGAATCACATCAATGCGGCGTCAAATGAATATGGTAACAGAGGCCCACAGAAGTTGGACAGTCAGCATGTGCAGTCCTCTGCAAAGACAAGCAAACGGGTCTTCAGTAGAGAGGAACTCACAAAGCATCTATTCTGTGTGCCACGGGCCACAAAGTCCTTCCCAGCACCTCACACCACACTTCAGAGCTGTGCAAAGGCCAAATACCACAAATGTAACGTGCCACAGAACGACAGAAGAGCGCAAGGCTCCCTCCAAACCCCAGCAGTGTCAGACTGTGGTTTGCACCAGTACCCCACACAGCCATCAGAAGTTGTCAGTGCTCCGCGCCAAACAGGAAGGTAGCAAACCCAAAATGGTGGTGTCTATCTGACCATGGAAACACTCCCTCCTGCCCACAGATCTGACAGCAGGATTAAATGCTGGGGACATAGGGACTGGGTCACAGATACATCTTGTCACAAGTCATGTCTTTTCTCTGGCCACTCACTCACCCTAGAAGGAAGAATCTGCAGCAGAAACCCTGATACCTCCTTCTCCTTCCGAGACAGGAGAAACCCTTCCCACCTTCCTTCAGGAAGTGTGGGATTATTGCCACATGGGCATGATGCCAACAAGCGCTGACCCAGCCTCCTTTCAGATCAGTTTGGTGAGACTCAAAAGCCCCTCTACAATGAAAGGGGCAGATTTGGGGGTTATAACTTCCTCAGAGGGAAAATGTGGGGAGCAACTACTCACCAGCCGTTTGTGGTTCCTCATCTCAGGGTACCAGAGGGTTGTGAAATGTATACATACCAAAGAGACACCCCTGCCTCTTCCCTGACAATTAGGGTCTGAGGTAGGGAACCTCCCTGTCCCCGCACACCACTTCCCCACAGGTGACTCTAGATCTCCTTGCACCATTTCCTCCTCCCACCCCCTTTCCACAAGTGACTTGTGATCACCCCAGGCTCGTCTCCACGAATGACCTGGGGCCCGGTCCCTTCAGGAAACTCAGGCCACTCAACTGTGGAGGCTATAAACCCTGACCAAAGGATGGTCCAGACAAATCTACAGCTGGATGCCAGTTAAATATTTCCATACTGAAACTGGATTGTTATCTGATGTGTAAACCACAAACCATCCACACAACTGCAAAGCTTCCATCTCAGTGGTATATTACTGTCTGTCTGTACACTCCAAAAACAAGCAATTTTTTAAATAACAGAATTCAACAAATTGTTTTGGATAAATTGAAATTTGATAACTCTTTTGACTTGCGGTTTACACAAGGTAGTATTTCAGTTCCATCAGGACCTTAAGTAGAGCATGTTGTATACAGTTCAGTGAGCAATTTCATGAGAGCACACTGGGTTGCTCAAAGCAGGGGAGTTTTCTTGAATTCCTTCTGTCTCTGGACACTACAAATGCCCACACACCTTGGTGGCTGTCTGCCCAGAACCACACCTTCACACCCAAAGAAAGGCTGGGCAATACTCCAACTAATAAAAGATCAAAACAAGGGCAAATAGCCAGTTAGGAGGTTCCTAAATTCTCCACCTCTCAGACTCCTGGGGGAATACTTCTCAACTCTAGAACTGAAGTGCAGCCCAAACAACATTTCTCAAGAACAGAATTTGAGAGAGCACCTTCCTTGTCCTTGGCCAAGCTCATCAGCGTCCTCATTGCTAACTATAATTTCCCAAATTCCTGTTTCCTCTCAGCATTTCGCAACCAAGTTCTTAGGGCAAATCTTAGAGAAAGGAACTTTGGTCCAAACAGCTTCAGCTTGAGACAACACTAGTGTCAGTTCTGGGAAAACTTAATTTGCACCAGCAGAACAAAACATAGTGAAGGCTTAAGACACTTGAGATGCCAGAAATGTCCCCTTTCTTACAAATATGGTATTCATAAATAAACCTACTTTTGAATAAAATTGGCAAAATCTGAATTGGGGAATAGGTTTTCTGATGTCATCAGTTCACAGAAAGGTCAGTGTTAAAAGCCCAGATGATTTAAAACAAAAACCATAGGGGCAGCTATTCACAGAACTGCCATCTGTCAACAAAATTAAAGTTCAAACATATGATCGGTTTCATCATTTCCAGCTTATTTTCTGCTCATCTAAAAAGAAGGGTTTTTTTCTGGAACTAAGCTATAGGTCAAAGAGCTTAGCTTCTGACATCAATAGTTTGATAGAGAAGTTGCTTTTCAATATTGTCTGTATTCCCATATATGTTATTTTTCTCCCCAAGGGGTAATATTCACTCCTTCAAAGGATGTTGCAGGGCACCACAGGACCATCAGGGCAGAGCTCCAAACCTGCACAGAACAGGGCACTCTTACCATCACAATGTGAAGCAACAGCACTCAAAAAGGGCAAGCTGCTTTCCTAACAAAGAGAAATACACAGTCCTTTCTCCCAAAAAACTTGCTATGAAGCACCTGGAAGTTTGTTTTCCCTGATAGTGAGCCTTAAACCAACTCTTACAGCCATGCATTTATATCTGGATAGCCCATGTCCAGAGCACATAAAAGAGAAGCAGGCTGAGTTGGAATAAAGCTTCCCTCACCTTTTAGAAATAGCAGCATGCCATTTCTTTCCGTCTTCCCCAAAAGTTTCAAAAGCTGCAAAACACACTCTCTACCCTGGACTAAGCGCTTAAGCTGCTTTACCTTTTAATGCTTGTAACACTGAAGCTCAGATGGCAAAAAGCCCCTCCTGCCCATTCAAAATACCTTGATGCCACAGCTGGAGCTGTGTGACATTAATTTTTGGGGAGGTTGGCTCATATGTCTCCCACTTGCCATGCGCGGTGCTGTGCTGGCATCCCAGGACATGCCTGACATGAGGACAAGGCAGTCGTTTTGAGGAAACATCCTGAGTACATGTCACTGGCTGGGGACCAGGGCTGTCAGAAAATCAGCTTTCCTTCACTCAGCAACCGCCCGGTTAGGTGAAATAACGTGAGCTGAATCCCATTTTCAAAGAAAATGATTGCACAACCCAGTGCTATCTGTGAAAACAAACGATTAAGCAAATGAAGCAAGGCAGCGAACTCCACACAAGAATAAGTGTGTTTCATGCAGCGCCGTGCCTGGCTAGCTAGACCTGCTCTGTAAACCAGCGGTCCCACCTCTGACACTTCTGCTCACTCACCCTCTTGCACACTTGTACATTTCACTGCATTTCACTTGCATGGTTTGCTTTGACCCTTCACGGTCCTGGCATTGTCAGCCGGAGGGACACTGCCACGGTGAATGGCTCCAGCTGCAAAGCTCTGCTGAAACATCATTTGCGCCTGTGCTTTCGCTGGCCTTATTCATTCGAAAGGAAGGTGGCTTTGCAGCTTTTGAAGGAAAGAGGTGATTTCCAGAATATAAATACCTTACTTGTTCTGAACTACAGTTCTTTCACTGATGAACACCTCTGCTGTGCATGTACCTATGTTACTGCCCTGGACTAAGAAGATGCCTGAGCACACAGGTCTGGGCTGGGCAGAGAGTGGACGGTGAGGAGATGTAGCAGAGGCTGCAAGAGGCAGTGCTGGTGGAGGGTCTGTAGCCCTTCACCCAAGGGACCATGCCTGGAGGATTTCATGGGAAGAAAAAAACCCGTCAGTTCACGATGTAACAGAGCACATCTGACACACTGGAGACATGGAGAAGCCCAAGGGCTACCGCCCCAGAGAACAAAATGGTTGCCAAGGGAGTTGTCTTCTTTAATAACATACCTCCTTGATCCAGGTGCAGACCATGTGCAGGCTGACCTCACTGCTGGACAGCATACTATGGTGCAGGGAGCTGAGGCTGGTGGCTGGGGGCTCATGCCAGGTTTTGGCCAAACACGCTTGCCTTTCATTTTGCTCTGGACTGAGCAGTAGGAATGGAGGAGCTGCATCAGCCAGTGGCGATTTCATCTGGTCGAATGTTTGATGTACGTGGATGAGTCAAGACTCATTAAGCAGCTGCTGAGGTTGCCTGGGCAGGCTGTGTTTTCCTTTGACAACACATGCGTGTGGTTCAGAGTGCGGCCATTGGATGGGCTGTCTGCTCTCCCAGGTCTGCAGTCCACCCTGGCAGGGGAAGGACTGGGGAGATCATGCTGACACTTCTTTCCTGGCATCTCACCTGTACATATTTGGCCACCTTGGAGAACGAAGGTCTCTCATGGGCAGGACCCCAGTGCAGCAGCAACCTCCTCACCAGACATGGCCAGGTAGCAGGAACCAGACAAGAATCAGGATGTGTGCCACACAGAGATCCCTGGACACCAGCTAGCTGAAGGCACCCAAGCACATGGCAAGAGCCGGCCAATACAGCAACTCTGTGCCATCTTACAGAAGATGGCCTCTGCTCTGTTATTGCAGAGACCTTGGGGACAGTCACCTGCTGACAAACGGGAAAAAATTACCCAGGGCAGTTTGTCGCTGGCTGCTCCTTTCCCAAAACACCAGAGCATGCCTGACTCCAAAGCACTGCAGGATTAAGAGCAAAACAGCCAATTGTGTCCCAGGAGGCTTGTGACAAGTGCATATTTCACTCTGGGCAGCACTAGTAGCACCTAGGCTAACCTGGGAGGTGATCCCACTGTGGCCAGCACACATCTGCAGGCAGAACAGAGTGGGGTAGGAGGGGTCATGGTGGACCTTCCAAAACACCTTCCTTTGGTGGAAACTCGTTCCCTATTGGTATTCTGTGCTAGATGAAGACTACCAACTACAAAACTAAAAACGAATTATTGATTAGTTAAGAGTCAAATGAGTGTGACTCAATGTGATTTGCTATGGGCAAACAGAATAAAGTCCAAACTGCTAACATGCAAACCTGGAGTTTTAAAAGGGCCTGTTTTCAAAGCTTTTCAGCTTTGAGCTAAATCAGCTGTGAGAGAAACACAAACAGAAGAAGTAGAAGAGTTAGGAAACTGAATATTTTTATTGGTGCTAAAATATCACAATTGAGAAAAAAGGCTAGTTTGGAGGGAATATAAAGCATACAAAAAAATTAAATGTGTGTATGTAGATATGAGAAATAAAGAGAGAAGCTGGTAGCAACAATTAATTTGACTGACAGTTTAATTGATTGCAACTGTGGAAAATTGATAAGAGGATCA
Source organism: Columba livia (assembly GCF_036013475.1). Lineage (NCBI taxonomy): Eukaryota > Metazoa > Chordata > Aves > Columbiformes > Columbidae > Columba > Columba livia. The sequence continues at coordinate 87,384,195 of NC_088604.1, read as the reverse complement.
AAAGGACAAGAAGATATTTGTGCAGAGTAGATTTAAGGGCAGTAAGACAGCTTTTTTTCAAGCAGAGTCAAAACAAGAGATCATAAAACAATTTTGGTCCACTTCTACATGGAAAAAGTTGTGAAGTAATTATCCAATAATGATACAGATAATAGATGTAGCCAGCAAATAGGGCTGTTGCAGACTTTGGACAGTGACGACACATATTTTCTACCCAATACAGACTACGGAGGATTTAAAAAATTTAACGGAAGTGTAAGAAACCTGAAGGGAGTAATTTACATTGAATACACACATGGACACACACAGACACACACATAAACCTAAAAAAAATACCACCACACAGCATTAAAAAGAGCTGGCAGGAAAAGATTCTAAATGGCTTCAATAAGTTTTGGAAAAAGGGTTTCATAGGCTTAGAAACAGCGTGGCATTGTACCAGTATTACAATGAATATATAAAGACGATTGTGTGACACTGTAGCAGGATACCCAGAGAGCTGGTGGACCCTTCACTCCTGAGCTTTTCATTAGTAAGAACGAAATAAATGGGATAGCATCATTCATATCAGTGAGCCTAAATATGTAAAAAATGGATCTGGTTAGAATAACAACTGCTTCTATCAGTGAGATTACAAGTTTGCTTGACAGAGGTTGCTTGACAGAGGTAACAGGGTTGGTGCAATTTACTTGGACTTCTTCCAAATATTTTAGTTCGTGCTATAGGATGATACAAAATAAGCATGGACCTTATTAAATTAATTTAAAACTGGCTAACTAGTAGGTTTGAGGAAGCAATACTGTAAGTGAAGAGTCACCATTTGGCAGGTAGTGCTTTTGGTCCAGCTCCTTCAAATCCAACTCAGAAAGATATATGAAATCATTCCTATTGAAGTCTGGAGATGGCACAAAGAGGGAACTATTACGTAAGGAAGAGGATATGTCTTTGGTGCAGAACAATACAGATTGCCGGAGGTCATACAAACACAATGCATTTTAACACAGAAATGTATGACTCACAGCTGTGGAAGAAAGCAGGAGACCTCCCACCAAAAGGCGAGGTCTACCCAAGCAAGCCAGAAATCTGAAGAGGACTTGGAGATTATGGATGCATCTGCCATGATGAAATATGGTGGCAAGGGCAACAAGATCCTGGGCTGCAAAACAGGAAATATTAAACAGGAAAAGGGAGGTTGCATTATCCAAGCCTTCAGCACCAAGACAACTCAACTGCTGCTGGGATCACTGCATGGGCGGAGAGGAGTGAGGAGGGTGATGAGAAGAGCCAGAGGATGACTGCAGCACTGGAAAGGATGCCATGGACTAGAGCTGCCAGGACACAGCCTGTTCGCTGGAAGGTCATGGGTAATTTGGTCATGGCACATAAGAGTCCCACACTGGAGACAGTGATGCAATAACAAATGGCTCTCCTTGGTTTAGCAGTTACAAATATTAAGAGCCAATGGGGGGAAATGATGCAAGGCAATCTTGGAGATTAGAAATGAGGCAAAAACACAACTGAGGAAAACTATGAGGAGCCCTGGGGGATTTTTTGAAAACTGGAAATCTTTCAGTCATTTATTTTCTAGAAAAGAGCTTTGATGTTTCTCCTTAATTCAAACAGGAACAAACTCAGGAAGATCCTCTGGTAGATGTTTTACAGGTCAGGTGAGATGGTCACCACAGTCTCTTCCACCCTTTGTTTCTGAATCTCTTCTCTGTTACAAAAGGAGATGGATTCTGTGGGTATTTTGTTACTTGCACTCATTGCAATAGGGATCCATACCTTCCTGCTGGTCAGTCAGTGCTCTTTCTCTGCTTCGAGTAGTGATTCCTTCCCTGACAGCCTCCTTTCCTTCTTCATCTCTGCAGCCAGAAGCAGCAGTGTGCTTCTGTCCCTTCCCTTCTGCTTTCCAGAAGGTTCAAACCCTCACAGGCCTCTCCTGGCTCCTCACAACTCCACTTCTGTCCCAGCATGCCCACGTCTCCATGCGCCTCCAGCCCTGCTCCTACTGTTAAATCCCGAGAGGTGTCTCTGGAGAAAGACCCTAGAGATGCCCTGAAAGATGCCCCCATGTCTCCAGAGTCAGAGGCAAATTTTGGGGCCAGTAAAGGCAACTTTTGTGCGAGCAAGGCAAATCTCATGACCAACAACTTGCCCAGGTCATACCCCAGGTGTGTGGCAGAGCAGGGAAGGGACCCAGAGCAGACTCCCATCTCCCGCCCCACCGCTCCAACCCTTGGGCCGCGTTTTTGTCTGGTTTGGTTTGGTTTATCCGAGCGGCGACGCGGCAGAGTTTTGGCGCTGCCCACAGCGCCCCCTGCTGGTGCCAGCGGCGCCCGGTTCGCGTTGCGAGCGGGTCCAGCCCTGACCCTGCTCGTTTTCTGGTTACTTTAGATTCCGGAGGTGAAATACAGAAAAGATCACCGTGGTACCTGGACCCGTGCCTGGAGGTATGCAGGATTAAATATCCCTCGCCCATGTGCTCCGGCAGGGCATGAATTTCGGCCTGGATGAGGGGAACAATGGGGATTGCCTCTTTTTTTTGGCTGATGTAGCAAGAAAATAAAGTCCATGCAAACATAGTCACCCAAGCCAAGGAAGCCTCTGCCTGCAAACACCGCTGTAGGAAAGACTCAGCAGCATCAAAGAGCTACAGAGGGCCATTGGGCAGGGGTGCGAAATGGAATGTCATTAACGTGAATGTTACCTCACACTTAGCATGACTCATAGCTGGAAGTGGAAGCACAATCCCATTACCTGCGCCCTCTGACAGTACGGTCATAACCCCAGTAGAAATAGATTGCTAAAAATTAACTTATTAGTATTGTTGTTATTACTGAGAAGCCAGATACGGGAGTACTAACCCAAAGGAATGGCCTGTCCCCTCCCGCCAGCCACCCTCTGAAGACGAGACTTTTCTGCTGAAGATAGGGATTAAGAAGAAAAATGAGTGAAGATTTCCGTTTCTGAGATAGCTGGTAATAATTAACGTGCAACTAATGGAGGGGCATGTTAGTTGGGCCTTCCAGGGAATGTACTCTAGCTGCGAGAAGATGGGAAAATTCCAGAGTGAAATGCAACTGGCCTTGCACCTCATATTTTTTGTGCTCCCCAGATCCCATCAGGCCATTAGAAGACCTGACCCTGACGACGCTGAAGCTACTCTGAGCCATTTCTTTGTGTGCAGAGGACTTCAGGGCAAGGCTGCTAAACAACAAAGAAGACAATCAGGGTTATACTCCTGTTGCAGAGAGCTGAGGCTCGAGAAACCCACAGGATATCCCCATCTCTCTGACAATATCTTTCTGCCAAAATAACCCTGTCATCTCCAGCTGAAGTTCCCCCTCCAACCCAAACTACTGTTCCTTGCACAAGAAGTTAGTTCCTTGGGGAAAATATGGTCCGGGCTTTCATACATAAAGTCTGATATGCCTACCAACACAACAGACCAGCGTGTGGTCTGGTCTGTGGGCTGCACACCACCACCAAAACACTTTGAACAAATCAATAAGGGAGCGCAGACCTTGCTGTAACAGGGACAGTGCAGCACTGCCAGTGATAAGTTACATTTTTAGTATATCTCTGGCCTATCTGTTAAGGAATCCAGCACTGATCTCCTCTGTGGTAGAACAATTCTCACACTGTTAGCCCATACAACAACACCAGTTTTCAAGCAGGGGAGGGAAGAGCAACTTCTCCCAACAACTGGGATTAGACACATTTATATACAAAGAGTAAAAAATACCATCAGTTTGTGCTATCATTGTTTACTATTGCATATGCAGCAGGAATAGCTCAAGATAGTGTAAGAAAAATAGTTGAAGTCGTACAAACATATAGATTCTGGGGTATTTATGGGACAAGATAGCACAGTGAGGAAGGACAGATAAGGTGGTGTAGGAAGAAAAGAAAATGAGAAATTTAGCATTGGACATTTGAGAGGTTGAGGAAGAGCAAAAAATTGAATGAGAAAATTTTGAACGTAAGATGATCTCCAAAGAACATTTGTGCTCTTCCTCTCCTTCGAAAACACAGAAATAGCATAAACAAGGGAAGGGAAAAAACACACTGAAATCTTAATTCACATTAATAGAATATAAACAAGAAAGTCTCGCTTCATGCAAATTCTTGCAGCTCTGTACAGGCAAAGACTCACATGGGAAAGGAGAGTGAAGGACCATTAGTAATCACAAAACCCCATCTCCTGTGATTACCATCCAACCTTTAAACAAAAAGTCCTCACAATTTGCCAACCGTAACCATAATTCTATTGTCTTTGCTTCTGGGTCCCTTGGCTCACAGTTACAAGACCACTCATGCAGAACGCCAGGTTATAATTCTGATAGCTGGTGCAGACAAAGAGAAAGTCCATCAGGGAAAGATAAATATTGTTCTATCAAGATCACCAACCAAATCTACTCAAATTCCACAAGATAAGAATCGTTAATAATTTCCTGCTCAAAGTGGTCAGCCCTGGCCTCTCCTGCAACCTCTTGTTCCCATGAAGATAACATTTTTGAATAATAATTTAAAAAAAAAAATTACCCCAAACTAAAGCAGTTTTCCCCTGAGTAAAACTTCCATCCCTGATTTAGCAAATGTTGGCTTTAGGCCATCACACTTCTTTCTTCTCTCGTGGGTTGTATGGTGCAATTGGGGAAATGCAGCTAAATCTGAAATGCTCAAGCACTTCATTTTAAGCAAAACGCAGATTATATCCACCTCCAAAAGACATAACTATTCCAGTAAGTAAAAGATACCCGTTCATCTTACCAGATCACAAACTCTTTTGGCTGTCTCTGGAGAACAAAATAACAATAAGAAAATTTTGAAGTAAATTCTGTCTTTTAAGGGCTGATGAAACGCTTTGACTGCAACTATGCAGAACCACTCTTTGGAATTGTTATATACCAGTTATCTCCAGCGTGTTCAGACTCTCTCACACACTCCAATAGCTGAAAGTTTGTAACTCTGGTATTATTTTCAAGCATTTCCAAAAGGGTTTTGTTTTGGTGATACATTCCCTTCAGTTAGAGAAAACGTTTTGCAGGACCTGCTCTCTGCTTCTTCTTGCTCTGAAACATCCCCACAGCAGAGCAGCTGCAGAAGTGATTTGCCTCCTAAGAAGAACTGTAAACTGTTTGCATCCCGGGACGGGTAAAACAGGACCAGTCGCTAAGAGAACAGCATCATATCACGGTCTGCAAAATATCTGTAGCCACGACCACTCCTTAGGGCAGAGCTGAGCTCCCTGTGCCAGCCTTGGGCTGCTTATTCTGGGAACTCCCAGCCGGGGCTTCTCCCTCTGTGCCAGCCCCACGGGAGCCATCCAGCTACAACAGGAGAGAGAAAACTGGTTCCACTCACCAAAAATGTGGCATTTTGCTTATTGACGTGCACCAGTGACAACCACTGGTTGGGAACCAGATCCAAGGGCTGGCTCGCGCAGTGGGCATTGGAGGTCAGTAAGTTATCGCTTATTTGTAAACATGAGAAAAACTTCATCTGGAGTCAATAAAAACGCAGAGTCCCGTGGGGCCATTTTCCTGAGTCAAAAGCAATAAATTCAAAGAGCTCATCCTTACAGAGAAGGGAAATTGGCAAAGAAGAACAGCATAATAGTATGTTACATTGTATATCTACAGGCCTTTTGATCCCTGGATATTTACAAATATTAATGAGTCATGCTTCTCAAGCACCTTTTTGGAAGGTATCATTAGACAGTTTTCCAGATGGGGAAACCCATGGGAGAGAGAAGTGATCCTTCCATAGCCACACAGAGCGTTTGTGACACAGCCGAAAGCAGAAACCAGATATTCTTGCTTCCAGTCCTTTGTTTTTAATTATGGCAGCATTCTTCCTCTCATATTTTAGGTTGTATTTTATAGCAAGTCATATATGAATACACCTATGTAGGACATTTCTTGCTAGTTTACTTTCCACCAGTCACACTGACGTTTTACTCCTTATGCTAAATGAATTTTAACTGACTCCATTACAGCAGAAAAATCAATAATAAATATACACTGCAGTCATACAGAGAGTGTTCCTCACACGAAACACTAACTGCCTTTACAAGCAGAAACAAGACACTGAAAATTTAAGAATGGATGCATCTTTAAAGCTTAAGAGGGAAATTTTAACAGAAGAAGAAAAATGTATCTATACATAGGAGCAAATGCCAAATAATGTTGTGTTACACTGTCTTGGTCAAGTTCAGCAACTCTGCAGCTACAATATCTTAAGGGATCAGATTTAAAGAGACAGAATTCAGTGCCTGTTGTTTTGATGGGAGAGTAGAGGTAGAAAAGATAGAAATGAAAAAAATCATCAAGTATTCTCAAGTATGTGAGAAAGAAGTTGTCTACAGGCTCCTTTGTTCTGAGGGAGTTGATAAAAGCAGCCATCTCTTTGGTGACATACCACCTAGCACTGCTTTTTTGCTCCTGTTGTGGATAAGCAGGACAGTTGTTGCTGGATGACCTAAACCACAGCAACTCTGCTTTCCTCTAGAACACCATAGCATTTCCTTTTATTCCTTTTTCTTTTTTCTTTTTTTTCCTTTTCTCTCTCTATATCTTTCTTTCTTTCTTTCTTTCTTTCTTTCTTTCTTTCTTTCTTTCTTTCTTTCTTTCTTTCTTTCTTTCTTTCTTTCTTTCTTTCTTTCTTTCTTTCTTTCTTTCTCCTTTTCTTTCTCCTTTTCTTTCTCTTTCTCTCTTTCTTTCTCTTTCTTTCTTTCTCTTTCCCTCTTTCTTTCTCTTTCTTTCTCTTTCTTCCTCTCTCTCTCTTTCTCTCTTTCTTTCCTTCTTTCCTCTGATCCTTTGTGTGTAGCAGCTCATATATTAAAGCCAGCACACTATCACAGAGCTTAGGCTAATGTGATAACTTCATTTACATACAGGGCCAGTACTTATTAGCTTATTTCTGCAGGCCATATCAAAACATTCAGATCCTCCTGTCTCTTCCCTCTGAAATCTACAAATTCTTCCCACCAAATCCATAGATAAGTGGGTGAGCCTGGCCTCTGCACTGATTCTGTTCCTTACTGGCCCTGAATTGGTGTGGGAATTTGATCACTTTGTCATTTTCTCCCTGGTTTTCTCTTCAGCCTCAGTTTTCTCTGCTCTCACCTTTGATTTAGATGTTTGTCTTTTCAAGAGAACAAAGTAATTGCTCTGGATTTTACCAGAGGAAGTTTTGCTGGTGGGATAAACCTGTCCAGATGTTGGCATTTACATCAGAGCTAGACGTCTAGACTTACTTTAACAGTCAGCAGAGAGAAACAGGCATTCTGGGGCATGGGAAATCTCATTTTAAGGTAGATGTTGAAAAGCGCTCAGATGAACCAAGTTCTGGAAGTGCCCATCTCTCTCCATTGGCTATAAAGATTGCCTGGAGCAGAAGCTCAAACATAAACATCAAAAGGTAGGTGAGATGAAAGTGTGTGGTCCTCAAAGTGCCTAATACAAAGGCACTTCAGGAGTCACTGGGCTTCTGGTCATTTGTAGTGCATGAAGTAATATCTATGTTCATGCTTTCCATTATGTGATCAAATAGTGAGAAAAAATATGGAAGAGGATTTTCTATGAAGGAATCAATGCTTTACTGGGAGTCTGGGAGTGGTATCTGCTCACATGCCTGAAGACAGCTAGGCTTAACCTCAGCCTCAAACCCAACAACTTCAGCTCTTCTGCCACCATCAATGGAGTCAGATTGTCCTGTCTCAGTGAGAGGAAGAACGGCTCCACAGCAAGCTCCATGCAAGGGAAGAGCTGCTTCTCTGGTGTCACCAAGCAGATGTCAATAAGAAGCAATCTTCCATAATGCTAGCTCATGTTTCCCTAAAGTAATGTGAGGAAAAATACTTAATCATCTCTAAATTTATATGAAGAAGGTATATCAACTCAATTGCCTTCATTAGCACAGTTTGCAGCTTGTCACCAGTGAGACCTCATCTTGTCCACCTCATGAGGCCACACTCAGACCCCCTCCAAATCATGTCAAGAGTAGATATCACAATTACTGCAGCCAGAAATGGTCCAGCAATCTTATATACTAGGTTTTTAATCAAACTTGTAATTGCAAAATTACTCTCATATTTAGACACCAGAGTAATTGTAATGCAGTATTGTGACAGGCAACAGAATAACACTCAAAAGCCTTGCCACCCCCCTCCCCAAACCAACCATTTCTTCACATTCTTCACACTACAACTCAACAGACAACCATGTGTGCAGATTCCTGGGTTTTCCTTTCTTTAATAGCAGGGCTGACTGTTATTTTATCTACATTACTTTTCAAATTTAGCTACATTTGCATAATGTCAGCATCTCAACAAGATTATTAAAGACACCAATATCACCCATAACTGAAAAACCTAGTTTGTTGTGAGGACTCTTGTTCCCCAAAAGCAAATTTTCCAAAGCTGTCTGAGCAAAGAAGGACATTTTCTGTGAGCTTGCCCTAAACTGCCTTCCTAATCATCCAGAAGTGTCTGGGACATTTTGCACCCCAAATGTTCTGCTACTATCTGCTTTTCAGTATTTAACACTGCTTTAATTTAGCTTGAGTTAAAGGCCTAGTGGGATCCAAAAGGGTATCCACAATGATAATTGTTCTTACTTCCAGACAGTCTACCAGTAAGGAGTTATTTCCAAGCACTCCCTCTTCACATTATGAAATAAAATTGTTTTTCTCAGTTTTCTTTTTCTTGTTCTCTAGGAACACGTATTGGCAGTAGTGTCTTTGTTTCTTAGAAGTTCATCAGTTCTCGCCATCTGTTTCTCCCATGATGTCACCACTCTCACTTTTGCCTCATCACTATTTCCACTGCAATCAGTCAGAATTGGATGCCTCAAATGTCTGACCTCCAGGAGGAATTAAAAGTCAGAACAGAAATGATACGAAGAAAAAGAGAACAACAGGAATTAAAACCAGGAAAAAACAACTGCTTAAAAGCTCTGATTACCTCTAAATGTGGTTATTCTTCTAAGTTTCTGTATTGTGGCATCATCTTTTAAGAATGTATAGAGGTTGACCTCCAAAGAAAAACTGTTGGAATGTATAGACTTTAAGAGGTAGATGTTTAATAATGTTTCCATAGTGTTTTTTTAAATAGTGATTTCTCTTCATTCTCCTATTCAGCCTCCTGTAACCTCAATATCACAAGATGGTGTGAGAACTATTGACAGTTCTTTCACCATTAAAAAAAAAAAATAATAGTATGTAGGTGTTTTAAGTTGAAGGATTCATTTCTTTTTCTTACTATCGGCACCTAATAAACATAGGAAAAGAATAATAGCTTTGTCAGCAATCACTAACATCTGTTGGTTCTGAAACATAAAGCAAAAGTCAAGGAAGACCCGAATGCAAAAACTTTGTGGTTTCTAGCTGGGAAACAAGCAAACCATTCCCTCTTCCCATTTTTCTTTCTTGTCCTAATCACACTATGTCAACAAACAAACAAGGCCGTAAACCCTGTTGTATTTTGACTTGGCAGGGCACCTGTAGCATGTGTTTGCTCTTACATAAACCAGACCTTTTTAGCTGTTTTTTATTGCTCTCTTCTGTATCAAGGTGCCCACAACATTCCAGCCAGGAGCTCTCAGCTGCTGCTGGGGTTGTAACGATGCCAGAAATACCACTGCAAAAAGGAAGGCTTCCTTTCCATACACTAGAAATAATATTTTCCACAGATCCCCAGCTTGCACAGGTTAGTGTGACCACAGGCTTCTTCCTCAGCCCCCTGTAGTGTCTACCATGATGAAAGCATTTGAAAGCGCTTTGTACACTAAACTTCCTGGAACCAACAGGAGGGCTCAGTATGGCGTTTTGCAATCTGAGCATCCATCTAAGCAGCCGTGTTCCCCCTGAAGTCCCAGAGCTGCGTGTGCTGCATATCTGCGCTAGCAATTACTGCAAAGGGGTGCAGCTGAGCCTGATCTCAACACAGCTGAAGCTCGGGCGCTGCCAAGAACAGAGTGTGTTCAGCACTCTTTCAAGAAGTATGGTTCATCTTCATATGCAGGAGTGCTCCTTGTTCTCATTACCTCACTTGACAGCCAGAGTCTTTGAGGTAAGTGAGAGAGTCCTCTCCTTCCTTGCTCACAGTGAAAACTACTTGCCTCAGTTTGGAACCTCATTTAACTAGAAATTATACCCTCTAGATATTTGTCTGTCATCACTCAACGATCTGATACATTGCAAAGCACATATCCGTATGTGTCCATCCAATAAGCTCTAGGAGGAACATTTTGTCTTTACTTGATAATGGAGTCACCTCTCACTGTGTCCTTGGGTTCATCTTCTGATTGTTTCATGGGTCTTTGATTTTATCCTTTCATCTCCCCAGAAGGAGCTGCCTTTTCTTTGTGTCTCATGCTTGGTAATGGAGAAGAATGAGTACAAAGTTTTTCACCTGGATTATGTGTTGGTCTCTTTAGTAGCATACCTATCTTGGTGCGTCAGGATGAAGACAGACAATTTATTTCTCTTTTTTTAGTGGAAGAGAAAGGCTGTGGTGGGACACCAGTTTTGTGCTTGGTGCTTGGCTAGCATAAGCCACGCAGAGGACTTACAGTCTGCAGAAAATGGCATTTTGGTTCATCCCAGAAAGTGGATTGATAAGACGATAATTGCAAATGTCTGAAAGGACAGTGGCTGTGTTACTGCATAGTCACTGTACCCCCTGCAGGTGGCCATTCTCAGGAGTCTGATGTTTCCCTTGTACTGTTTCAAGCAAGACACCCATTGTTGTTACTGTCTTCTTCAAACATTACATGAGTGTAACCATTCTTTCTCAGTAGTTGTGGATGAACACACTGCTTCTGAAGACTGAAACAGAGAGAGCCTCAGTAATCTCCAGTTGCATCATGTCTTTCCACGTATGCATGCTAAAATCCTCCTCCTCCGCTTCCCTCTGTCCCTTGTTCTTGGTTTCAGTGCCCTTTCCCTCATCCGTTTCTCTCCACATCTCACTTTACCCTGCAATACTCTCCATCCATCTCCCACCATTCACCCTTGCATTCCCCAGCCACACCAGACATAAAAGCTCAGGGCACAGACTTTTCTTCATGTGTGTGAACAACAGTGGGTGGAGTGGCTGCTGAAATCTTACTGGATCTGTGATATGGGCAGTGGGGTCTGTATGCACTTAAAAACAAAATCTTGGGGGAAATCCTGAAGCCAAGCTAAGACGTCAGGATTTTGATCAAAAGGCCAATAGATCTGTAGCTGAGAAAATGAACCCCTGGCACCAAACAAGATAAGCAGGGATGTTGAAAGTTAGGCTGTTTGCCTAGAAGCCCTTCATATTAATCCCTGTCTCTGACTTTGACGGTAACTTAGAGGGAGACTGTTAATTTGCCTCTAGATTATGAGATGGCTTCAGGAGGAGAAGCAAGGAAGACCTTTAAGTGTCTTGTTTCTTTGCTTCACCTAGCCTGGCAATGACCACTTCACTCACAGCTGCACTGACCCAAGTGTCTATCTCATCAAAAGAAAACAGAGTTCAGCATCTATTCTGGGAAATACAGATGGGACTGAAGGGAAGGCGAGGGGAGACCTGTTTCCATGGTTTCAAGCTCTTTCTTTCTCTGTGTTGTTTCCCCCACTTTAACAGTCAATTTCTCCAGTTTCAAGGTTCAGGCCCAGCCCTGCCTTCTCCCCAGTATCCCGTGGAATGGCAGGATCTTTCACACCCTGGCAAGTCCTTCGCTGAGGGACATGGCAGAGAAGGGACTGGTCTGCTCATTCCAGCACAGGCTCTGCCACGTGTTACACCTCAGCTTTTGTTGAGGTTTCGGGTTGCTGTGCCTCGTTGCAGTTTCCTCCTCCTCTTCAGCCAGTCCCTCACACAAACAAGACCCAGCTGCATGCTGCCTCAGCTGCCCTGAACCATGGAGAATGTAATACCTCTGGGATAAGCCACAGCCCTCCTCTCTCCTTCTTTACTTGGGGCGGGAGGCTCTTTACAACCCTGCTATTTCCCTCTCTGAGCTCCACTGAAAGGATGCCCCAGCAACACAATCTTTTCAAGAACAGCAGCCCATCAGTCTGTCTCCCCGAAAGGCTGCATCCTCCATCCCTGCTGGCCTGTGGCAAAACCTCTTGGCACTTCCCTCCCAGGTGTTCCCTTGCTCTTTTCGCCTGAAGCCCCTTTCCCAGCAGATCCTTCCCACAGACCAGAGTCACGCGTCCCCGCTGGAGACTCTGTAAAGGAAAAGAGCCAGGTCAGAGAGATCTTTTGTATCACCCTGAGCTCAGGCTGAATTTTCCTGGGAACACCTCCCACCTGCTTCTTCTAGGAAGCAATGAATGTAGAGAAGCTTAGAGTTGGGCTCACGGCTACAAGTCTGAACACAAGAAAAGGGAAAGAGGGACTGAAAAGCTAGCTACCCTATCATTAAAATATGAAAAGGATTAAGCTTATCTTCTTCTTAGGAAACAGAAGAAAAGTGGGAAGTGGCAGTGTAGGGGGCCTGTAGTTGGACAAGCTTTGTTTGCAGGATAAGTGGCTTTTGTTCCTGGTGAGGAGAACTAAGCTGTGTTTACAAATAATGTTGACAGTTCAGCCCTGATTGTGCTCCAAAAATGCAGCATCCCTACTCCTGGATTGCCTCAGCATTGCATCCCCAGAGGCAGGGAGAAGCAATAAATCAGAGTAGCAATCCAAAACATGACACAACTTTTGAGCAATATTTTCTTGTGCCTTGTGGTACGTAGAAGGCTGCTGTCCCTACATCCCACTGGCAATTGCTCTGGTAACAAAAATATTATTGTCTGCACTGTGATGGACAATAAAGACCCCTCAGGCTCATTGTTTTAGAGTCGGGATTTAGCCCAAGTAACCTTACCACGCCTCTGCCTCTAAATGCTGTGATTCAGTAACTTGGCTGTGGGCTGGAGAGTCACTCCCTCCCATCTGCTGCACGGCTCAGCCCCGTAGGTGGGACAGAGGTGTTGTGAGGGCCTCGGGCTGGCCTGCAGGACAAGGGCAAGTTACATTCCTGTGGAAGATGGTGCTTCAGAGACCTTTGGGAGGAGAGTAGTTGAGAGGTGACCAATGTCTCTGCTTCGCTCTCTTGCCTTACCTGTAGCTCTGCTCCTATGGACTTCATCCCACATCCATGAGTTCCCAAGTCCTGTGTCTTCTGAACCCTAGAGGGTACTAGAGAGCAATATTCAGCCTCCTGAGAAGCAGGCTACTTGCCTGTGGTCCCAGAGGTGTCTTTTGTGAAACTAGGAAGCAGTCCTCTGTACCTTGGAGGAGCCTTGGAGGTACTAGGGCCTAAGCATCTCTCTGATTCACCATCACTCTCTGAAGGAACCCAAGCAGGCACCATTCACCGTAGAGAACATGCAAAGACTAGTAAACAATGTACTTCCCTCTGGATTTTCAGTCTCTAGGCCCTAGGTGATGATAAAAGAGTGTTAATACCTGCACCTGTCAGTACCAGCCTGATTTTAATAACCAGGGATCCCTTCATTATCACCTCCTCTGCTTTACAAGACATGTTGCTCAGACACTGTTATGATGGAGACAATATAAGCACAAGACTCACGCAGACTAGGCAACCTATACCACATTATTCCAGCCCTCCAAGCAGTGACTCCACGTATCCCGGCACAGAGGAGAGCACGCAGTGTGAGCGCATACCCTGCCCTGTCTGGAATTGTAATGCAGAATTGGATCATCCTGAACCCATCCCATCAAGGCACTCATCCAAAGTTGAAATGTTTTGCGAGTTCAGACGCTAGAGAAACATTTCTGCCCTTTCTGCTTTGCCCTGTGATGAGAGCAGATGAGCAGCAGAGACTGGGTGGGAAGTAAGTCAAAAGGACCCCGCCAAATTATGTCCTTGAAAATAACGACCAGCCTTGGTGACTTGTTTCTCCCTCCTGGACCACACAGATTCCTGATGTCAGTAAAGCCCTTCTGCTTCAGGAGAAAGAAACATCTCCAATTCCTGATGAACCAAGGTGACAGATGTTGGCAGTGCTGTGGAGTATGTTGGCCATTTGCCAGCTTCTTGAGGTTGCCATGGTAATTACACCTAAACACGTAGAATATTTGAATCAGATCTAACTGTTCACAGTTATAACTTTCTATTCGGGCAGAAAAAGCACAAAGAATTTCACAAAGAACAGGTTAAAACAAAAATATGCTTTCAGAGCAGCAGGAAAAAGAGCTTAAAGAACATGCTAAAGAACTAAAGAGTGAAAAAAATGTGCCCTACTTATTTCTTAGCCAATTTCAACTTGGTGGAACTGGCACACATGCTGCACTGCACAGCCGAACCTGTCCTGGAATCTCTTTGTGGACATCACTTCTTAAAGCTAAGATTTTCTTGTTCACAACCTCTCCCCTAGTCTTGCGGAGCCACATTTCAGTGATCCCTGGAGTTGTTTCCAGGGCTCAGAAGCAGACAAAAGTGCAGTATTATGAAGCAAAGAAGGATCTCATCTGATAGCACTTCATGCCCTTCCTTCTTTCCTTCTGGGTCTGAGCTTCTCCTTTCCACCATCTGCAGGTCTTAATCTCCTTTTTTGTCTTTGGCCTCCACTGCTCAAACCTCTCCTGTCTGTTCTCCCTGCACAGTTGTGGGTTCTTCCATATTTCATGCTAATAGCAAATTTGATCCTGACATCACTTGCACCAATAGCTTGTTGAAAAGAAAGAAGGAAAGCAGAGACTGGGGTGGGGTGGCTAATAGTTTGTTGGGTAGCTGATAAAAAAGCTTTTAGAACAAACTTGGATCAAGATTTTCACCAAGAAGGAGAGACAGGTGTCCTGACCGATGACAGGAAACATCTCCTTTCTGTTACCTAAACCAACAATTTGGAAATTCTAGATGGTCTAATTTGTTATTGGTTTTGCTGTTCAGATGAAGGAGAGAAATAGGATGCCTCCAAATATGTTCACAAACCATTTCGAAGAATGACAGCCAAACCCAGGCCCTCCCATGGTCCTGCATGTCTATTAGTCAACAGGCATTGACAATGGTGCACAGTGGGGTCCTTTGCAAGACCTCATTCCCATCTTAGCAAACCAACAGAGTTCAGCTTCGAGGTGGAAATGGATCTGCAGACAAGGGGAATTCTTTGTGTCCCTGAGCAGCTCTAAACAGTTTAGCAAAGTAGTCTCGATGTTCCCTGTGCCTTTCAGCATAACTGTTGCTGTCACCTTGGTATTGCCTGAGATTTTGAAAGAAAATGAGAGACATTATTTTGCAGAAGCCATCTTTGAAAAAGCCACAATGGTTTTCTTGTCATCTTGCAAGCGAGAAAAGAAATAACTCATTCTTTGGTCTTAAAATTTGAAAATTAAATATGAAAGACAATTTAAGTGCCTGTAAAAAGCCAGATCACAAGGCGTCTTGCCATCTTCAAGTACTTCAGTTTTTCATCATTCTAAATGTCTTTTTCAGTTCCAGAAGCACAACAAATTTTACCAAAAATCTAGGAAGGTCCAGATAATCATTGACCACGCCATTTACCTACAAAAAGTACAAGACTGCCATGATTGTCTCTCTGCTATCTGACAGATCTCATTGTACAAGCAACCATTGAGGATTTACCGTTTCTCACATACATTTGCCTAAAGTACCTGTTTGTGGTCACCTGGATTAATTTTGTTTGCATCCACACAGCTCAAGGGAGGCCCTTTCAAGACATGATCTAAACCCCAGTGAGCTCCCCAAGCCCTGCTCCATGCAGCCCTGCTCCACCCATAGGTGCAGAGCATCTGCAGGTCAGCACACATGTGGCCATACATATAACAGCCCACAGTCTCTGAAACCACACCAAGGGCATGAGGAAAACCCGATGGACACCAGACAAGATGGGTCGTAACTGCAGGCTCAGGCCCAGACACAAATTCAGGGGACATATCCCTAATGAAACCATGGAAGATGCAGCAGCTACCTCGACAGCAGCAATCAAAGCCCAAGTTTCCATCAGGCTTTTAAAATTGTCAGACCTCCTGCACTAGCCCAGAGATGAAGGCACATTCAGAAGCTATTTATTGCACTTCAGGTTCTGTTTTCACTCCATAAAGAAAATAAATGTTTTGGCCATGAACACAGTCAGTTGTTTGGCTTTTGCTATGCATATGCAGGGAAACTTCCTACTAATGTCTTGCACTGTCATCAAATACCATGAATTTGTTCCTTTCCACTGAGCTAGGCTCAGGCTTGAATACTCAATTCAGAGACTCTGACCTTGACTCAGGGTAACCTTGTTTTAGCTGAGGTTCACAACCTCTTAAGGCCACAGAGGGCCAGCCAGAACATCTCATTTGCCCCTAGGCCACAGACTTCAGCAGTTCAAGAGCTGTACTTGGTTTCAGCAGATCTCTGCTGACAGTACCAGGCCCAAGATTTTTGTGTTTTGGAAAAGAGAAGGCAGGATATTTATTAGGTGTTTTTTGCTAATGCGGCTTTGACAGAAGGAGCCACAAAAAGACAGAAGTATGGTAAAATCCCCATTGCTCTAGTTCCTTACACCACTTCCGGGTGAGGACAGACCAGACCATTTCCAGTTGTTCTCCTGGGTGTCAATACAGGGCTCAGGACAAGACCTCTCAAGCCAGCGATTCTGCCATTTCTGGTGCACAGTCACTGGACCACTTCCATGCCTCTCGCCTCCACCCTCTTCATCCCATCTTTTCCCACCGGTGAACACACAAGCAAAATATATACACCTGAAAAAACATTATTTCTGAAGGCCAGTTATCCGTCCCTATTAAAAAAAAACGAAGATCTCTGTGTAATTGCAATCAAGAAGCTGTGTTGTAAAAACTGAGCTCATGCATAGAGAGGTAGAAAGGGGGAAGCTGTATGCAAGGAACAACTCACAGAGCACAGCTCCGTCAGCTCTGGCCCTTCAAACACTCCACAGACCATTTCTACAGGTTGTTCCCAGGAAACCTACACGGGAGAACGGAAAGACAGTTGAGATTATCTTCTCTGCTCACAGGCATGAAACAAAGACTACGTGAGGATTTATGAGATACTTTTCTCTTGCTTTCATCATCTCAGAGACTCATACACACTGTCTAGCTAGTGTGGATGTTCATGGCCAAATTCCTGTGGGAAAACCTCTTGCTGAGTCAAGCTGGTGTAAAAACAGAAATTCTGCTTTGTGGGAAATTCCAAGACCCTAATTTAATCACAGAAGTCAGAAATCAAAACTTTCTGCAGAATGACATTTCCATTTTTCTTGAATATTTGTAAGAAAAGATAGGCAAGTCTGAGTTGTACAAGATTCTCTTCCTTGCACGGCCATTTGTTGGGCCCTCTTCTGACACCTGTGCAAGGTGAAAGTAAGTTTACTTCGTGAGTACTTTCTGCTTTCACTGTCATTATCTCTCCCACACAGTGTATGTTCCAGTGACGTGCAAAGGAAGTTACAGCTGACATAGGAGAGGGACAGGCTTTTAAGAAGTTCCCCAGAGCCTTGAAAGAAAGGCTGTTACAAGGAACTGTCTGTGCTTCTTCCAGTGCGGAAGAGTGCATGCACACCCACGTGGCAGCTCCTGAAGCCTGAATTGTGCAATCCTGTGCAGCACCAGCAAGGCTTCGAGCAAACGGTCTCTTACAGCACACACTGAACTGAGCTCATAAGGCTGAGTAAGGGTGACTTCAACCCCGCATCCGTTGTCTGTATCAAGAAAAGGGAGTAATAGTCAGCAGCAGGCAGCTTCATGATGTGGTGCTCAGAGGATGGACCATTTCCAGCACAGTAGTACATGAGACCACAGCCTCCAAAGCCCAGGCTGTAACTGGGGTGGAAAGAGGGGCAGGAATAGACCAAGGCCTGTGGCTGTTCCTCTATGCCAGAGCTGCACAGGATTGCCCTAAGTCAAGCCAGAATCAAGTAGAGATTTCATTAAATAAGGCAGTCCCTGAACAAGGTTTCTCCAAGTGTCCGGGCACCACAGACAAAAGATGGTTTAACAGAAGTAGGATGAAAGTATTGTTCTGTTAAATCCAACCAGCACCTCCTGCTTCAATACTGCTCTGTGGCATATTTGTAACAGCAGTATGCCAGCAGACTGCAAACTCGGATGTTAGGAGTTACACTACATGGTGCCAGAGAACTTTAGTTAGTTTAGGCAGTGAATTTACCAAGAAATGACTGCAGCACAAAGGAAGTGGTGTGGGGGGGCTCTTCACTGGCGAACAGAAACAAAAAGCACTGCAAATTCCTGTTGGGAATCAGAGAACAGAAGGGCTACAAGGCAGATAGATGGAGCACATGAAAAATAAGAAGCGGAACCTAGGAAACCAAGTACCTGGATTATTCCTGAGTCAGGGCATGGGATTCCTGTCTTGTAAAGGTGCTGTATCCTCCACACAGCCCACATACCAGGAGAGCAACCTGAGGCCTCTTCAGTAGGCTATAAGAGGAAATAACACAACTACAAGAAGAGATTTCAAATTGCAGATATTGCTGTCAAAGTGCTGCAGGGTTACAATCACAAGCCCTGATTCACACTTGCTATGTGTTCCTCTCAGGTCCCTGCCCCTGCTTCACCTCCAGACCTGGTGAACTCAAAGATTCACTCACAAATTGCTCCTTCCAGGACTAGGGCCAGAATTGTACAAGCAAATTTGATTTTGGGGAGTGACTTTTAGTGAGGTTTAAAAGGTCTGGAAAAGAGGTGTGAAACTTCCTAAAAGCTTCATAATTCTCACTAATTCCTCTAGACAGGAAAATCAAAGGCCAAGTGTCTTGATAACATCCGTCCTTCTTTATTGCCAGACCAGAAAAAGCAGCATGTCACAGTGGTGAGGGTGACTCGTGGCTGCAAGGTTACAGGGAGTGCTGAAGATTTCACAGAGCTATTGCAAGGGGGCTTCTAGCAGCAATACCCCGCCAAACTGAAATCAGGCAGTATAAAGAGAATAAAAGGCTGGGAGAAATATACTAGAGTGACAATTATGTGGTGCAAAGGACTAGCACTAGGATAATTTGACATTTTTGCTCTCTTTAAATACATTGGGAATGGTTTGAGCATAAGTGAGACTCCAGTGGACTCCAGCCTGATGCGGCTTTCTCTGCATAGGAGTGAATTCCTGTCAATACAACCACCTGAAAACAGACTGTTATAGAAGTTTCCTAGCTCAACTACCAAACCTTACAAGGAGGAAAAATGAAAAGGAGCAGGCTTGGCAACACACCACGAGACTCTCTCCAGGTCTTCTACTGAAAGAGCCAGTCTTTAGGACAAGTGGGGTTTACACCAGCAAGGGTTTGTCCGCATGGTAGAAGTAACTTGCACAGTTTACAGTCCAGTCCCTTCTCTCCAGTTAGCTGACTTTGCAGAAAAGCAGCTGTGCGTCACTGGCAACTCTCCGTGCTTTTGAGGGCTTATCCCACAGCCCCAAGTGCTGTGCAGAAAATGGTATGGCTCTACAAACCCTTTCCCAGGGAACCCTTGGGAGGAGAGACATCTGTCTGACCCAGGGCGATGAGGGGATTATAGGAAGACCCTGGAGGACTTAGCAGCACAGGAGAGGGGCCAGCCTGCAACCCAGTTGCAGAGCAGTTATGTCAGCAGCCTTGGGGTTGTACTGTAGCCCATCTCCTGGGCTGGCCAGCCAGCTCAAGACAAAAAGCATCCCTGATTTATAGGGATGTGGGTGTGGGTAAGACAGAAGTTATCAGCAACACTGGAGTTATAATCTTATTAACCCTGCAGTGAAGGGAGGCAGGGTGACTACAAAAGAGAAACAGGGCAGCCAGGCTTGTAGTTCTGGTCCAGTGGTAGCCATCCCACTCCCACTCCCTTCACCCCACGCACCCAGCAGTCCTGGTGCCACCTGCACAAGGTGAGGGGAGGACATGGCTTTCCTTTCAGTCTCCAGGACATGGGATCTCAGCAGCAGGACCTCCTCCCCCCCATCCATACTGCAGCCACTCATCCTTCCTCCATCTCGAGACCCTGCAGCTGGGCCCAGAGCACGCAGCCAGAACGGGGACCTGTCAGTGCAATCACTGTGGCTTTCACAACCTCCTATTACTGCAGATTTGGTTTATTTTCTGTATGTGCCAACATGTGTGGATGCACGCTCTGTTTCTGTACATGCGTCTATGTGTCATGTTACCCACCTCCTAAAGCACTGGGGAATGTCAGGCCTGTGAAAAAGTGATGTCCATGTTTTGGCAGCTGCATGTTTTGTGGTCACTCTGTGTATTGGATGGGCTGGACTCTGGCAACAAGTTTCTCCCTTGGCTAATTTTTAATGGCAAAGGTTTTTAATCACCATTTGAGCCTGCGGAGCAGAAATTCCTGAGGGGTAATTGGCTTTGTCGGTCTGTTGGGTGCACACAGCCTTGATCTCTTCAATTACTGTATGCATATACCTCCTCTCACACTGACAGGCCGGTGAGGACAAGCCTGACGGCTCCATGGATGGGTGCATGTCTTCAAGCAGCGCAACTGCCCTGGTAAGCTAATGCAGCACATAAGACATGGGGCAATGCTAGCAATCAACACCAGCCTCAGCTTGGTGGCAGCCACTTCATGAAAAAGATCAGACAGGACAGGACCTGTGAGACAGGGGACAAACGAAGTGGGCCACCAGTTGGTCCTCTTCTACCAGTTCACTCAGGTTGCTGACCACAAAAATGTCCACCTGCGACCACACAGGGCACCTTCTTCTCCTTGCCAGCAAGGCCTTCTCCACACAGAAAACTGGTCAGTCACTGCAGCAAACCCTCCCAACTCAGCTTCCACTGGCAAAAAGTCTGCACATGCCAGGGTGGCTTATCCCAGATGAATTCGCTGCCAGCAGAGAAGCACATCGTCTTAAGACTCTTGCCAGCATAGTTGTACAGATGGGAGGAACACGATGATTATTCCTTTCCTTAATTAATGAGGTTATGCAGGCAAAAAATTGTTGGGAATGCAGAAGGCTGATGAACCCTTAGTGCTGCCTCGTCAGCATGCAGCATTTAAAGGATTTGTATGACATCGAAGTGTGCTTTGAAGCCCCTCCATGGGGCTAGAGAGTGCTACACATAGGCACAAACCTTCAGGCCCAACATCTGTTACACCAGATTACAGGCACAACAAACAAGGTCAGGATACACATCCACCATCCTCCTCACCGTACCTTCATCATGGTCTGACCAGCACGTTCCTTCACACATTGTCCATCCACATCTATCACCCTCATATCCCACCTGTCCCACGTGCTGTGTTCCATCTTCCCAACCTCCTCCCCATGGCAAACACTCTGCTACCATCTTCCCCGCTCCAGCCCTCAGGTCTGCCACCATTTCCCGGCTTGTCCCCTGGAGCGGCCGCCCCTCTGCCAGCAGCCAGAGGGTTGTGCCCCAGCTCTGCTGTCCCCAGAGTTGACCGCAGACAACTTTCACTCCCTCATCTCCTCTAATTGCGGTCAGCACCCCCCGGGATGGGGGAACTCATAAATACCACGGAGCTGTGAGGGAGTCTTCCAGCCAGTAATTGGCTAAACTTTCCAGATGCACTTCCAGCAAGAAATTAAAAAGCAATGTGACCCTTGTCGAGGGCACAGGCACCCCCCCCGCAACGCAAACACCCTGTCCCAGGAAAGTCCTGTCCCTGCAGACATGGGGCTGGTGGGGCCAGCAGGAGCCACAGTGGCAGGAGGCATTGAGGAGGGGGCCATAAATCAGGCCTCTCCTGGCCCCTGCTCCCCCAGACCCTTATCAGCACCACTCGGCAAGGTGGGCGCTACAGGAGGGATGTGAGCAGGGTAGGCACTGCCGCTGGGGGAGATAAGGGCCCACCAGGGCAGACACCACTCCCTTGGGAGCCTCCAGACCCTGCAGGCACATGGGCCTGGCCAGTGGCCACCCACCCAGCACCTCCGGGGCAGGGCATGGAGGTTCCCAGGGCAAATGTGCTTCTTCCTCCTTGCTGCTCTTGGCCCCTGGCAGCACCTGGTGGCCTCACAGTCTGGCTCTTCCCTTTGCCATAACAGCCTGCTGCTTGCAGGCCCAGTGCCTTAACCCTGTCAGGCTGTCACTTCCCTGTCCCATCTCCCCTTTGTCACACGAGAAACAGCCTTGGGTCTTAATTAAAGATAAACAAGTCAGGAGCTTCACATTTAGAGAGCGAAACGGTGTGCACCTCTGGCAAGACACCCCCTTTCCCTCTGAGTTACAGAGAGCCTGTCTTGCTGGGGGCCATCTCGCCTGCACAACCCTTTCCCCCAGCACCCCAGTGACACCATCCCTTCCAGATGAGCTTCTGCTCCCTCCAGCAATGCTGCAATGGGAGAGGAGACGTAGCAAAGTCTGTCTCCCACTGGAGGTCTGACTCTCGACTCAGGCTCCAGAAAACATGGCACCACCCAGCAGAGCTACCAGCTCGCTGGGCTCTGAGGGAGGCCAAGGAATTGGGACAACACGAGGTGCACAGCAGAGAGGTAGGGGACAGAATCCCTGTGTGGAAGAGCAGGGGAAGGCAAGAGGTCCTGGGCAGGGCTGCCTGTGACCAGCAGGGTCTGGAGACGTGCAGGAACGGGGCCAAGGGACCAGAGGAGGCTTTGGGAGGGAAACATGTCCTTTGTGTGCGGGGCTCCTTTAGCCCCTCGCTCTCTGGGCACAACTACTGCCTGGGCAGAAATGATGGTCTCCAGCTGCAGGGCTTGCAGGCAGGGGAGTGGGATCCACTCTGAGGGAGGGTGTCCTCCAGCACTGGCATGGGGTGGAGAGGCAAAACCATGTGTGCTGCGGCTCACTCGTGGGCAGCCATGGCTGATGGCTGGGAAGCAGAGGCCAGGGTCAGCGCAGGGAGAGCAGCCAAGAGGTCCCTGTGAGGCAGGACAGGGCTCTCTGGACAGGGCACGGAGGAAAGTGCCTGGGGAGTGCCAGTGATTCACAACATTGTGGGCAGGCACAGATAAGTGGTTGAAAGGTCTCTTGCCCTGCTAATCCTGCTTCCCTCCGACAGCTTTAAATCCATCACTTAAAAATTCAGTGTTTCTCTGTTGGAGAGCTGGGTGGCCTACAGGATGAATGGAGCTCTTCACCCCTGGGGCAGCAGGGAGACTCCAGAAAACAGGGCCAGGAAGGTGCTGGCATGTTAGCACGTAGCTGGGTTATAATTTACACACATACGCCATATGCTTACTCCTATTAGCATCTCGGCTTGGAAGGCACCCAGTCTCCCTTCACCCCTGAAGGAATGGGCCTCATTAAAAAGCACTCGGAGGCCTGCATGGCTACATTTGCCTGTGAAATAGAGGCAGCTATGTGAAGACCAAAGGCAAGCCTTGAACATCAGACTCACTCTCTTTGATGAAGTAAGAAAGATGGCACTTTTCATGGTGGACAATCTGAAGCTGGCCATTTTCCCTGAGGGGACATAGCACACAAAGATATCCCTGCTGTAATTTCAGTGACCTCAGGTGGCATGCAATAGGGATCATTTGAGTTTGCATATTTAAAATAACACTTATGAGAGATTGCCCAAGGGTCCAGTAAAGATCAATTAGATGGTAGGAGAGAAGTCTGTAGCTGCATGACTAGTTCACACAAGCCAGGACCTTGAGGGCAATTAAAATGTGTTCGAGTCCATGCTTAAGTATGGTTTTATTGTCACTAGCATTATTCGCGCTGAGTGTGACAAATGCTGTACCCCTCCTGAACTCCTCTAGGAAAGATACGACCATTTCAGAAGCCCCAAATAGGCCTCAGAGGGAGGTGAGGTCCTCAAGGGTCGAACACAGGAGTGCTTTGTCTTCAGGTGGATTTCAGGTCTCCAAGCAGCTTACTCAGTCTCCCACCACTCTGGAAGGCCACAACCCCACATGATCCCCTCCTGTCCTTTTCCACTGTGTTTCTATCATCTTCAGTGCTGTAAAGCCAGTTGCCTGCAGGCAGGCCAAGCGCAGGGTCCCAGATGGAGGGCTGGGGGGAGGAGGGGTGCTGAGTCTGTATATTCTTCCACATCTCCCCCTGCACACTCCTCCACGCAGAAATATCCGTGCTCCTATCAGCGGTTTTGGAGCTGACGTCCATCGTGACGCAGGTAATGTGCTGCAGGGGCTGCAAGGAATGTTCTCCTCTGGGCCAGGCTCCTAGACCCTACCCACTCCAGCTGAGGAGACCTCACACTTGCCCCATCGCTGTCGCCCACTGGACACTGCTGGGTCGTGTTGGCTCACTGAAGGTCGGGCCTGGTGACATGGTGGAGCAACACTGATTTAGATCAACCCAGAGAGCTACCCTTTTAAATTCTGCTCCCTGGCTCCCAGCAGCCAGTGTTTTCCTTACTTCAGACTGCTAAAAGGCCAGACTGACAGAAGCCCTTGCATGCCCTCTTGATCAGCATTTCCAAGCACTGAAACCAGGACTGCAAGTGTTGAAAGCACTGGAGCTGGAGCCCACACTCCCCGACTGGCGCCTCCATCGTGTTGTCGCAAAGAGGACTTGGACCACATGCAGGAGCGGTGGCTTGTATGCAGTAGTAGTGCCAGGCAAGAAGCAAGACCCCCAGGGCATGACCGTCAACCAGGGTCATCGTCACACCAGCATATACCTACTGTGGAAAGGTGTTTCCAGAGACCCTGTCTCCTTCCCTGTCCTGATTTGACCACATGGGAACCTTTGCAGTAGTAAGAAGTGTGATCAGGCACTGCAGGGCCAGGACAAAGGGAGTTCACATAGCGAACGCCTAAAGCAAGGTGCTGAAATCCTGTCATGCCTTGATGCACAGGGTCAGGGCTTTCTGACCAGCTGAAGAGCTAAATTCGTTCATCAGTGCCAAGCTATGGCCTCAGGTCAAATGCAATCTCCACCACAGTGAGAGAAGCAGCCTCTGCCCCTATTTAAATTCCTTCTTTCCTTCCCTCCTTCATTCCCCAGCATACTCTTCACCCCATCCCCAGAGCTCTTCCCTGTCTTGCATTGGCAGTCACAGGAAGGGACAAGCAGGGGCCAGGACACAAGGGAGAGCTCTGCTTATCTCTCCCAGAGGGAATTTCTCACCTCCACTCCGTTCTGCTCAGCTGCCCAGGAGGCAGCCCTGTCGCCAGAGGCAGCGTCTGGCCTGCTGTGTTGACAAAGTCACAAGAGATGTGGACTGCACATGGAGATCAAGGCAGGGCTGACACAGGATTTAAGCCCATTCCCACTGCTCTGCTCATCAGAGAAAGGAGGTGGGTGGGAAGGGGAGGAGGGTTGTATTCTGCACTGCACTGAGAGCCAGGAGCAAACTTCAGCTCCTCTGTTCCCCCTGCCCAGCTTCTCTCAGCCACTCACACTTCCCTGCCTGGTCCCAGCTGGAGTCGGCACAGGATTGACAGCCAGAGGCATCACTCACTGACCTTCCAAGACAGGACGGAACATTTTTTCCTCATATGCAAGTAGTTCCCATGTCAAACACACTAAGTTTTTGCTCCCAGACTCAACAGTGAAGCAGGCTCTTCTGGACAGGCATCCACAGAGCATGTTGTCTCCTTCATACTCCTCTCCTCTCCTCTCCTCTCCTCTCCTCTCCTCTCCTCTCCTCTCCTCTCCTCTCCTCTCCTCTCCTCTCCTCTCCTCTCCTCTCCTCTCCTCTCCCTCTCCCTCTCCTTCTCCCTCTCCCTCTCCCTCTCCCTCTCCCTCTCCCTCTCCCTCTCCCTCTCCCTCTCCCTCTTCCTCTCCCTCTCCCTCTCCCTCTTCCTCTCCTTCTTCCTCTCCTCATCTGGATGATTCCTCATTCAGATGCTTATCTGCTGAATTTGGCATCAACCCTTAGATCTGAGCAGCCTGCCCATGATCCTGCTGCACCCCTGTTTGCAAAGAATCCTGATGATGTACGCTGTAACTGCCTGGCACAGGAGGGCAAGTTAGCATTTGCCTGGCAGTTTTCACACACACTGCTCAACCGATTGCAAGTGCTCATCCGTGTCTCTGTTTAGCACAGAGTTCACTTGCTGGGAGGGGTTTGTTCAAGTCCAGAGGCTGGGACCAGAACTATTGACAACACCTCCAGCAGCAAGAGCAAAGCCCTGCTCCGAGTGCCCTCTCCCTGCATCATCCCAGACATCCAGGCTCTTTTGCCTCCCCCTCAAAACCGCCCAGCTTCTCTCAATGCCTGCCCCTTCCATTCCCCTCTCTGCCCTTACAACTCACTTCAGCTAGGTGGGAAACTCAGGTGTATTTTCCCCTCTTTAGCACACTCAGAAAAAGCCTCCTGTTTGCATTGCGGTGCTCCCAACCACTTTGTGCTCTGGGTGCTGGGGGCTGGTAAGAGGTCAGAGGAGCCTGGTGGTTCCCCAGGGCTGAGTGCACATCCTTAACCCTAAATGACTGCACTGGGAGCGAGTCAGTATCAGGCCCAGGGTAGCTGGCCTTACAAAGCTCATTCATCAGGCTTTGCAGAGGAGTGTTGTGGAGTGTTGTCCTTGCTGCTTTGGCAGGTAGGATAAGTTAGCAATAGCACTTCAGTGCTGGTGTAACAGTGGTCATGCTTCCCAGTATAGAAATACTGCTTTTAAACAAGCACCCCATACCCTTACGTGTCCCAATTCCACTGTGAGGCTGGCAATAATAAAGGCCAGCTTAGCCTGAAATAGCTGGATTGTAATGGTGCTCAACTCCCACTGAGGATAACAGCGAATCCCATCCCTGAGGGGCAGCAGAAGCAGTGGTGGAGAACTGTCTGGAAGCACTGCTGGGAGCCCCAGACACACAGCGATGTGGCTGCAGGACTGCTCACCAAGAGAGAACAAGTAGGACTTCCCCTTCTCTGACACACCGCCTCCACCTTTGTGTTGCCAAAACAAAGAGGTTTGGGTGTGATCCTACTCTGTGCCCAGCAGCAGCTTCGGTGGTTGCGTGCACAACGTGCCCACTCCCGGTGCTGCTCATGGAGGAGGAGGGTGTCTGTGCCCTGGGCACGTTCCTCAGCCCCTGAGGCACCATGCTTCTTCCTCTCCAAAGTACACACGCCAGCACCACCGCACCCTTGCTGGAGAGTTTTCCATGCTGCAAGCCAGGTTGGATGAGGAAAACTAGGCTCTTCCCAAGGTGCCCAGTCGCCTCCTAACACAAAATCATGGAGCAATTGATGCAGACAAGCACGTAGGGCAGTGGGAGGGACAGTGTGTGCTGTCCCAGCCTGACTAAAAGAGCTTATAGTTTGCAGCCAAAACTGGCTTGACCTCGTCCAGGATCGTCCCAGGGAGACGAACTCTTCTTGTCCAGTTTTCCTTTTCTCACTTTCTTGTTTTGACCTTTATAGCAATATCCAAGTAAACCCCTTGGGCTAGAAATCAAGGGGCTGCAGTTTTTCTCAGTGGTCAGTGGATGTCAAGAACAAGAAGGGATATGTCCCAATTCACCCTGCCATATCAGGCAGCACATACAGGTTCCTGCATCCCGCCACCAAAAACTGCATCTGTATGATGCAGGGCATTAGGTGTCAGAAGGAAAAAAGGAGCACAGAAGAATGAGAAATCCCCTGATGCTACATACACACATGTCTGCAACTAAAAGTCACCACCAGAACAAACTGTGAAGACCCCAGGCCAGGAGGAACAGAGTTACAATAGTGTCTCCATCCAGCTTAGCTCCCATGTCAAGAAGAGAAGCCTGTGCTAAGCAAGCTGTCAAAGCCTGCCAGAGCCAAGCTATACAGTCGTATTAGTTGCCAGGAGCAGAGTCTTTGGGCTATTCCATTTATGGTTTGTTGTTTTTTTTTTTTTTAAGCTTTACTTTGCTTTTTCCGAACTCCAGTCTCTGGCAAACATTCTGGACAGCGTGGTAACTGTGTGCTAAGTTTGGCCTGAAAGTATATAATCCTAATGAGAATAGAAAGACCTGACTCTTTCCGGGAGTTCCTGCTAGGCTTCAAAGGATCCAGGACTTACCAAGCCGTTTTGAAACCCATCCATGACTTCTGTCCCACTTTCTGATTGCTGCCGAGGAGGAAAGGCTGCATGCACGCCTGTGAAGGGGCACGGGGCTGGAAGAAATAAGCAAGGAATGTTCAAAGGGAGCAGGGTGGGAGAGGCAGGGGTCTGCACACAGTGGGAGACAGACTGGGGGGCTTTGTGTGCCAAGAGGGGACCAGGAGGAGCAGAAGGGATGTGCACAAGTTTTATTACTGTAGCTGGCATGGGTGTAGATGGCATGGTGGAGATGAGGGGGTAGGAGAGGAAGGGGAGATACCTATTAGTGTCCAAGGGGGAGAGCAGGTCAACAAAGGAGTAGGGTGGGGGAAGCAGGGCTGGGTGTTGGGGGAGGTGAACAGACAGAAGGTGGCTAGAAAAGACAGCCTGGGAGCACACGTTAGCCTGCGTGGATGCCCACATGTGTGCTGAGTTGGGGGTCCCATTTATTAATCTGCCAAACCCCTGGACCTTGTAATACTGTAAACACCTGCCCCAAAGGAAAGTGCTTCCTAGGGCTGGAGACGCTCCAGGAAAGCAGGCTCTATCATCACAAACACTTTACACCTTACACTGGTTTTGCTGCGTACGTCAGAGGGGAACAAATATGTGTTTGTTTCAGCAGGGCCACTGCTCTGTGCATAGATAAGTAGGGGACGAAAATGTCCACAGCCACTACCAGCAAAACACAGAGGCCCTTGAAACTTTTAGAGGGTTCCCCTCCACCGTCACCCTGGCAGAGAACAGAAATGCTGTGTGCTTTAGCAAGGAGGCCATGAACAATGAAAAACTAACACTGTCATAAAAGTGTTAGTACTAGCTCAGGATATCACATGAACTGAAGCAAAGGGGAAACTGGAGAGCTGGGAATGCAAGTCCAATCTAGCCAGCGAAGAAAAAACAGCGGAGCCCCTCTGCGTATCCCTCCTTTCTTGTCAGATCTAAGATTGCCCAAGTTAGGGCTGCACGTGGACATGCTGCTGATGGAGCTCTGTACAGGCAAAAGCCTGATGCTACACCAACAAGTATGCGTGCCACATTGTTAATGCAAAAGTGGGCTATCACCTCCATAGGCACTACTGGCATTTCAATGCCTGATTTCTCATGGGTGAATAAGCATCCAGCCATCCCGTTGCTGGAGTGCCTCACATGGAAAGCCGACTGCGATGCATTTAGCAGACTGCAGAGATTGCTCACCTGCCTGCCAGCTGCCTCCTGCTGCTCTGCCAACTTGCTTCATCACTCCCTCCTTGTGAACATCAGCCTTTTCGACACCAGTCAGCAGCAGTCGTAGCTGTTACTTCATGACTTACTCCACAGCAGCTGTTTGCCCAGAAATACAGAGGCAACAGCCTGTCTTCCCTGTGGGTCCCAGGCTGCATCCCTGGGGAGGACCCAGCCCCATCACTCACTCCCCACCTCCTGGCAGCAGCGAGGTGGGTGGCAGCATCTCATCCCATGCACAAGTGCCGCTGCACTCAGTGCTCAGAGCTGGCATGGCCAGGGCGTACCTTCGGTCTGTACCCCAGATTGTAGCATCCCAGCCCTTTTGGCAGCCTCAAGAGTGCATACACACACGCACACACAGAGAGCACACATGCTCTTAGGCTGGGCCCAAGCAGAGCCTCCGATGCAGACGTGCTCTCCTTCCCAGCACTCATGGACAATGGAAATGGTCTTATTGAAAAAGCTGCAGACAGAATGAATCACAGCCTCCTGCAGGCCTAGTCTCTGGGGTCTTCCCAAAGAGATGAGTTTGGCAAAAAGCAATCAGCCCATTGCCCAGAGCTGCCTTTTAGCTTCATGCAGCACCAGGAGGAAACACCCTGCTTGCCACTCTGGGGACCAGGCTCACCCCAGGAAAGGAGTGGAAAGGAAAAGTGCTCCAGCAAGATGGTGAAGAAGCCCCAGGTCCATAGTGGCGCCTGCCAGGGAACAGCATTTCTGGAGTCACAGCCCATGCAAGGAGCCATAAGTGTCGCAGGATGCAGGCAAAAGTAATGTTGTAGCAGTGAGAGAAAACAGAACTCCACCAAGGAAAGCATCCCCAACATTCTCCCCAGGACACGGAGGTGACTGCGTCTTGCTCTGGGCTTTTCTGCTCTGTCCTAGAAAATGTAAGAACTAGCACCTATTTGACTTGTCTTTCTCAGTCCTGGTTTCAATTGCTTGTAACTTGCCACTTTCACCACTTGGGCTGACATTTTGCAGACCAGGCATCTGCCTTAGCCTGTTAAAAGAAAAAAAAGGAGGGGGCGAGGGGGAGAAAGACCCACACACATTTAGAGATTTTTATAATTTTCAGAATACAAGGAAGAAAAAGAAGTTATTCTGCTCATGCCAAAAAAAAAAAAATCAGTGCTTACAACTGGTTAACTTCGAGTTTATAGTTTAAAGCAAGAAGTTGAAATTAGGCAAGGGAAGTACCTAGCTGCCAAGAATATGTCTCTGCTGTCCCTGAGAAAAATACCCCTGAATTTTGATCCAGTCACGAGCTTGATACACTGAACAGATTTGGCAGAGTTGGCGGCTTCATGCTGCAAAGTTTCTGCCCAAAGTGAGCATGCTGTTTGTCCACATGTACCTCCCAAGTGTCGAACCAAACTGGTCCTACACTGGAACATCTGCATCTCTCCATGTCAATGTGTTTGAGTGGGGGGCATTGATGGAAATTACGCTTTCTCTGCAGAACATAAGCATTTGACTCGTAAAATATTGCTGAATTACCCAGTCCCAATTGCCAGACATAACTGAAAACACTTTACAGGCCTGCCCTAACTTCATTTGCTTCACACACCTTTTGATTTCTGCCGTAACCAAGACTGTGTGCCACAAAGAGCTCTGGTTTCCTTTCCTAGAGATGCCTAATTTACATCCACCAATCCTGTGATCCATGCAAGTCAGAAAAACGCGTAGAAAAAACATAACATGATGATATAACTATAGTATCTGATGGCCTTACGCACCAGGGAGTTAAATCCTAGATACAAAGACAAACTTAATTCCATCGTTTCCTCACTGGGGAATTTTGACAATATTGGTATGTAGACTCTTAAAGCACCTTCACCTCTGCAAGTCCTAAGCAATGTTAATCTTGCCTCTGATTCTTTTACCTTGCACCCAGGAGAGGAATCAAGGTCTTTTGAAGCTTCTCCTCTCAGGGCATTATGCTTTCGGACAGTCACGGCAGAGCAGGGAGCACAGCCTGCACATATCCCCTCCCAGAAGATCTGGCTGTACCACAGCAAGCCCAGACACCCTTGGTGCTCCTCATCTCTGCAGAGGGAAGCTGGTTAAAGGAAGGCCACAGCATTTTTTGCCAAGGGCTACTGAGATGCATCTTTAAGGTTATATGGAGGTCCAGTTTTCCAGATTCAGCTTTCACATCAGTGGTCCAGAAAGCAGAGAGCAGAGTAAACCACAGTGTAAAACCACATAGCGCCCTTCTTACCAGGACCCCTGGGCACTTTGTGAGTATCAGTTTTACCTCTCAACAGACCAGAGAAGCTAGGTAATAATTATTACTTTTTCCTTTTGCAGAGAAGAAAACAGACACTGAACTTGAGGCAAATTTCCCACAGAAAACAGATAAGCCACATGCAGATTTATGAGAGGAACCCAGGTGTCCTGACTCCCTTCTCCCTGCTCTGGTCATGACAGTGAGCTGGAATAGCAATCGCCACATGCAGAAAATAATAACACAAGGCTGTTGTCTTAGAGAAATGTTGCACCCTCTGATTTTTGCCCAGACATTTGTGTCCATGTCTTCCTTGTTCTGCTAAATATTTATTCATAGCTATGCCTAGCCGCACTGATATTGATGGGTATAGCAAAGAGAGATGGAGGTGAAAAGAATCATGATTCAGAGTGATAGGTATTCATGGAGTGGGAGATGGAATAGGAATATTTTCCTCTCCTGCATTCTTTATTAGGATGGCAAGGTTTGTATGGAGAGTAGTGGGGCTTTCTAATTAGACCAAATGATGTATTTGGGAAAAGACAGACCATTTGTCAGGAGCTTGAGCTCTTCTTCAGGTCTGAAAGAGACACATCAAACCTCAAGCTAAGTACAGACTGCAAACAAGCATTCCAAGTTTAACTTCAGTGTGTCAATCAGCTAGTTGTTTTGAAGGAAAGGGGGTTGTTAGTGCATCCACAGTAGCAGGAAATATTAGCAAGGGAGGGGGGTAAAGGCTATTAGTTTCCATGTAGTAAGTAGAGGCAGAAGTTCTTGATGGGGGAATAGCAAGGGACTAGTGGAAGAGTGGAAAGCTGGGGAAAATTGTAAAACCAGTATTGGTGCTGCATCCTTGGTTTCTAGCATCCATTAAAGCCACACATTTTAATTCCCTTCTCAACTTTTGAAGGTGTTGCCTACTTTTGCCATAAGGATCAGGATCAAGTCTGTGACACCATGGCTGTTTGTTCTGTGAACAGGTCTCTCCTGCCTTTGTCAGCCTGTTCCTGTCATGTACTAATGACCCATGTGAGTTCATTCATGGCACAGGAGTGGTTTGGTCTCCCCCCTAGTTTCCTTGAATACACAGGGCATGCTGGAGGATGTGTGCCACGTTCTGCACGCCACTGCAATGGCTTTGGGACATCTTAGTTATTTTATCCTGTTACTCAGAGTCTGACTCCAGTGTGATGATGCCTTGTTATGCCACGTAAAATCCCTAGCGTGAACTGTTTCTTCCTAGCCTGAGTTAACACTAACACCATCCAATGCTTCACCTCTTTTGATGACTGCTCCCCCCTGTCTATGTCTTCTGCTGAGACCTGGCACAGGACTGGGATCTCCCTGCAATGCAAGCCTTGCACTGTGCCGGCTGCCCAGCCTCTCTGCAAGGGTTACAAACAGTTTATCCTGAGGCAGACAGGACTATGCTCATCCTCAGCCTGCCCCGAGTGCTGGGGGCTGCCATCACAGCAACCACACTCTGTTACACTGGATGCTGTAAATCTGGATGACTGTCTAGGAGGCGTGGGACAATTTCTGAGGATGAAAGAGGTGGGACCAGAAGAGCCTTCCCTCATGCCTGGGGGACACAGCCTGAAAAATACTCTTTGCTGAGTCCCCATCACATAATTCATTGCAGAGTAATTTCTTCCTGCTGCATCTCGCCCCATTTCAGACATCTCTCTTTTGACTCTCTCATCCCTCTCTCTCTTTCAATCCCTACTGTTTGTTTTATGAAACTATTCATCAGATAATTCCCACAGACGGCTCCCAGGCATCAGTTCACTCATGAACAGCTCTGTGTAAGTCTGCTTGAAATACCAGCTGCTCTGAGTGGATGGGCAAGTGCTATGGGATCCTTCTGCCCCTCAACATGAGGGGAATCCTTTGGATAGTGCGGATATGCTCAACTACAAATTCCAAAATGGTTTCCTGAGGCCACTCTGTCTGATGCTCATGTCCCTTTGGAGCACAGGGAATGCTCAAGGTGGAACAACCATGTCCAAAAGGAGCTTGCTAAATGAATAGCATTGGATCAGCTTAACCAGAGACGCAAACAGCTCTGGGAAGTTTCTACAGCAGGACCAGCAACACCCAGCTCTCCAGCAGGCTTTTACAAAGTTTCCATGTCCTGCTAAATTAAAGGACTGTAGAGGTTGATACATCACTATGCACTGCTTGCTCTTCCATGCTTTCCTCTGTGAGCAAAAACCGACCAAAGCTTTTTCTTAGGTGCATCCCCACCACCACAGCTGAACCCTTCTCCAGCTGAGATCACGTTGGAAAGCATTTCTCAGGGTGATGGGCTGAAGAGGGACTTAACCAAAGCCACTCAATTAGTTTGGGGCTTAGAAGGTCCTTTATCTTATGAAAAAAAAAAAAAAAAGAGAGAGATTAAAGCCATCTGATAATTTACAAAGTGCTTAAAAGTTTAAAGGGGAATTGGGCTTTTATCTGAACTATCAGGTAGCATGAGACACGGAAAGGCCACGCACAAGGCAGCCCCAGGGTACAGTCACTTCATTGCAGAGAGCTTGAGCTTCCAACCATGGATCTGATCCCAGTCACTGAAATTAATAGGCAGACTCTCAGGCTCTCATGGACTAGTAGCCAGGCCAGTCTGACATGTCCCCTTGGCTCAGACATGCAGTCACGTAACTCTCGCTTAGGAAGTCCTTGGGTGTCCTCACTTAGTGGTGCCTGACAGCTCCTGTGGTGAGACAGGCTGGATGTCCCGGATGCCTTTGAATGAACATCCTGGCATTGAGGGCTTCTTCCACCACACCGATGGCCAGTGCTTACTTAATGAATGTGTATGGTGTGCTGAGCATGCCCTAAGCAATGTATAGTTGGCCTGAGTGCTCTCAGAACCTTGCCCGACCTGTTTTCATTTGAGTTGGTGTTTCAAGCAGCCAGTTATTATTTGCATGGTTGAGGCCATCATTCATTATTCTCCTGGTAGACTTTTTCTGTCTTCCCAGCTCTCTCTCTGTTCATTATCCACTTTGGCCACTGCTGACAATGGTGTCCCGGCAGGCTGAGACCACCATCGAACAATGGAGGGAGGAACGTGTGTGGGACACAGACCATGCCCTGGAGCTGGCCCTGGATGCTGGAACTCCCTCCCGCAGGAAACGGGGACTCCCAGGCTCACATCAAAATGCCAAACTCAGCACTGCCTTCACATAAAGGAAACAAGTTGCCCTTTGAGCAAGAGGGCTAAAAAAGCCCAGAGTTCCTGGGGAAAAGGGGGTGTCCTTTGTCCCCAGATGCCTTCTCTTCACCCTTTGCATTAACCCTTCCCCCACAATGTGTAAGAGACAATAGCAGTGTGCATAATCTAGAGCTAGATACCTGCTGGTGAGCGGGCCATGTTCACATGTGGTGATGGTGTGGCCAGCTGATGTCTAACAGAAGGTACAACAGCTGGGTTCTCCCTCTTTTTCCCACAGAAATCACTGGTTTGCATCATTTCATCTGCCCTGGCAGCCACCAAGTTAGTGTTTTTGAAACTTCTACTGCTCTTTCAGATGTGGTTGAAACTGGGTGACATGTTGCAGAGCTACTTGAAGAGGGAAGGATGGACAGCCAAACAGGCGTTGTTTCCTTTGGAAAATGAGTTTTAAAAATATCCTGCAAACAAAGAAGACTTTCTTCCTTTGTGCTGACCTTAAGTGTGTACTTCACCCAGCAGGAAGTCCCAGCCTCATTCATCCTAGCATGCAGACAGAGCCACCTGAGCAGGCCCATCCTTACTTGACCAAACTCTTCACTCTCTCATGAGTGAATGAATCAAAAACTCCACCTTGTATCTGCTTTGCTGGCAGCCCATAAGAGGATCAAAATGTTCCCAAAGAAATCCATTATGCAAATTGTTTGCCAAGTACTCAACTTTTTTCAAAGACCCTTTTTGCAGAATTTCAAGACCAAGTTGAAGATGAAGATTACCTCTGGAGATTTTAGTGGGTCACTCAGGGAAACAGGGCTTTGTCAAGTAGCTAAAGCTCTGGTCTGAGGGTCAGGAGACCTGAGTCCCCTTCCCAGCTCTCTCCAGGAACTTCTGCATGATCTTAGAAAAACAATTTTGCTTTTTTTTATTTTCTCACTCAGGGTTTGTCCATCTACTTCACATAAACTGTTTTCTCTTTGGGGTGGAGGCTGACATTAGTGAAGATTTGCTTCACATTTCCAGAATGGGAACCTGAATTTGATAGGTGGGCCACTGTAACATTAATAGCACAAGATGATAGGTCAGGACTTTGCAAGCCTTCATTTCTGGAGAAATATCTGAGGAAAAAAAAAATACATAATGTACCTCTAATGGAATATATACATATGTATTTACACATATATAATTCTCACATTCATAAAGACCCCAATAAAAAAGGATGGGAACTGATTTATTTAAGCCTTAAGAAGTCTCTCTTTGAAAATGTACAACCACAGGTCACTGGTACTGACAACATGCACGGGACAGGGGAAACTACTAGCAATTGGTGAGATGTGCCACATAGCCAGGCCTGACACCTTCCATTAAGCCAGGTGAGGCTTCCTCCAGGTGCCACTGGCTGTCAGTACTCAGTAGCCAACAGCTCCCATCTGCTGGAGAGGTTTTTGTCTGTACATCAGCCACCAGGCCTCTGTGGTGCCAAGCATGGGAGCCACGACAAGATGGAAGCACTCAAAATATCTCAGGACTTGTGAAGCATTAGAAGAACATTTTTTGAGGGTTGTGCTGTGGTTTGTCCTTTGGTTTAGGACACCATCAGAACCAGCCAAGAATACTTTTGCGTGCCAAAGTTCTCATTTGCATGGCTGACATGCTAACATCCTCATTCTTACCTTGCATGTCTGTCAACTGTAAGCAAAGTACGTATTAATTGTGTCTGACTGAATTTCAGCTGTTCTTTTTAAAGGTCATTGATTAAAGTTTAGACAATAGGTCAAGAAGAGGCTGAATCCCTGTGGAGAACATGCAAGGCATTCTCCGGTGTCGCTGATCTAATAAGAAAGAATTCAATACACTCCTGTTTAGAAGGCCCAAATACTTTGAAGGTTTCTGTTTGAATGGAAATTGGAATTCACCCTGGCTGCACTCTCACCCTCTGTGTGCTCACCTCTCTGGTCTGCCCCAGCCAAGGACTTTTACTGTGGGGCACATCTGCAAGAATAGCAAGGGATGCTGTTAGCTTTTTGTGGGAAATCCTGTTTCCAGTAAGTACCACTTTCCAAGTGTGAGGCTCATCCTCCAATGTCAGCAACAAGAGGTGATGCACGAGACTCAACATCCAAGACCATAAATGAGGTGACAAACATGTCTCAGGAAAATTATGTGAACTCTTATTTTGAAGCATTGGGGATTCGCAAGAAATAAAGTGCTGAGAGTTCATCAGGAGGCAAGACATAAATGTATCACTTGAGATGACAAATAATCAATCATAAACTCTTGGGCCGCTTAAAAACATGACCAAGGCTGAACTGTCCCAGATACATGATTGGAAGTGTTACTCACTTGGTTGCAGGCGTGACTCCTCAGATCCACACGGCAACCAGAAACTCAGCCAAGATCTCACCAAGTTGGCCTTAGCTGCCAACTCCGAGGCCCCTTCGTTTAGTCGAGTCTTCTGTGCAACACCTGCTTCCTGCCCTGTCCCTTGCCAAAGTCCCACTCATCCACAGCTCAACCCCAGCAGCAGATGGAAAATATCCACAGCAAGAAGCAATGGGAAATACCAGCTCCGTTTGGCTCCTTACCCCTCAGTACACTCTGAAATCGGTGAGCTGTGCTGGCTCCCTGTCCCAGAGAGTGCCGACCTCTCTCCCTTTCTCTTTTTTTAATTGCCTCACATAAGGAGTGGAAAATTCTGTGAGGGAGTTAAGGTCCTGGGAACGCTGGTGGGCACCGAGCTGTGAATAACCTCTCACTTACCTGAGCTGTAAGACATGCATTACTGAGGGAAGCAGGGCAGACTTGTGTCACAATGGGACCGGCGCATAGATGCCCCATCATAATCACTCCA
Organism: Columba livia; assembly: GCF_036013475.1. Classification (NCBI taxonomy): domain Eukaryota; kingdom Metazoa; phylum Chordata; class Aves; order Columbiformes; family Columbidae; genus Columba; species Columba livia. The sequence goes on along the minus strand of NC_088604.1, from coordinate 87,346,831 downwards.
TGCCTCAGATACCATAAAAAACAATACCCTGTGCTTTGTATTTATTATATACCTTGATACCTTGTCACCCTCTTGGTGACAACCAATGGTAAGACAAGGGGTAATGGGTTCAAACTGGAACACAAGAGGTTTCACTTCAATGTGAGAAGAAACTTCTCAGTGAGGGTGACAGAACACTGGAACAGGCTGCCCAGGGGGTTGTGGAGTCTCCTTCTCTGGAGACATTCAAAACCCGCCTGGACACATTCCTGTGTAACCTCATCTGGGTGTTCCTTCTCCGGCAGGGGGATTGAACTAGATAATCTTTCCAGGTCCCTTCCAATCCCAAACATTCTGTGATTCTGTGATTCTGTGGTAAGAAACCCAGGCAGCAACCAGGGCCAGAGTCTGCACCACGTTACAACTTTGTAGCAGCTCCAGACACGAGGCACAACCAGGAGGCATTCACTCCCTGGCAGAGTATCTCATGGAGCACCGTGCTAAAATTTCCTAAGTGCTGTGTGTCTCCAGCACATGAACACGAACAAACACCATGTGCTGAACGCACCCAAGCAGGGAGGCTGTGCATTATTGCAACGGCCATAATCACAGCTTCATATCTCCAGCGCGATAACAGACGGACAGTTTCTGTTACGCAAACTGCGCCAGGTAGAGCCAAGCAGCCCACAGCACGGCATCGCTGGCATTCTAGGAACGGCTCCACTCCTCTGCTGCCAAGACACGCCGCCCACAGCATGTCCCAGCACGGTGGCACGCAGACGGGGAGCTACAACCACAGGGAAACGTCTTCCTGCAGCAACATGGGCTGCCTCTCAGAGCTGACTAGAAGCGTGTTTTGGGGGGATACCATGAAGCCCTGCTGGAGAAGCCCAGTGGCCAAGTGGCTGTGGAGCAGCTCAGGAGAGATCCAGCACCACCCAGGGTGGTTGTTGCTTATATAAAACAGCTAGTAAAGCTGATTATCACCCAGGAAACTCCTGCATTAGGTGTCAATGGCCATGTGGAGGAATCCTAAAAACAGTATACATGCCAGCTTTGCTGCTCAAAGAGAGGAATGTGAAGTAGGAACTCGGCAGCTGGGCTTTGTTGGTCCTTTAGCAGACATCTAGCAACAAACACAGAGCAAAGTTGTATTCAAAAGGCATTTAAGCACATGTGGATTAAAGTTAAGCATGTGTTTGTGTGCTGTCCTAGATCATATCCATTGCAATCTCAGGGCCAGTGTTTGGGGACGCTTTGTTGGCAGAAGCTGTTTTCTGATAGAAAATGCCACCTACTGAGAACAGGCTTTCACTGGAGTCTCCATACCTAATGGAAAGACATACCAAACCACTATGCAGAGACAGGGAATTACTCCCATAGGTTCGAGGCTCCGAGCATTTTTGTTCACGTGCATGAGGAAAAAAATAAAAAGAAAAAAAAAGCTTGTAGCAGCTGTGTTGTGCTCCCAGGTTTTTGTGAAAGAGCCTAGAAGGCACATAAAAGAGGAGACAGACTCACACCTCTGCCCGATGAGGACACATCCTTCCATTCCCCAGGGTGAGAATAGACCGCAGTGTATTTATTTGCAACCAAAAGCATGAAAGGCAGGTAGGCCTCAGTGAAAACTCATCTGAGGAAATTGTTAACATGCATTACAAGAACCAGGGGCATCAAATGAAAGCGACAAGCAAAACAAGCGGTAGGAGGTGTCCGTTTACACAACAGGTAGTTACACTGTGGATGTCTTTGCCGCAGGATGCTCTGTGTACTAGAAGTTTACAGGGTTTCAAAAAACAGCAAGATGAACATATGGTAAAAAAAACCAACAAACACACAAAAACACCACCTCAACAACCACACTAGGTATGCCTCAAAAAGTCCCCAATGTACAAACTGAGGGAAGCTGGGGAACGTTTGGGAGACATGTGACTATACATTTGCCTTCAAATTATGCTCTTTGTTGTGCATTCACTATCAGCCACTGTTGGAGACAGGCTGCTGGGCTCCAAGAACCCTTGGTGTGACACAGCACAGCTGTTCCTCCCCTGTGCACAGGCACTTTTTTGCTTGGTGGGGGCAGAAAGGAGCAGCAGACTCCCAGTGGTCAGTGCCAGAGGGAACACCCAGGCCTTCATCCCATAGCTGATTGTGCTTGATCAGGGATAGATATTTTGCTCAAAATGAGATTGGGCAGAGGCTTGAATCCGGGCATGTCTTGAGGCACAAACACTAGCATGCACCCCTCATATTCCAGCTCTGAAAAACGTAAGTTTCAGTCTGAAAATCGCATTTCACACACCAAAAAAATGGAAATTTGACACAGCACACACCCTGCCAGAATTGCTGAAATATTGTGGCTTTGTCCCAACACAGACTGAGAGCTAATTAGGAAGCTTTAAGTCATTCCCAAACAGAACTGCTTTCCTCTGGTTATCTACCATGGCAGTCTCACTCCAGAAATACACAAATATGTCAAAAAGACAAGGACGTCTATCAGCAATTCATAAATCTGAAATAGAATGGCATGGTCTGTTTTACAGAGAAGTAAGAGCATGGCCATGGTTAGAAGTTGAAGCTCTGAAAAGTGCTCGAGCTCTCTTTTTCCAATGCCATGATGGGAAATGCCAAAGGCCAAGAGAATGGGCAACACTAAGGGGAAGCCAGTGAAGGGCCTGGGCTCCCCTCCCCATGTTGGCAGCAGAAGGACATGTCATTGATTAAAAAGCACCCCAGAGAGTAAAGCATGATTCTAACACAGTAATGAATCCCAAGCATTGAAAAGCACAAATCAGGATCAAAAAACTTCATGAGCTTTGTTTAAAAATAAAAAAAGTAAAATCTAGCATAGCTGAGGTGAAGCTTCCATGTCTGCCACTGGGTCTTTAAGACTTCGGGGTTCACAGCCCCACACCTTTCATGGTGACTCTTTGGGCTGGAATTTTATTTAGAAAAAAATAAAAGTGTGAAAAATAAACCGATTTAGGGTTTTTTAGATTTAGTTTTTGCCGCAGCCATTTTGAAATCCTTGCTGTTAAGTGCAAAGCAGCTTCTGCCTAAGTAAGAATTTGGCCTAAATATTTACCCTGAAAAAGATTTCCAAAAATAGCAAGGTCAAAGAAGAATAGGGCCAAGGATCCATCCATGACTATCAACACTAGAGTAAATTTTTTTAAAAATAGAAGAAAAACTTGATACATGCCTCTTTTAAAAAAAAATATCAGCAGTAATATGAAAACAGTGGGGCCAAATTTTCTGGATTAATTGGTGAGAAAATCCACCCAAGTCAGGAGGCTTACCAGCAGAATAGCTTGCAGAGTGTTAGGAAAACTAAGAAACAGAGATGTGAGCTGGTTTTGCAACACAGAAAAAAAAAAAAAAAAAACAAACTTACAAGGAGCTGCTGCTCTGTGTGGAAAGTTCCTGACATTGGAAGTAATTACTGAATGATTAAGTTACTAACTTATTAGGGGTTATTTACATTGTTTAGAAGCATGTGACTAATTACACAATGAAGATACCGAAACATAATCACCTAATAACAGCATATGGTTGTGGCGTAGATGAACTGGGTGAGCGGGGAGATCCTGCCCAAGTGCTGCCAGCAAGCCCCAGCCCGCCCCGCTCATGGGGCACTTGGAGCTCCTTCCCCATCTCCCACCAGCAGCAAGCCCAGAGGAGGCAAAAAATAGTTCCAGGGACACTTGCTTTAGAGGGGCCACAGTCTGGAGGGAAAGTGAGGAGGGCTGCATGTACGTCTTCAGGGGGAAACACGGGCGAGAGGCGTCCCAAAAAATATTTTAGTGATGCTTCTCATGAGGGGAGCTGGCTTCTCCTTATACAGCTTTTATATTCAGGTTACACATCTTCACTTACTATGTAAGATGAAATTACATTAACAAGTTGACTTCTTAAAATATCATGTCTCACATTTCAGATAGACTTCCCCTAACCACTTTGCCATTTAAAACCAAAAAGGCTGACATGGACCTGACTTAACCAAAACTGACGTCTCAGGCTAAAGGGTGGTCTCAAGGATGGTAAGAAGAAACAGTGCTGCTGAAGGCCTAGCTCCACGCTGACACCAAGTTATGGCACAGAAGCACTGCAAATGTTGTAGGATGCTCCCTTCATAGAAAACCGACATGCAGGAGGAACACCCATCAGGAGCTCACAGTGTTGTGAGCAATTCTAGCCCTGCTGAGCTGAACCTCCTGTGCATGGCAGGGTGCCTGGGGCACCCAGCCCTGGGGTCCGGCCAGAGGTCCCACATGGACTGGATTTTCAGATGCCCTTACAGGGACAGGGGCACCTCAGCACAGCCAGGCAAGGGGAATGTGAGGCTGCGTGTTTACCCACCAGTGGCCAAGAAAGCCAGAGACCCCAGGGAGCTGTTTGTTAACCTCCACAGCAGCGACGTCTTGGATAAGGCTCCTCCAGAAGAAAGTGCTTTGTGGGCAGTGGCAAATCAGCCGGACTTATAATACCACTTATGAATATATGCCCTCTCCTAGATGCCATCCCATCTGATGCCATTGTGTCATCTGTGCATATCAGAAAGCTGCCTGGCATCCCCTACAGTGGCCTGCAGATCAGTAGTGCCTGGCTGTGGCACCCTCACCCCCCATGCCTCCAGCACTGGGGTCCAAAGCTCTGACCCCTCACAGACCAATACGCTCCCAGTCAAAAGCATAGCAGTGGCAGAGACGACAGCCATGGCTATCTGAAGGCACTTGCAAGGAGCTTGGTTTGCTGCCAGACTAATATCTGTTCTCAGTGGTGCTTTCTCCGTTCCTCTTCCTCACCCAAATATTTTTGCTGTGGTTTGGAGGCACTGCGATGCAGAGGGCAAGAGTGCCTTGCACCTAGAATGGAAACTGGAACTCTAACAGCACCTCTTAATTTTGGGTACGGCATACCCAGAAGGACCCAGGACATTCTGGGGGGAAGTCATCCACTGCATTACTGGAAGTGCCGGGCAGTCACACATGGAGCACTCTCATCATGATACAGGGAGAGGCAGAAGAACAAGAGCCCTTGTCTTGTCTGGGAATTTTTTGTTCCATGACAGTGCTCAGAAAGGGGATGAATGTTTCATTGGTGGGGCAGACAGGCAAGAAGGACATAGGTGAACTCCAACACCAGTTTCTGCAGGCAAGCTGGTGGCAGCACCGCTGTGATGTACAGCTGCCTGAGCCTGCAGGCTCCTCATGCCACTCTTATTCCAACCACCCCAATGCTAACCATGAGTTCCAGCTTCTTATCTGCTGCCAGCTTCATCCTAGGCTCAGGCCTCCAAAGCCGCCAGGGATTTGTGCCCTGAAGCCTAGGGAGCAGCCACAGCCCCTGCTCTCTGACCTGGCTCTTTTGGCACAAATGCAGACTGAAGCTCCAGCAGGAACTACACCATCTCTGAAGGAACCACGGGGAAATCCTATCCCAACTCTGAAACCACGAGGAAGAGGCAAAGGACCTAGGTCCCTGAGTTACCCTCTTGTCTTCTCTCCCCTCCTGCCCTAAACAGGATGGTCAAGAGGGAACATGCTGATTTATTAAAGCAGCTCTCACGCTGAAAAGAGGCCCTTGGTGCAGGAGTGCTGAGCTCAGCTGAAATTGGGCATCTCCCACAAGCAGTGGGACAGGGAAATTTGTGTCAGCTGAGGAGTGACCCTGCTGCAAGGCATCCAGCTGTTTCCCTTCCCGCCTGGGTCTGAGACAGCGCCAGCCTGCCCGCTTCCCTCCCCCAAAACCAACGGTCACATTTGTCACATTGGCCTACATAGTTAGGTGTCACGTAGCCAGCAGCCCATACGGGAAGATCTTACATAACTCAGATAAATGGGACAAGGTCAACGCCAAGCCCAAGCTCCCCTTGCAGAAGACCCCACACCCATCGGTCCTCCCAGCCGTCCCACAGCACAGGGGGGCTGCCAGGGATGGGGAGAAGCAGGGGCTGCCCGGGACCCCCGGCTGCTCTGTCCGCAGGCAGATCAAAGGGCACTGCTGATGCATACTAGAAGAAATTCCTGGTAGGATTTGAAGGGCTGGAATTAGCCAGCATCGGTCAGTAACCAGCGATGCCAGATCAGGTGAGACAGTTTAGTGAAACCGTAGGTGTGGCCTTTTGTCTGTGCCCAGCACCCAGTGCAGTGGAAAAGTTTTACCTGGGTTACTTCACATGCCCTGCCCCTGCTGATTCAGGCTCCCCTCTCTATTTTTAAACAAGGCCTTCAGTGTCACCCAGTTGGGAAAATTACTCTGCACCTCCAGAGATAGATACTATACCTTATACCTGCTTTGCCCTGTCCCAGGGGAGTGAGTCCCTTACAGGTGATACCATTTAGCAGTGATTAGCACTGCTGCTTCATGCAAAGGCATTTCTGCAGTGTCTGCTCTGAGATCGTGCAAAACCTGCATTTGTGGGAAACACTGTGAAAGAAGGAAAAAGAGGGTTGAGTTGTAGAACACTGTGGCACGCAGAGGTGAGGGAGTGGGGCTGTGTTCTGCATTTTCATGGAAAAGAGGAGGGAGGATAAAAACCACAGGCTGGAGAGAGGGGTTGGGGAGGCTGGATGCTGCAGGCAGCACTGGGAGGGGTCAACAGCCAGACAGTGCTGGGCCACAATTTGGGAGCAGTGGCCTCAGGGACAGATACCAGCTGGGGAGGACAGATGTGGAAAGGAGCCTGCCCCATGCAACAGCGAGAGAAGAGGCAGGGGGCAGAGGTGCCCAAATTAGGATAGGTTTTGCGATAGCATGGGTTTTCCTTAAAGCCTCTGCTTTCACTGACGGAAGAAATTTTTCAGGGCTTGTCCGAAAAAGAAAGGCAGTTTCTAGTCTTGGTGGTTTCAGAGAAAAGCTTAGAGTTGCGTCCCAAGAGGAATTTTAAGGGTAAGCAGTTGGAAGTGGGGGAGGAGGGGAACGGCTGTTAAACAGGGATGCTTTTTACTGTTATTTTTTCTTACTCTATCAATTTGTTGTGCACTTCAGTTTGGTCGTGTGGGATTTTAAGGGCCAGTACACAGGGTGGCTGCTCTCTGTTTTAACCCTGCCTTGCTGGAAAATGCAGTGGGGCTGCAGCACTGCTCTGGCTACCCAGCCCGTGCTGCTCCAGAAAGGACTGGCCCCACAGCAAGCCCATTGCCTCCATCTCCCTTTCCTCTCCTACATCCCCATGCCCTCATCAATTCAGGGAGCGCTGCCTCCTTTCACAAAGCCCCGTTCATGCCCCCACGCACTAGCCTGTCACACTCTGCAGAGAGCCCAGGAAGCATTGAAGCAAGGCTGTAGTGCAGTGCTGGCTTCGTGACCCAGTGCCACCAACCCTGACCCGTCTAAGGACACGGGGCCAGCTACAGGTGTCCATCACCTGGAGTAAGCAGCCAGCGAGCAGTGTTTGCATCACGTGCTGGAGAAGGAAAACCACAGAGTCAGCCAGAGGCCAAAAACAACAGCCGGGAGAGGAGGAATTCATTAAGAGAAAAGGCAAGGGAAGCAAAGCTTGTTTATGTAAGGGCAGAGCCAGCGGCAAGCCATCCTGCAACCCGCAGCCACAGAGGGTCGGGGCTGGAGCCATGCCCACCCAGCCACCCCCATGCTGGCTGTCTCCTCAGCTGAGCTGTCCCAGCAAGAGGTATTTGGGGACCCTCGTGCACCCTCCCAGTGGGGCTGCGGGGCTCTGGCATAGGAGTTTCACCAAGCTTGATGCTTTCAACCCCCAGCAGCATCATTTGTTGCTGCTTTTGGGGCACTTGGGTAGCAGTGGCCCCTGGGGTCAAGCGAGTGTTTTCTTGGAGCCCAAGACCCTGCGGGGGGGCACACCCCTGGTCCTCGTGGCTCCCCGGCTTAGCATCCCCTCTGGCATGCAGGCCAGCGAGTTCCCAGCAAAAGAGTTGGAACCGACTTCAAAAGGATTTACAGCGAGCAACCTTTCTATCTCTTGATCCTCTCAGCTGTACACTGGATTAGGGGCTGGCTGAAGCCCGGAGCCCCCAGTCTGGGGTTCGTTCCCCTCCTTGGTCTCTGGGGATGCACCAGGGACCTGTTTGTTCCCAAGTCCCAAACTCACTGTTTCCCATGCTGACCTGGCAGTCAGCAAGGGGAACGTTCTGACTGGCATCAGTGGCGTTTCCTGGACACTGGTTAGTGGGGGCACAGGAGCCCTCCCAAGGACATGGCATGGGTTTGCCCACTGCAACACCATCCGGCAAAGCTCAGTAAGGCCACGGCATCTCCTCCACCTCAGGACTCTACTGTAGGGCTGAGGAGGGAATGCTGAATTATCCCAAACCCTGTCTTCCCTAATTGCATTTGCCAAGGCAGCCAGCCCCACAAATCTTGCATCACTCTGAGGCTGATCCACTCTGATTTTTTAACTGGGCTGCCTCTCCCTGGGAAATGTATTGGGTCCTTCCATAGTATGTCCCTGCCATGGGGCTGACACAACCACTCAGGTCCCAGGGAGAAGGGAATGGTGCTGGAGTAACACCATGGGGACTCAGAGGAGGGATATTTTCCCACCGTGGAGGAAAGAGTGGGTGAGGGGAGAAGAAACACTGCAGGGACTGCAAATCTTAACAAAAGGACTAAGCTTTCAAAACGGAATAGGAAAAGGAAAGCTGAGGGGTGGAGCTGTTTTGTATTTTTCCAATACGCAAAAGTGCTAGTCCACATTTTTGAATCATGAAAGCAGGGAAAGTTTTTGAAATAGAGGAAAATTCTTCTGGATCAGCCTAGGGTAGCAGAAGAGTAGTTTGAGCTCAGCATTACTAACTTCCATTTGCTCTGCAGGACAGGTCAGTGTGATATAAAATCTGTATTTTAAAAGGATGTCCAAACTTTTTCCAATAGGTGGGGATGAGAACAGAGGTGGAGTCACTTCACTAAGGAGACAAGGATGGGAAACTGCTCAAGCAAAGTTCATACTGGAAAAGTGGAGAAGTTTGGCAATCACCAGAAAAAAAACGTAGCCAGCATAGTGGAGAGGGTTACTGCAGGGCAGGACACCGGGGCTCCTCCAAAGTGGAGAAGAAGAGCTGATGGGCAGCACTGAGGCAGAAGAGCAAGGGTCTGGGCACCAGGCTCTGGAAGCAGCATTGCTGTGCTCAAAGCCCATTTTTGGCAATGATGCCCTGCATGGCTTTGTGTAAATCTATTTTGTGCCCCAGCTTACTGGTTTAAAACACAGGAGGGAAAAAAGTAGAGTGACCTCAAAGAGGTGGTGGAGGTGTCAGCCACCACCATAATGTGTTTTGAGAGCCACTGAGAAAGGGAGAGGACTCCAATCTGCCAGGGCAAACAATGGATACACCAGGATCTACAAGGATGAGCTTGTTGACTGAGCCTTCAGCCCCCATCACACTCTCCCCACAGCTGGGGCAGCCAGTGCTGGGATGTGCTGGGCAATCACTGGACAGAGCTGCTGCTGCTGTCACTGCCACTTCAGTTTGTTTGTTTTCCTTAATCCCAAGGGGCAGCATCTCTGATATGGCAGCAACATGATTAAGATGATCCAGTGTTGCTGTCACAAGCATGTAATTACGGGTTTCCTGTGTCACTCCTGCTGGGAGGTCAGTGACTTGCCCTCCCTCACTCCAGCAGCAGGAGGGGACAGCCGCCAGCTCCCAGTCTGCCTCTTAACCCCCTGCCCAGCTCTGGCCTCCATCTCCAGCTTCCACAGTGCTGACGAGGGGTGGGCAGGCTGTGGTAAACAGCCAGGCTGGTGAGGGACAGCAGGCTGAGAGCGGTCAGGGAGACCCAGAGCAAAGAGAAGGGGGATGGGGAACAATGGAGAGATGGGGGTTTGGAAGGGAGATCACAGAAGATTCCCCCCTTACCGTCACTCAATACCCTTGTGTTTGACCACGAGGCTCTGAAGCAAAGTGGCTCATGTGGAGGTATCATGACAGCTGTCAAGAAAGGGCCTAGCTTTCAAGAGGGGGTGTCTGGTGGGTTTCAGAAGGCTATCCTTCAGACCCCCAGGAGATCCGGCTGTTCAGAGGTGACCCTGGTCCCAGAGAGAGGGAAAGCTCTCCTCAGGAGCACAGGGGACTGCCAGGGGCCAGTATAAGGGCTACACTGCCCATGGATGCAGAAAAGTGGAAATTATGGCTTGTTCCCTTTCCCACAACCCTTTTAAGACATAACATAATACATCTGGGTCCATCCTGAGAGATATGGGCAAGCTTTCCCATCCCCTACATCCACATATCCCTGCCTACAATTACATGAAGAATGGGAACCTTGCCACAGCCTGCCCCAGGCTGTGCCAAAAGGGACTACAAAACCGTTTAGGACTCCCCCAAGGAATCATCTTGCTCCTCAACACCCGTATTTCCCTTGCAGCTAGCAGGCTGGTCAGGGATTCACAGAGGGACTGCTCTCACCAGATCAGTTTCTGAAGCTGTTGCACATGGGATTATCTGCAAATCACAGCAGAGAAGGACCCGCTGCTGGCCTGTCAGAACAAGACAAGGTTTTGTGCTGTATTTGCTCCTGGAGAAGGCAGAGTTTCCTCAAGCTCTGTTTGTTTAGTGACCCCCACATAAGGGAATCCATCACATAGGCTCCTTTATTAACACTGGCAATCATCTGCAACCAGCTGTTGCCCAGCTGTCAGAGCTGGTATTGCATGGGAATCCCTGCACAGAAAGCCATATCTCCTCATACTTACAGACCTAGGCTCCAAAATAGACTTAAAGAAGAGGGAGGACACGGCATCAGCTTGTTTAGTGGAGTTACTAAGATGCACTACATCTTAGCTCCTACTCACACAGCAAAATGCAGCCCAGCTGTACCCCAGGGTGGCCTTGTCCCTATAGAGCCCCATGTCAGTGCTTATCCTTGGCAGGAGCAAAGCACTTCTGCCTATGAGGATCTGTCACATGGTCACTGGTCCTTAGCCCCAGCAAATCTTGACCCTCTCCAAAGCACCACATGCTGCTGTGTTTAGATGGGGGGAAAAGCCCAGATTTCGGATGTTCAGGCCAAAACGGACTGACATCTCATACCTAAAGCAAGCTGTGAAACTGAGTCTCAGTTCTTCCCTTACTGATCCCAAATATTTGCATCTAGCAAGATGTAGCTTCCAGAAGGGCATCCAGTTTCAAGCCAAAGATATCAAGAAATAGAGAAGATACCATCACCTACAACACAGTGCCCCAGTGAAGAGTTGCCTTCACCATTTAAAAACTTCTTCCTTTTTCCTAGTTCGGATCTGCCTGGCAGAAGCTAAGAAGCAGGCAAACTGTGCATGAGTTGTGTTCTACAACTAACAGTTACCAAGAGCTACAGTCTTGAAGAACTGCTATATAAACCTACATGCAAGCAGACAGCAAGGACTTTTATAGCCTTCCTCTAGTCTACATTGCATCAGAAAATGAGTCCTGTCTATAACGCGTGTTGTAAGCAGGTACACTACCTAGAACCCCACAGACAGACAGGGAGGGTTTCCTAATCCATGCCAGCAGCCATCCCAGCCACGCCGTTGCGCAGTCAAGGTTTTCTCTGAAACAGGAAACAAGGGAGCACAGAGGTCCTTCAAGTGAAGGCTCCCAGGAGCAGCCTCACTACACAAGAAGCTCCAGCTAATACAGGGGCTTAGGGGTCACTGTGTGGTTTAGCTGTAAAGAGCCTTCTTGAAGGGGCAGCGCAAAGCTAGCAGTGGGAGTGCAGAGGCAAGCTGGGGGAGGCACGAGGCAGCTGTGCGGATCCTGCCAACCACCCTTCCCACTTCCTCCACAGGGAGCAGAGGGGAATGCTGCAGCACGCTGGCCTGTGGCGAGGATTACTGCCGAAATCCTCAGTGCACGCCCCATGTCGCTGCTCTGTGCACCGATACAGCCCTCTGCACAGACGAGGCCTCCACACAATAAGCATCCATCTTGCTCCTGACCACTTGCACAGCCAGTCCCTGAACCTCTCACCGTTTCTTTCCTGCACCCCCAATTCACATGACACAACATCTCTGTGTTTCTGAGTGCGCTCAGGGTGATTCATAGGCGCACGCACCATGACCTATTTTAGCACGAGGCCAGGGAGGAGCTCTGCCTGCCACGACAAAGGTACTGCTGCTCTCTAAAATATTTTCCAGGAAGAAACCCTTCACCTTGCCAAGGGCAGTGTCATGCCGGCTGTGCCGCTGCAGGGTTAGCGGTGACTGACGTGTGCAGCGTCCCCTCCCAGGATGAGGGAGCTGGTCACTTCCCTCAAGCTGCTGTTTGGGGAACATGTCCCATAACAGATGAGACCATAGCAAATGACACCCAGGGTACAAAGCCCAGAAGCATTGCGTCTGGAGGGGAATGGGACACTGGTCTGTATTGAACGAGTGGAGGGGACAGCAAATTCGCACACAATGCAGGTAACTTTGAAAGCAGAGCAAAAGACATCCTTTAAACATCAGGCAGGGAAGAGGCAAGCAGCTGTTTGTCACCTGCAGAACTATTGGACTGGGTGGGACCACCAAGGCCACCTGTCCCAGTCCCTACAACTAAAGGGTGATCCAGAGAGATCACAAGAACATTCACCCTCACCCCCTCCATCACCCATATCACAAAATACGTCATTGTTCTCCTCTGCAGTTCACAGGAACATCTCCTGGTGCCCTGGGAAAGCGGACCATGCCACACGCTACAGAAGGCTGAAAAATTGTTCCTGCCAATCTGATTTGGATGAAAATACTTTCCTGACACCAAACCTGGTATTTCTGTAAAGCTAAAACATGTGCATTAGACACGTCAGGTAGGCCTTGGAGGAGTTTCTGTGTGCCACTAAAATCACCAGGACACCCTACCACATCTTGTCTCCAGCTGTTGACAGTGTTCAGTGTATCAGAGCAAAAAATAAACCTTTTTTATATCTTTTCAGCATTCTTTTGAAACTTATCAAAAGGGAAAAAAAATTGCCTGTGGATTTATATGGGCAACCTGAGATAGGGATTCATATAGCAGAATTGTGTGTATTAACCAGGATTAATTAGTGCACTGCACCAAATCGAACTGAGATAATTTTTCATGTCCCCTTTGGCAATACCACCAACTGGAACATCCAAAACTCCGTATTGTGAGCTTTGTTCCTCCACTCCAGAACCCCATTATCCTGTCATCTGATTCCCTCCATAAATTCAGCAATCCTCCCAATTAATTATTCAGCTGTCCTAGGTCTTATCCATCAGCTTCTACCCCCACGTAACACCAAGATCATGAGGAACGGGAAGAGGGACAAAAAGTGAGACAGTTTGTTTCCTCCAGAGCTAAAGACCACCCTATAGCACATCCCAGAAGAGGGCCAGAGCTTCCCAAGTGTTTGTGTTCTTCTAGCTAAGATACAGAATGCCATGGGGAAGGGCAAGAGATTCAAACACTTGATATGAATTTTGTATTAAGACTGTTTGTTGAACTTATACCATTTAAGCTCACAGTCACTGAGATTTCTACAGAACATCATTTTTCACTTCTTTCTTATTTTTCTGTTTATGTAACCCACACATGTAACTGGTGTGGGAAGTACTAACAGAACATAACTCAGAAATACATACAAGCGTATCCCTCTATATTTATGCAAGTAAATTCCCAAGAATTTGCTGCTGAGGATGCCTGCATTACACTGAATGTAACAGGTACTTGTAAAAAACATCCTCGGGGCCTCTCAGCTCATGTAAATGACACTTCTTTGGACACCCTGGGGCCTTCTACCATGGTGAGAAACAGACACATTTACTGAGGCATTGGCCTGTGACAGAGGACCCAACACGGCAAGTCCTACTACTTTCTGCTAAGAAAAGCACGGCATTTCTGTGGTGTTCTTTCTTCACAAAGGGGTGTACAGCCCAACAAAAACACCATCCCCCCCATTAAAAAGCAACCTATTTCCTAGGAAGCAGTGTAAGCCACAGAGGACTGGTGTTCATCACCTCTCTCAACAAGCTGATGGAGGGTGGTATGTTTTGGAGTGTGAGGTGAGAACATGATCATATTGCTCAGCTGACCCTGCAGGAGGGAGTCAAGCCCAGCCTCGCCTGTGATGGCTCTGCTGATCTTTATCTGCTAGAAATGCAATTAATCTGTTCAGAGCTGGATCTGGTGGGGAACCTGCAATACATGAAAGCTCAGCAAGGGGAAAAGCAAGGCGGATGAATGATTGGTTGGCCCTGCCAGAGAAGAGCCACCCCACAGCTCAAACAGAAGGGGACTGAGATTGTGAGCTCTGCAGGAGAGCAGGGGAGAACTGCAAGCCAGCCGAGGAAAAGCAAAGCTCCTTCGTGCTCCTTTGGGACACTTCTTGGAGTTCATTACCAGCAGGCCATGGCCATCTGCTTAAAGAGACAGACCCCAAATGACAACAAAAGGCAAAGGTTCTGAGAGTTCTGAAACAAAGATCACCACAAAAGAAATAAGGCAGGACAAATATTGCCACAAAGACATAGGAATGACACTGAAGGAGCTGACCCTGCCACCAGGCTGTGCAGAACAGTACCAAGTCATTAGGCCATTTCTACATGTGAGTATCATTCCTTCTAGATTGTCAAGGTCAGAGCTCCAGAGAAAAGCAGAAGAACTTCTGAAAACTAATACACAAGTGTGGTGGAACAAACATGAAGCAAACATTTGATTGCAACACATAACACTTCTACCAGGAATTCCAGAGAACTCCAGTATCCCTCATGAGATGAACCAGATAAACTTTGCATCCTTGCAGCAAAGGCATTCCCATTTTACTGGCCAGGAAACTGAAGAACCAGTAGATTCCAATCAATGTTTCTCAGTGTGGAAGCCTAAAATCAGGTGTCTAAAAAGCTTGCAGGCATGTTAGAAAGGGTCTCCAACTTTTCAAGATGCTTTATGTCCCCTCTTGCTAAACAAATAATGACCCACTTCACTGTTCATGATCACAAACCTCTCCATAAAGGTGGCAGATTATTATTATTACTGGTAAGAGGGCCCAATTCAATCACTCCATTCTTCTAATTAATTCCAAGGCTCCCAATGCCATTTCCAGCTGATAAGACAAAGGAGAAGGCTGTCATATAATTTGCTTGACATATCCCCAAGTTTTCAGTTACCTCTTGCACAAATTTTTTTTCCAACCTGAAAGCAGCAGAGTCATGCATGACTATGTGGGGCCATTTGATCCTATCACTTTCAGACAAACGCCCCCCTGGAAATCAAGCATTGGCAAGTCCAAGCAAGAAAAATCCGTGTCCCAAGACTGTGGATGACTGTAGTGGAGATCTGTATTAACACGTCCTTCCCAGGCCAAAAGAGAAATCATATCTTTTTATTGTAAGCTAACTTTATCCAAACTTCTGGTTTGGATCACTGAATCAGATGTTTGAAAAAATCCTCCCACTGCTCCTCTCATGGCAGGATAGCAAGGAGCTTATATGACAGGGTAAATACTATTTTGTTAGATAAAAGTACACGGATTTTTAAACATCAAAAAAGTCACCCTTCGTCACTTACAATGCAAGTAGGAACTCCCGTTCAGGAAAATACTAATCTTAACACTTTCCCAGTCTGTGTTAAATTAGTAGCATTCGTTTGCAGCACTTCAGGCCATTTACAAGGGGCATTTCCTGCAATCAAAAACATATGTCCCATAAATGGCCCAGTTCTGCCTAAGTTTGCTTTCCTAGAGCAGCTGGCCATTCCTGAAAATACAAAGGAGAATATTTAAGCAAGTTTAGTGTTTGCTGATACCCAGAGCTGGCTGGGAAATAGAAATCCCTTCCAGCGAGAAAGAAAACAATAGTTACTGAGTTTGTTTTTAAGGAAAATACTAGACTGAAAAATAAAAAATGCTGGTTTTATTAGCGTTCTGCAAAAATCATGATTCACAAGAAGCAAAACGAAAACTTCCGGCTTCCTGGCTGCCCATCTGGTAGGGACTTATTTCATTTCTGGTGCAGGTGAGCTGTCAAAAACTTAGCGGGGCAACTTCCAACCTCCCACCTTCTTGCGCCTCTGACCGTTCAGCTGCGTATCTGATTTCTGGACATGAGGGGAAGGCTGGGTGGCTGATTGCTGCACAGAAAGGCAACTTCTGCTAGCTCGCCTACAGTGCTCTCGGCAATTTTATTTTCTCCTCACAGAAAAAAAGCCAAGGATACTTCAGTTTGATTTTCCCAATGGAAATCTGCAATTTTCTTACAGAAACTGCTGAGTTAGTGAAAAGAGCATTTTCCATCGGAGAATTATTCTGATGGAAAATTTCCCAACTAGCTTTATTAATACCCTTGACATTGTTTTGTCATTCCTCCTATTTGTGTATCAGTGTCTGGCCACTGAACCGAATTTCCAGCCAGGACTTTCATAGTTATTATTCCCAGAAGGCCATCATGTAATTCTTGGAGTACACTAGACCTGAGATTTATTACAGTAACTGCTCTGGTGCCACACGTTAGGCAACCTGGACATGTATTTCAGTACTCTCTTTCCAGCCAAGAAGGCTCGGAGAGGCTGTGTGCTAAGCCTATCTCCTCATCCTTTCATCAGATGCCTCAGTCAGGCCTGGCTTGCTCTCAGTTCCATGTTGCATCAGGGTACCCATTACTTGCCAGGTGCTTGCGCTACCAGCCACTACAGATTCCCACCACGCTACCAGAGTAGGAAATACCCCAGAAAACCTCCCCTCTCCCTAACCAGGCTGTTACTGCTAACACTGAAGCCAGCGTTTGACATTTGCAACCAGGGTAAATTGTTTCCTCTTGAGATAAGCTGTGGTTAAACCGCTGACCTCCCAAGACGACGCGTGGAGCTTTTCTCTGGGCGTGAGCACAGTGCTGCAGACCGATGCCAGAGAGCCCCGAGTGCAGGTCTTTGCAGTATCTTACCCTGACGGCTGGCTTTCACCATCAGTGTTTCATGAGGAAGTGCTGCAAGCTGATTTTACAAGCAGAGTTTCTCTTTCTGATAATCCAAAGTTCTTTGCTTCATCTGGATCCTTGGTACATCACGTGGATCAACATTACTTCTGTCCTTTGTGCACTCGTCTATTTAAGGAGTGTAATAGTGTCAATATATTGGGCAAGACCCCTTGGTAATAACTGCCTAGCCCCAGAAAGGAAGATAATTGTGACATATCTTGTAGTTGAGGTGCCTTGAGAATAGCCTCAAGCGTTACTAGTGATTTATGAAAATCACGTGCAAATCCCAGAGCACAAGGCTGAGCCTCTGCAAAATTCACTTTTCCCTCATTTGCTGACCAGCTATTCTTGACAACCTCATTGGTACCCCTGCAGACATCTCTAGTTGTCACTTCCATTAACCCATACATTGTCTGCATAGCTCTGCATGTTAAAAATGCTTAGCAAATAACTGGTCCATGGCCCTCCACCAGCACATGGGTGTGGAAGCTATCCTAGTGATAGCCTGTTATACTGGAGTTAAACCTTGAGTGCATTATTCACGGGGTATTTTTTTGCCATTGGCCAGAATCCCTACTTGGCTGATAGGTTTTGCTTAGTCAAACCTAGGCAAAGGATACCCATCTTTGTTCATGGTGATTGGGGAACCACCACAAAATGGAAAGCCCCCTCTTTCCTCCTTGCTGCCACCACCTCCTCCCTTGGTAAACGCTGAGATGCATCCCAGGTCCTGCGCATGTTGTAGTTCTGCCCGTACACATGTTGTCATGCAGATGGGTCCTCAGGAGCACAGTGGGATAAAAAACATGTTTCTCTTTCAAGCAAAGCTTTTTCTCATTAATGTTTTCAGTTCTGATATTCTCCTGAAAGACTTCGACCCCGAAGGGGTGACTGTTCCCCAAACAGGGAACAATAAAAGTTTTGTTTCAGGCTGTTTGATGCTGTTGCAATGTCCTGTCTTCTGGAGTAGCTGTATCCTTTGACACAGCAGTTCCTAGTGCACGTTTTAAGGACAAATCGGCCTCAGTTAATAACCGTTTTTCTATTGCTTCATTTTACATACCGCACTCTAACCGCTCCCTTGACACAGCATTTAAACTCTCTCCAAACTGGCAATTCACTAGTAATTTCCTTAACCCCCCAACCCATATTTAGAAATTGTTTCTTTTTCCTTGTTTTTTAATTGCATTTTTCAGGAGCACAAATGCATTGCTATCACAAGTGCTTTTATGGAGAGAGGATTTGGGAAAACTTCCACCACCTTGGCAAGCATTTCACCCACTGGTTTGACAGAAGCTACTAGTCTGTGGTTTCCTCTTTAGCTTTTTAGCAGTCACTGTATTCCTGGATTATAATCCCACTCTGGTCACCATTTTTGTTTTTCTTTCCTTCTTAGACATAACACAACAACCCACACAGTCACAGATGAGTGCTCACTGAGTATACACAGCAGCTTCTCCCACTACAACTTGGCCATGAGCATGAAGCAAACGTTGCTTTCTCCTTCAGCACTTCAGCCTGTCTTCTTAACCACTTATTTGCTCCCTGGAGGCTGTTTAGTTTAGACACATAAAGAGCTGATTTGATTATAGATCCTCCCAAGAATATCTGCAAACTGATCTCAGGCACCTGGTGATCTGCCTGTCAGGCGCTGCTCTCATGCCGGTGAATCCTCGCTGGGTGGAGTTCAGAAACCCAGGTTGTTGTATGTACATGGTCAGTGGTGTCGGGGCCTCGCTGCAGCACACAAATAGCTCACACTGCTGCCAGCACGTGCCTCTGCTTGCAGCTTCAGGCTTTCAGCCTCCTTTTTTCTCCCTTCTCCATAAGGAATGGTGTGATGCCTTTGCTTTCCTGCTTGGGGCTGTGTGCAGTTCAGGCTTGCTCACACCTCTCCTGCCCTTCTCCAGAAGCATCTACCCTAGTCCTGACCCACCTCAGCTCGGGGTCAGCCCCCACCTTCCTCCAGCACAGCATCAGTGCAGTGACCACCTGGTGAAACTGGATGCTGTCTCACAGCTCCAACCATTGCATTTATTTCCTTGTTCTTCCCTCGCTACTACTCCCCTAAACAACCTTAGTGCCAAAACCACTGGAGCACCGCTGTAGCCCGCATTGCTGCCACGCTCTCCAAGTGCATCTCACACCAGGCTGGACCATCTCCCCAGACAAGAACTGTGCTCACTGCCACTATCCCTGTCAGGGCACTGGCCACAGAGCCCAATGGCTCCATCCGAGGCAGCTCAGCTGCAGGCGTGCAGTGTGACCCTTTCCCAGAGAAGGACAGGTATCCCTCTCCCCTCATCTCCACCGTGCTGACAGGGAAAGTGGATTGTGGAGACCAGCACCACACAGCCCTCGGGGGGACTCGCCCTCTCTATGTGGACATAGCAGCCAGCTGCCAAGGTGTGTATTAGTGAGTGCCCTATAATCCCTGTGCCATGAGGGATCTCTCCTGGCAGTGCAGGAGAGGGGCAGGGGTGCCCTGTGGTGCTTGCTTACTCTGCGGGCACTGTTGCTGCTCATGGTCACTGCACATTGTTTCGCAAGAAAATGTCCTATGTGCATCACCTCTGAAAGGCACGATGGGGAGGGGAAAAAGGGGTCCCATGTATGTGAGGGGAAGGAGTGAGACGGAAGGACAGTCCACTCATCCACAGGTACAATCCAGGCGCTCAAGTGCGGAAAGGCATCTTTCACATCTCCCTTCCGGCACCACAGCGTATTCTGGCAGAGCTGTGGAAATTCACCTGTGACATTACATCATTGGGGCCTGGCATAAAAACATGAAAAGGAAGAGGCTTCACCAGGCACCCAGACGCTGGCTGTGGGCACAACAGCATGATTGGGAAGGTACTGAGATGGCTGTGAGTCACAGGTACAGCGTCACGTCAGATAGGGGATACCAGCTTGTATCACCATCCCCTCCCAGTCAGGTTTCAGAAGGACGTGCTGCCTGGCTCCTGCTAGTGGCATTTTCCATGTGAACTTGGCAGCGCTGGTGATGCCCAGGATTAGCTTCCCCTGTGGGGGATAGGGAAAGCCAGGTGATACTTGGGATCGTGCCAACCTGATCCTCACACAAAAAAATGACCTGGCTTTTTCCAGGCTCTGCCGCTTTTCTCTCACATGCATGGGAACTGTGTCACCCAGACAAGCTGGACTGGGAGGGCAGGGGAGAGATGGAAAAGCCCACAACTGCTTTTGGCAGATACTCTATCTAGGCTGGCCTGATACTACAGGAGTGAGGGGCATTGCAGGAGCCCCATGATGCAGAGCAAAAAGCAGGCACCATAACTGGTTGTGGTCTGGGGCTCATCCTTCCTCCCTGATGTGCTCCCACTCCCCCTGCCTTGCTCGGGTACCATGCAGACACCAAACCTCCCAACAGCTGCAAACCCTCACTGCTTTTACAGAAAACAACAGGCCAGCAACCCCTCTCTGTTTTCTTTTAGCTTAAATATGACAAATGTCAAAGAAAAGATGAGGAATTACTTTGGCCTGAAGTTCAGGACAGACAACAGCAAATGTGGGCAGTTTTAAGGTGATTATCTTACATTATACCCTATTGAAGAGTGTCAGTGTCCTGCCCCAGGAAAGGAGTGTTGCCACCTTTCCAAAAGCACCAGGCTAAGCATCAGACCTGCGGAGTCGCAAGGCAGGCTGTCTAACACGGCTTGGAGCTCCAAGTCAAAGACGAAGGTATTCAGGAATATCTAGGGGAGAGGGGCTGCACATGAGGACTGGGCTACCATAGGCCTGGAGGGGTTGTGGGGCAGAGCTAGGGCCCACAGCTGGACTAGTTGGGGCTGTGGGACAGGAGAGAGGAGACAGGCTTTGGGCTGGAGGAGCTGCAGGTAGGAATGAAAGACATGAGCTGAGCTGCCCAGATGACAATTCTATAGTCATCATCTGCAATACACCTGGCTCTTGCCTCTGCCCTTGGTCTATTCACCCCTGATGAGCCACAGTTGTTTATTTGTTTGCAGCAATTTCAAACCCAAAAGTAAAACTGGAGTTGCCTGGAGCAGTGCTACTGTCCACACACCGGCTGACCTCATGTATGTATATGCCAGGGAGGTATGCAAACCATACAGTAACAACCCAGGATGTGCAGCTTTAAACTCCAGCTATAGGTGTTGCGTCAGGTTATATAAAGTTCAGTTGCATCACACAGTGTTGCACAAGGTAGCCTGTGCCTGACAGCAGTGTGCCAAACCCCACTTCATTCATCGATCGGGTCTCATCAGTCGCAGCAAAATGGTCAGGAGAGAGGTATCTGCTCCTCAGGGTACCCCAGTGTGGGAACGGCCTTTCCAAGCTTGCCACACCCTCCCAAAACGTGCCAGCGAAGCTACCACCCACGCCTCTGTTGTGGTTGGCACAACAACAGCACAAGAGCCCAGTGAGTGAACAAGGTGCAAGCCACCCAGGTGGCCTTCCCTTGCTCAGAGCCAAGACTGCATCTCCATGGAGAGACCGTCTGCTGACAGTGCTTCATGGGAGACTCTGCCAGACAAAATGTGGCACTTAAGAGCCCGGCACCCACCTCACCAACAGTGTCCTCCTGCGGCACCTCGTGCAGGTGGTTTTGGCCACCCCAGCACAGCACTGACCCCGGCTGGTGTGGCTCCCCCGCTGTTCATATGCCCCCAGGATCTGCAGAAAGCATCTGCAGATCAGCCAGGCCTGGGACACTGCACCAGGGGATGGAGTGGCCTGGCCGAAGCTGGTGGAAATCAGAGACCCCCAGGAGCACACCTGAAGCCCAAAGGGGGGTTGCAACACCCCTCTCTGGACGTGCTGGCCACCCGTGGTGGCAGGCTCAATGGCATTCAGTGGACTCATCTCCATTGTGTGAAATGCTGCCTCCTTGCCAAACTCCTCTTGCTCCTCTTCTCTGCTAAAAGCGCAATCCCACGATGACCCACTCCAGGGCGTGGCATTACAAGCAGTGGCCCATCCACCAGGCTGAACTGGGTGAAAGCCCTATGGCATGGGAGGGTCTCCTCTGGGAGGGGTGGGAGGGGGACCTACCTGTGCAGAGAGGTGCTCTGTCCCCCTCCAGTGGCAGAGGCCTTCAGGAACCAGCTACCAGGCTTTGCTTGCCCAGCTTACCCAGCCACAGTCACCTCATGCTTTCCACAGCAGAGTGTGGGCATTCAGCACCATGAGGTAGTGCCATGTGTGCTAGCCATGGTGGACTCCAAAGCTACCAAGGCATCTTGCTGAGAAAAATCATCAAAGAAGACATCCTGACAAAAGTTCTAGTAGCCTGTGGGAGATTCTAGCCAGCGCAGCCCGACCTTGTGCAGGCCTCACCCTCAGCACAGCCATAGAGAGCTTCGTGGCTCTTATATTCAGTTAAGGAAAACACAGGTTTTGCCTTCTGTTTCTTCCCTTCCCAAGATACCCTTGCTAGAAATGGAGGAAGAGAATGCCCAGTACCTATGTATACAGACTTAAAAATTTGGTCTTGCATTTGCCATGCCTACAATTTCCTCACAGAGCTGTAATTAAGCAGGGACCTGGACTGTTTGACTGCAAGCCTGTCAGCCTCCACAGTCCATGTCCCTCCACGAGGGAACAACCCAGGTCTTGTGGAAGACCCCAAGAGAGCCAGGACAACAGGGATCCACCTAAGTTATGGCATGGAGATACTCAGGCCATTTTCCTAGAGCAGTTGCTGGTATGTGGATGACAGCACAGGTAGGCATGAAGCCAAGTCCCCTGCAGACCCAATCACCTTCAGGCAGCAGGAACATCCTCCAAGCTGGGCATGAACTTGGTGTGGGAAGGATGGAGGTGAGAGGTCTGGGAAGATAAGGGAGCCCAACAAGCTGGCACATCTAGTGTTTTCCCTATGTGCAATGGCAAGAAAAAAAACACATCCACACCCTCATGACTGATTTTACTACCAAGATATCATACACTAGCTGCAGCGGGAGCACACGTCAAGGAAGACAGTCGCAACCAAGCCACAGCTCAACTCACCAACAGCTAATTGCTCCCTCCAGGAAGGCACCCAGCAGCCACAAGCTGGCTTCATCAGGCTTGCTCAGGAGTTTAATACCAGTTGGTTATTGGTGAACATCAGGCTTACTCTGGGTTTAATGCCAGTTGGTTATTGGTGAACAGTCTAGGACATGAGGGCAAGCTGGGCTGGAGGAGGGCATGGGGAATTTGTTGGACCTACTGTGACCTCTACTGGCTTGGTCTGAAATTGGTGTGTTGGTTGACCTGATCTCGCCAAAGCATGGTGGGAGCTGGTCCCCCTACTGTGGGGCTCCCAGGAGCTCCCACGCTGTAGCCCCCGGGGATTGCTGCCTCCAGCGCAGGCTTCATCCTCACTCCTGGTGCAAGCATAATGCAACTCCATCAGCTCCTCTGGGAAGAAAAATCAGCCTCTAGTCCTCACAACAACACCCTTCTGCAGTCCCTGGTCATGGCAAATTTAAGATGTAATCTCCTCAGAAATCTGCATGGGGCCAGGGAGTGCCACACTGAGACAGGAGGTTTCCACAGAATGGTGGTGTTCTGCTCCAAGTGGGTCTGGTGATTCAAGGGTTCCCACCCCACACAGGCCTCCTCTATCCTGCTGCCAGTGTGGCCAGTCTTAGGAAGGGACTCTCTCAGGGGGGATGCAAATGATGCCCTGAAGAACTGTGACCATGGGCACCTTTCATGAGCATGGGATTATAAATGCCAGGATCTGGGCTGAAGTCACTTAAGTATTTGCTCTCCCAATTGCTCATCTCCAGTGGTACATAAGGGGCTGAGTTAGGACACCCAAGACCTTCAGCCCCTTGACACACCAGGTGCTGAGCCATCTGATATGCACTCCTCCATTTGCCACAATCAATCACCAGACAAGTGCCTGCTTGGGTCTCCTATGAACAAGCCTTGAAGAGGACATCCCACCAAGGTGAGCAGGAAACCTCAACTCTTTCAGAGCTGCCATCCCAAGGTTGGCTGTGAGTCCTTTATCTCCAAGAACAAATATGGTTTTAAAGTTTCCTGCTTCTCCCAAGCCTGGCTTCTTGTTTCTGAACCCCTGCTGCAATGTATTTTCCTCTCAGGGGCATATCTATGACAATTTGCCTCGGCAGCAAAGCTGCTTATGAAGTTCCTGCACAGTAGCTCGTCCTGCCCACCGTCCCCAGCAGTGCCACTACATCACTGTACATGCCCACAGAGAGAGCTCATTCACTGAAATGGTTTGGGTCAAAAAAAAATTCTTCTAAAATGAAGGTAAGTTTTGTGCCACTCCATGGACCCACTCCATGGACCAGCTTGTAGATGAGAGCAGCAGCAAAACCAAAGGCACAGTAAACCTCAGTGCAGGGGCCGGAGCAAATGCCTTGGGACAGAAACCTCTGCCCGTCTTTGCTGCCAGGCAAACTGAAGCATCGAACCCCACCCTTGGGGTTTCAGGACCTCAAAAGAAGTTGTTGCATCACTTCTCTCTAGCTCAAGGTCCTGATCTTTTCTATGCAGTCAGAGAGCAGGAAGCTTTCTTTTTTAAAGGAAATCTGAGCTTTCAGTTTAATCCTGTGTTTTAGGAATGCCTGGGTCTTAATCCAAGCCTGGAGTTTGGACTGTTTTAAATAGATGTTGTGTGACATTTCAGAGCTCATTGCATTTAATTGGTGACCTAGAGTCTGTTCCCACTGCTTTGAATGAAGTTTTAGGTTATAGTTTGATGAAAAACACCAAAACACACTCACCCACGCACCCCACTCCAGCCTCTACATATAAAAAGAAATACAAAGGGAGAGAAAGAGAGGCAAAATCATCAGCAAACCAGTAGGGTACTGAACCTTGCTTCGAAAATCAAAACCAGAAACTCATTGGTGGTGACACATTGAAGTGTCAGAAGCTGCTCCCATAAAGGACACCACAGAACTAGTTTTGATGGAGTGTTTGTGCTTCTTTTCCTATGCAAGCTACTGCCTCTGCAGCAACACAATTTTTTCTTGTAGCAGAAGAACTTTTCCAGTAGTTTCATGTTTTAGCACAATTCCTCCTGCAGCACTTAACAAGACTGAATGCTCGTACAGCTTCAATGGGGTTTGCACTCATCTGACCTCTCTTGTAATCCAAATACTCTTCATCAGAGCGAGCACACCTTCCTCTGGGCTGTTTGTTCCTGCTAAACACAGGACAGATTCTCACCAATGCTGCAATATGTACTGAACAAACATTGTGTGGTGATTTAAAAATAAAATATGATGAAATGAAAAACTGAGACATTTCAAACCTCCTAGAAGACATTCCTGGGTTACAGGGATGTCTTTGGAAAAGCCAAGACACACAGACAAATGACACAACACTTCCCTATCAGCCAACCTTTGTCCCCACCCATCAGACTCCTTTTCTCCTTCGTGATGTATAGTATGGACTTGTGAACTTGACCTTATTGTGATGCTTTAGTAAGAGCCTAGCCTTTCTTTAGCAAAGGGGATTGTCCGCATAGATGAGGTGAAGTGGTTGGTACACCTTCAGATAGCTGACAGTATCACAGCAGAAAGTATTGACAGCAATTAATAAGCAATGGTGAAAGCCACAAGGCAGAAAGCTACATCATTACCCTTACTATGGCATTTTTCATGCAAAACCACCCAGAAGATTCAAACTCCCATCTTTAGGCCCAATGTGCAAGATTGACACATATTTTCAAAAAGCTGCGTTCTGCCCCAAGCAGCACATGAACTGAGGCAGGCAGACAAATGAAGAGCACAGAGAGGGCCAAGAAAATGAAAGAGGGAGTTCCAGAATACGTCCCCTGTCCCATCCCAGGGGCAGCCGAATTCTCCAAGCCAAATCAGTGTTGGTCTGGATGAAAACTCATACCATCGAGAGAGTTGTGATGGTTGTGTGAGAAAAACTATCCGGCAATATCACTCTTGACCTCACCGAAGCAAAGCCCTCTGAGTCCACGAGGCAGGGTGGAGTGAAGCAAGATAACTTAAGGAAAAAGAGACTCAAACACTCCCAAAACAAGAAGCTGAATAACAAGCAAAGAGTGACTGAACAGGAAGGCAGTTGCGGGTTCTGCTGTGGGCTGTAGGCTGAGTCCCCAAAGCTGGAAAGTTCCTTTTCAGTGTTCATATAAATATTTCTGTAAGTTATTTTTAAGTGCGTGTTTTGAAACTGAAATATATTTAGACTAGTTAAATGAAAATGTGGTTTACAGAAGGCTGTTTCTTTAGAAATTTCCCACGCTGGAGACTCTGCTCGGCCATGCTTGCTCTGTGCCAGGGCTGCCCGCTCCTGGGGGCAGCTTCGCCGGCTGGCGCCGTGCGGGCAGCGGTGGCAGCGCAGGGCAGGAGCAGGGGCAGCTCTCCCATCGGGGAGGATGTGACAGCCACGCACCAGCCCCAGCATTGGCACAGGACGGCGGGCAGCCTGTGCCGCGTTTCCACGCTGCTTTCTGATCCCGGCACGCGAGAGCGGGGCAAGATGCGCTGCAGCACACAAGAGAGGGGAAGGGCCAAGGGGGAAATCCTGGATCTGGAGAAATCTCACTTTCTCCTTCCTGTGAGCCATGGCTGGGTGACTTTCCCAGGGCGCAGCAGGGGTCACGACAATAGTCTCTTCCCAATGCAATATGAATCCGGGGTACTCATCACATGTGGTCTGATCCCAGAGCACTTGCCACAGAATCAGGATGTTTTTTTGGCCAGGCTCCAGCCTGGCTTGAGCAGCCAGCACCCTTTTGTAGAAGCTAGGGATCAAAAAAGTTCATGAGATGGATAGCAGAGTCCATCTGCCTGGTCAGTGGAGACTGCCACCTAGGACCGTGGCATGCCATGTTCTGCCTCTCTGCTTACTTGAAGGAGTTTCAATGGGCTGCAAACTTATTTTTCCTTGCACATCCCAAGCCATTCTGAAGTGCTGCTGCATACGCAGGGACAGTTTTCTGTCCCATCCCAGAGAAAACTGCTTTGCAGTGGATGGTAAAGTCCACCTATCTGTGTTTAAGGCTGAAGGAGAAACACAATTATTTATGCACTAGTTCACATAAAATAATGCTGGGAGTGACACCACATAGAAAAATGCTTTTTATTCCATTTTGCTGACTTGCATTATCTGTCCATCTCATGAGGAAAATTCTCACAAGCTTTCCCGTGGATTTCAGCTGGCTGGGTTGATTTAGGAAAAACCTTTTGAAGCTTCTCAACTCCAGCCTGCACAGTTGGATTGCTTTTCAGGGGAGTTCTGGGAAGTGCACATCCAACAAAACCTCTTTCCAGGACTCTGATTTTCTTTTCCAGCTTTTATAGATAGTCCAGCTGGAACAGCAGCATCATGTATGCTATAGTTTAGAAATCTGACCTAGTTCCTTTAATCCGCACTAGCCACGGGAGCTCTCAGAGGGCTCAGAAACAGTGCACAGTCTCGCCAGGTCACTTGCAACAGGCTTTAAAGAAACAGTTTCATCCAAGAGTAAAAACATCCTTTGACGGATATTAAATTAACCAAAAACAGGGGGCAGGGGGACTTTGAGCTTAAGCAACGGCAAACTTCAAATGAGTCTAGTTTCTTCTGCAGATGAACGAAAGCTAAACTCTCCGCAATGCAGCCTGCATCACCCATCAGAGCTCCTTGCAGGGGAATTCCACAAAACAGAGGGAGAGATGTATCTGTTAAATACAAGCGCAGGATTAACAAATACTGACCCAATGGCAGGACCCCAATCAAGCTGCTGAAATGAAATACAAAGCTTACAGTAAGTCTCGGATTCCCTGTTTGCTGCGCTACAGATCCCAAATGCTTGAGGGGCAACACTCCCCAATTGGTAGGCTGCCATCTGTAGAAAGGCTGCTGAGGGGGATGGCAAGACTGCCAAAATGTTATTAAATCCCAAACAAAAGTAATGCTGCTGCTTTCTGCCCCTCCCCCAGTACTATCCTTAGAGGTCCAGAAGTCACCTCTCTGAACAAGAATTCTCCTCCCAAAGTCACCAGCCAAGTGTTTTTATGTTCCTTTTATTCCTTCTATTTTTCCCTAACACAAGGGTTTCTCTTTTTTATTGTTTTTTTTTCCCAAGTGAGGGATTACTCCTCGTAATAAAGGAATGCTGAGAAACCCACTTCTAGACATCCTTCTCTTAGTATAAGCAGAGGTTTTTATAAACTATATTCACCATCTGTTTGGAGTCTGGTCTCTTCCTACGATGATAGGTGCCGCTTAAAAAGTCAGAGGAGGAGCAGACCTGCTCTCCTTCTAGTTGAAGCCAAAGACAACACTTCTTATCCTAAATCACCCTCATCTTTTCCCTGTCTCATTATAGAATTGCTTTTCCCAGGCTCCCAGCCATTCTCAATAGCAGCGCCCCAGCCCCCTCTTGTTTCTTTTTTACCAGAGCTGGAGACTATATTCCCTTCCCATGAGAAAATGCCATCATAATATTTGCTCCTTTTTATTTTTTTCCCTTCCACCCCACTCCCATTTTTGTTTTCTTTTGACCCCAGTGGTGCACTGGGAAGAGCCATGCCCACTGATACTGAGCCTCCTGGCCAAGCAGCTACAGCTCATTTAAAACACAGTCCTGTGAACTAATGGTTTGACCGCTCCCTTTCTGTGCACCTTCCCCCAGCTTAGTTTGCTTCTCTGGACCTCAGGGTCCAGATGTTCCCACCACCCTCCTCACGCCTTCTTCAGAGCAGAGATAACACTGTCCCAGGGAGGAAACCTCTGGGCCTCATCAGTGATGTTGAAAATGCATTTTGGATGCAGTCTTCTTCTTGCAAAGTATCCCAACAGCAGCAACATACTTGTCTCATGGCTTTGATCAGGCCAGCCAAGGAGAATATCAAGCATGCAAAAAGGACATTTTCTAAGATCGGCTGTGAAAATTTAAGAGGTGGCCGCTGCCTGCCTGGTGCCAAAATTCCTCTTCCTACTCTGTGCAGGGAAACGCTTGCAGGATCACTGGAGTTTTGTTTTGCTTGTTTTTAGGCAACGGGAATTTCACATCGGTTCCCAGGATTCACATGCAGCTGAAGGGGTTTTCCGAAACAAAACCCATCCTCCATTGCAACCTGCAGAAAGATGGGTCCAAAGGGCATTCTGACTGCACGAAAGCAGAAACATTATAATAACAGTAATAATTTGAATGATGAGAACAGTCAGGGTGAGACAGGTAAACAGAAAGAAATAAAGCGGAGTTTTGGAAAGGCATATAGACCCTGCTGCTGCAGAGCTAATCCTGCCTTTGGATCCCTGGTGTCAGGAGAAAACCTCCTCTGGACACAAGTCACCACACAGCCTCGCTGTACGGGTTCACACACCTCCACCTGTAAAACATCTTCATCTGGCTGTGGTGAAGGGGAATCCCAGCACCGCCGTGCACGGCTGGACCCCGCAGAGGCAGCGAGCCTGTCGGGCGCCCGGTGCGCAATTTTCCCCACCTCCCTCTTTTTCAAAGGGTCCTTTCTTATCGTCCACCCCCCCGCCCCAACTCCCCATTTCCACACGTTACTGGCATTCAAGGCAAATATTTCTCCCAGCCCCTTCAGTCTGGTCCTCCCCCTCTGGCTTTTAGGGGGCCCCTTTATCAGACAAGATCACGGCAAGCCGGGCAAACATTACCTCAGGGGCACTATGAATCGGGGCTGGGGGCGTGAATAGGCCCCACACATTCTCTCCAGCCTCTTCCCTTTCCTATAGCAACCAAGTTGGGAGCAGGCAGGTCACACAGCCCCTCTGTTGTGTGGAGAGCCCTTCCCGGGGCTGGGGGGGCAGCCATTTGGCTGCCCCGTCTGGGAGCAGGTCGCAGGGGGACGGGGCCCAGGGGGCAGCGCTCAGCCCCACACAAATATGGCGGGGGGTGCTCCAAATCCCTGCTCAGGGCCTGGCCAGCACCTTACGTTCTCTTTCCAACTGACTCAAGCCATATTTTTTGGTGGGAATGGGGAGCCGCTTGGCTCCATCCCCATCTTTTCTGCCCTTCAGAGAGGGGAAAGGAAAGCAGCATAATGACCTCCCACACCTGCCCCATGTCGTCCACAGATCCCAAAGGAGAGTACCAGGCAGGGGGGAAAGAAGGAGCAGGAGGCAGATTTTTCCACCAGAGGCTCCTTCATGAGTCTTGGAAAGGGACACTCTACCAGCAGACCCAAGCCCTTTACAGTGTGTGCAGGGCAGGGGCTGCTGCTCTGGAGGGATTCTCTAAGGCAGCATCACAAACCACGGCATTCTGCCTGCCTCTCCACACCAAGCCCCAGCTCTCCCCAGTGGAGTCATCTCTGGAAGCTCCTTCTGATGCCCTCAGCCTTGACACAGTGGCACCAAGGCAGGTGACATCTTCCTGTGCCACCAGGATTTGTCATGGCAGTGTCTGCAGGCTGGTGCGAGCTGTGCCTCTCACCAAATCTCAGAGGATAATATGGACCTGGGTTCAGTGGTCCCCACGTCCTTCATCAGGCACGAAAACCAGCTCCATCACAGTAGACAGAAGGCTTTCTGCAGCCCTGTGCAGGGACTCTCCTGCTCTTTTCTCCATCACAGGGCTCTGTGCAGTTTCTTCCCAAAAACACAGTGTTTAGCTAAAGATGCCAAAGGGCCATCTGAGGCCTCACACTTGACCTCCCACAGGTCACCTCCGAGCACGCTTGCCCCTCTCAGCATGGAGGTAGGGTTTCAACATGGTGACACAAAATGACCAGCTGTCACCTGGTCCCATGGAACTCCACATCTGGGTGCCCTCAGTGACCCCAGACAAGGCACACAGGCTGGCACCAGCAGCATGAGCAGGAACAGCACCCATCAGCAGCCTGGGAATGGAAGGCCATCTGCATTTTCACAGGGGAAAGGGGAGAGGATGCTGTTTTGGCCCTGTGAAGCTTAGCCTTGCAAAATATTTATGATCCTATGTGACAGGGCTAGTCACTGGCAAAACTATATGCACAACAGCAGCCTCCCTGTGGCTCCACACGTAAGGAACAAGCACAGCTGTGCTGGGTCAAAGTGAGCATCCATCTAGCCAAGAGCTCTGTCTCCAACACTGGCTGATAGCAGATGCCTGAGGGAGAAGAAGAGCAGGCCAACAGTGATATTGCCTCCGCACACTCTCCAAGGCTGATTGCAGTTCAGGACTTCTTGGGCCAGAGGCTGCCTCCATATCTAACAGTCCTTGAGGGACTTTTTCTCCATCAGTCTGACCAGTCATCTTCAGAGGTCAGAGATTTTTAACATCCACCACATCCTGATGCTTACCCAATGGCTGTGTGAAGGACTACCTCCCTTTGTTTTTGTGCTCTACATGATACTGCCTACCCCAGCATCTTAAATAAACCAAAAATAACACTAATTGGTTTCCTTCTTGGAAGCATGATGGTGTCTGGGATGCCAGAGCAAATCTTTTGCCTCCAGGCTTTTGGTAAGAGACTGGATACGCTCACCCAGTAACGGGCTGCATGGGCAGGTGAGCTCAGTCCAGTGCCCCTTCTGTCATGCCTAGGTGCGGTGTGGCTTGCTGCCTTTCCATGACAGAGCTGCAGTTCCTGGGGTTGATATTGTGCTGAGCTGTACGGCACAACTTGTGCCTCTGCCAGGGAGCCCTTCCAGGAACTCCTGCAGCATGTAACTGGCATCACAACTTTGACCATATTTTTGTCACTTTTACTCTGCTCCCCTATTTTGTCTCCTGTAGCCCTCCTCCAGGAGCCGTTTCAGTCGCTGACACGGCTGACCTCTTGGAGAGGACAGCCATGGATGGCTGCAGTTCCTTCTGTGAGCTCACCTTGGCTATCAGAGAGCTCGCAGGTCTAAAAACAGAGACACTGAACAGGACTTTGTTTTCCAGGATGGAAAGTAGCATTGATCCTGGAGGTGTAGATGTGAAAGGGATCCCACTGAGGCATCACCAGCACCATCTAAGCCTCTCTGAAAACACCACAGGAAGCATCTCCCATTGCACCCTTAGGCTGCTCCAGCATTAACTAGCCTGACAGTTAGAAAGTTTTTCCTAATATCATACCTCAAATATTCATGGACACTTACGCGTGCTAAGCCTCATACCAGCTGGAGCTTTTTCAGGACCTGTGGCTTTACTCGTAAGTATAGAGAGGAAACTGTCAATTTGAATTCTCATCTGCTTCCAAAATGAGTGTGTTGTGGTTATTTTACTAACATTTTTTTATGTCACAGTAGCAGCCGCAAGGCACTATGAATGGTACAGAGAGTAAGGGAAGCATGGTCTTCCCAAAACCCTGTGTGATTCATGGAGAATTAGAACAATGACAAAAGGTGGGTAGCAGGGAGCAGCACGCCAGAAAAGCGATAGTGATGGTGACTAATATCCTGAAATCCAGGAGTTGTTTTTGCTCTCCTACCCACGCCTGAGACCCTCCGTCACTCTTGTGGTTTCACAGTCATATATTCCACTTTCTAAAAAAGCTTTCACTCTCCCCCAAAGGCTTGTGCAAGGCCCACCCAAACAACGGAAGAAACTCACTGACCAGACGAAAACTGATTGCACCCACAGTGCTGACACACGCACTGCACGACCCAGCCGGGAACGGAGCATGAGTATTTTCCTCCACTCTTGGGCTCTTGGGAACTTCACAGCTCAGCAACAGTATGGAAACAACCACACCAGAGAAGCACATTTTTATGTGGATAGCACCCCTTCACCATGTTGCTATGTCATCTGCCAGGACATAACTGGGTCTATCCTGGGATCTTTTGGAATGAAGATAAAACATCTGCCACCTTCTGCTGGTTCAAGGGTAAGGAAATCCCTCCTTGCCCTGGCCTCTCTCTTGCTCTATGACAAGAAGTCAGCCCCCATCCCAACACCCATGACCATTCCCAACACACAGTACAGCCTGCACTCCCCAGGCAATGGAGAAAAACAGCCCTCTGTTCGTGCACTGCTGGCCTTGTCACAGGGAATAGACTGGGGAAGAACAAAGGCAGGCTGTCAGTTGCAGGAACCATTTGCAGAGCCCAAGACCTGCTCTTCACAGGCCTCTGAGGGATTCAGGAAAGAAGGGACATAAGAAGGAGCAGGTCATGTGCAAACAATGTGGTCTGGTAGACCCCAGGCTGGGGACCATCCTCCAAGCTCCACAAGATGACGTTGTGTGGTACAGCAGCCCCACACGCATGGTAAGCTACCAGATGTTACACCAAGCATGAGACACAAATTGGCACAGTAATACCCTCCAGCATCACCTCAATCCACCCCAGAGCCAGCCACTGCCCCAGTCCGGGGTCACTGCATTACACATCCAAGCTGGAACCACATGACACCCCTGGGGAAGGGTTCGTGCTGATTCCCAACCCGTGGCAAGGCTGGCAATCAGCTCCAAGAGGGGCTGACCACCACCACAGCATCAATAGCCTCAGTACGCAGAGCTGCCCGCATTCCTTCCCCTGGACTGCAGGGCAGAAAACCAGGCACTGCCTGGCAACCAGCTGTGTAATTTGGGGTTAGGATCCTGGCCAAGTTGGCGGGTTCGGTGTGTTGGCCGTGCTGCAGGCAGGGCTGGCTGCATTCATAGCACAGCAGGGTAGACATGGTAACAGGTAACAGGTTCTCAGACTCAGCCAAAGAAGGCTCTTGCCACTTTCTTTCCATCAAAAAACCCTGCCCTTGAGAAGGGAGCTTGGTGGAGAAGGCAGCTCCCAGCATTGGCCAAGTGGATCTCGTAGCAGGTTCTTTGCCTCCTCAAAACTCAGAGACTTAGCAAAGGAAATTATCAGGAGCCCCAAACTGTCAGATGGTGCTCCATCCGTACACAGAGATGGTATCAGTCATAGCTTTTGCCCTGAGGCCCAAAGAAACTTTGAACATCATTCTCAGCCTTTGCCCCTTCACCAGGTATTCCCATGGAGGAGAAAACACGGATTTGTGACTACCTCCTCTGCATGCAACAGGCAAGGCCCTCCTTGCCTCAGTCTCCCACTGGAGTCAGGGCTGATGGGTCACTGCTCCCTTCTTCTGGGGAGGTGGGAAAAGAAAGCTGCTAGGGGCTGTGTAGGCATCAGTCCCCGTGCTTCCCAATGGGGAGCAGGTTAACACGTAGTTCGTGTGTCATATTTGCAGTTTAATTAAAATCAAAGACAGGCAGGAGACTAGCGGGGATGTGTTGGCTAAGGGCCACTTATCCGGCCAGCCCCATGTGTTCAAAGCCTCCGTTTGAGGCATCTCTGACTCTCCAGGGACACATCCTCTGCTCCCGGACAGTGGGCAGAGCCCTCTCATTCCAGCCACCCCCTGCTCCCCAGCCTTGCAATTGCCTGTGAATTAAAACGAGCTATTCTTGCTACTTCTTTTTAAACCCAGAAGTTCCCACAAAGGCGCTTCTACTAAAAAAAGAAAAAATAATCTGTGCTAACAGAAGCCTTCAGAAAGGCACCCACCTTTCTCTTCCTGCCTCATTGCCACCCACTTAATTCAGCAAGAGCAGTGGGTGGCATTTACAGAATATCTCCCTACTGAGAAGCAAAAGCATTAGGAAGGTGGCCCAGCTACCAGAGTGGGAAGTGCAGTGGTCTGTGAGCACTTGGCCTCAAATCGAAGTGGTTTATTTCTGGTAACTCAGCCACAGCAGCTTCCAGTAACGCTCATAAAGCTCCTTTCCGCTCAGGAGATGGTGGCTTCCAAGAGCCATCACATCTAGCGTTCCAGTTTGGCTTCCTTTAAAGCATGCTGGTGGTGCGCTGAAGTCAATAAGGGAGCTGAGGCTGCCCAAGATCCCACACAGGGGACACCAGAGATTTCCTAACAGAACCCGTGAGGCACTTTTTACACTATGAGTGGTGACGAGCCAACCTCATGTGGTCTGGCCAACATCCATGTGTTTGAAGAATGAGAGGACAGGATGCCTTATGAAGATTGCCTGTTCCTGTCATTCCTAAGATCTGCCTTATCCAGGCAGGGATTCCCAAATACCTGTTCTGAACAGGTTGCTTACATCGCCTCACTTCCACCAAGACCAAGATGGGGCAGTCTTAGCTGGGAACAGCTGTGACTTTGCCTTACATCTGCTCTAGACCTAATGGTGTCTTGCATCTGCACTGTCCCAAGACAAAGCTTGAATGTTGCTTGAAAGACATCTCATGGGGAAGCTGCAGGAACAAAACCACAGCTCATCAAAGCCCATCCTTGCCCAGAGCTGTTATACAACCAGATCCAGTGACTCCACGCTGTAAAAATGCCACCAGAGCTGCACCAAGATGGAATGAAGTTGAAGAGGGCATGATCCAGCCAACAACCACAAACCCTTCTCTTGCCATTCCAGACCCAGTCACAGATTGCTAGCCTGTTTCTCACCAAACAGACACAGAAGGTCTCATCTATCATGGTGTCCTGCCTTCCTATCACTCTGGAAAACAGTATCAGGGTCACAGAGCACCAGGTCCAGCAATGCAACTCTGTGCAAATCCTACCCTCTGCTCCACATGGCACCCCTTGCTCTGTGTGGGCCTTCTTCTGCCTTCATGCATCCAGTTCCTCATTGCCACAGCCAGGCACTCAGCCCTGAGAATCTGACACTGACCAAAGTCCCTGGAGGTCCTGGGTCCAGTGGCTAAAGAGCACCACCTGGGGCACTTTATAAAGCAATTGGCTATTACTGCTTGTTGGTCATTAAAAAAATTACATGTGTTCTGCACTTCATTGTTCAGCTGGGTTCGAGGGTTGCACAACTACCCCTTTTATCTGCCTGGAGTTTGGTCCCTTTGCATTTCAGCCTGTGCCCCCTTTACACAAGACTAAAAGCTGTGACACACCAAAGCCTGTCTGGGTTTCTTTACAGCATTCATTCCACTATCACATTGCCCTGACTCCCTCTTCAAGCTACCAACAAGGCCACAGTGCTCCCTTGCTTGAGGCCATGCACTTTTCAAATTGTTCCCTGTTTTGCGTCCTGTCCTGTCATTTTGGGGCTCAGAGCTGATCATGTGGCTCTGAACAGGGATGAAACACCAAGACAGAGAAGGATGGAGCAGTGAGGAAAGACAAAACTTCTGCCCACAGAGAGCATGCTTGATTGGTACATGTAACTGCCTGAGCAGCATCCCACTGTGTTAACAGACACGTACGTGCAAACACACCAGACATGCACACACGTACCCAAGCACCACCATTTAACACCAGCATGCTGTTCCAGAGCCCAGGGCAAGGGATCTTCCCCTGAACCTCCAGATGCTGCTTCCCATTTATCCCCCCTCCCAGGGACTCCCCAAATGCTAAAGAAGCACTTACTTCCACCCATCTTCCAACCCAAAAGCCAGGGCGCGAGCATCAAGCAGGTTGTTCCAGGAGATCCCATCTCCCACCCGGGCAGGCAAGCGCTGCTGGTTCAGTGGGGCCATTGCTAGCAAGAGGATGTGGAAATGATGGGCATCAGCTGAGCGCCCATCCCCACCCCCCCTTTGCTGCTGTAGGCTGTGCTCTGGCCTTTCCTTGGGGTAGTCATTTTAACGACTGAGCATGTCTCTTAAATTTCCTGCCAAGTTTCAGTCACAGGGATGGAGAGAAAGAGAAACACATGCAATGAAGGGGAAAGGGAAGCAAGGCAAAGGGAGGGAGAGATATGTTATCTTCAGCACGTTAGCTGGGGAGAGAAGGGCCTTAGCAAATGAAGGCAAGCAAAGCAACATGTACTAGCAATGGGTGGCTTCTTCCCCAGGCCAGCCAAGCAGGAAGGTGAGGTGCTGCAGCAAGGGAGAAACACAGCCAAAGAGCAAAGAACCCTAGTGGAGAAGACAGAGGAAGAGATGGAAAAGGTGAATAAGGTTGTAAGCATCTCCATTGTCCCCACAGAGTCCTGGTAATCAGGAGTATCTAGGAGCCTTCAGGCTCTAGACAAGAGGATTAGTGAGGATTAAGAGCCAGTGGAGATCAGGTGGCCAGGGCAATTTGGATTATTATTTCCCAATATTGCACATTTGCAAGGAGCTTGCTGATCACCAAAGCACATAAACACAAGAGCCCCGTTGTGCATCCAGGTACCACTGTCCCTCTCTCTGGGAAGCCCAGCCACTACAACACATGGCCCTAATACATAACATTTTCCATCTGAGGCATGTTCCCTCCTTGCCTGTGCCTCTGCCTCACCACTCCATGAAGGCAAACATCAGCAGGGACATAGCCATGCCCTGCATGCCCCAGCAGTGTGCTGAGACTGTGGGCATACTCATCCTTTCAGTCACTTGGCCACTGCCCACCCTGGATCAGGATCTCCCTTCTGTCTACCACAGGCGCTGGGCAAGTCAGACTGGCTTAGGCTCCTCAGTGAGGAACCCAAAGCTTCTTCTCATGCCTCTCCACCTATCCGATCCACTCATGCTGCTATCACTAAGCCACACGAGTTTGGGCTCTGGGCAAATGAGTCTTGAACTCAACCTGTTCTCCCACAGTGACCAAATTCCCCCAGGACACGCTGGAAGTGCCTCCCCGGGTCATCTGTGTTTGACTCTGTGGCTTTTTGTTAAGCCAGGACTCAAGTGTAACCCAGACTGGGCTTCTACAACCCACCTGCTTGCCTGTGGGACCCCACGTCAGTGGCCTCCAGTAACCCCGGTACAGCAAGTTTTGGAGAGGGGAAATAAATGGAGAAGTGGGGGAAAATGGAGAAGGTTGGGGGAGAGAATGGAGAAGGGGGGAAAAATTGGGAAAGTGGTAAAAAGAGAAGAGCTGATAGCATCTCCAGTGTCACTTCTCTATGCAGACTTGAGTTCCTTCTGCCTTTAGTTCTGCAAAGAGAAACAGATACTATGACTTGATATTAATAATATTTTAAAATTATTGTTACTAATAACATAACTGATATTAATAAACATTGGTGTCTGAGGACAAGAAAAAAGCCTCACAGCAGATCCAGAAAAGAATGAAGTAAAAGGAAGGAAGATAAACTCTCTCCTTCCCCATACTACATAGAAGGAGAGTTATGTTTTCCTCTATTCCCCTGGTTTTCTTTAACCCACAGCACAAGACTCCTCTCAAAAACCTGCCAAAGCTGCTGAGTCTTGACCCACTGAGCCAAGGCTTCACACACTCAGCTCTTCTGATGAACATCTTTCTCCCTCCTGAGCTCTGCAAGCTCTGCTTCACAGGTGGATATTCCTCACCTGCACTCCCTGCACAACGCTCAGCCCTCAGACCACTGTTCCCCATACTGTGGCCTCTCTGGCATCTCCTAAAGAGCACTGTGGCATCAAGATGGAGCTGGTGTCCTGGGCTTCCCTTTGTCCCCCAGGGAGCCACCGTGACGAGTCCCCCCCGTGGCAGCGCTGAGCTGGCCTGGAAACCACTACGAGTGGCCAAGGAGAGGAAATTAATTCCCAGGCCCCTCCGCCATGAAGCCTGAGAAGCTAATCAGGGAACTTTATTAAAAACTAATAACAGTGATAAAAAGGGAGAAAATGAAGCCGCCTTGGAAGCCGTTCAACCACGAGCACAGGGAGCGCAGGAGGCCCTTTCAAATGCAAACATGAGCGAGCCTCCTCAGGGCCAAGCGACACTCAGGGCGGCAGGTTGCAGATATCAGCCATGCCGAGGTCCAGCGCCAGATCACTTCTGATCAAAACCAGCCCCCGCTGGCTCTGCTGGGAATGAAACACATCCCCTCGGCTGCCTTCTGCCAAGATCAGTTCTCGCCTGGACAGCAATGAATGAAAGCGTTTCACAGAAGCTGGCACTGCCTCTTCCCAGCAGTTCTCCTCGTTGCAGTGGGGATTCCCCAGCAGTGCCTGGGGTTTTACCCAGGTCCTGCTCTGTGGGCAGGGGTGAGCTCAGGGACGGAAGCAGCAAAGCCACCACAGTGAGTAGAACTACCTCAGAAAGGTACACCACCATGGACTGTGGGTGGCTGGAGCCTCCAGAGCTCAGTCTGCTGCATGTCAGAGGCACAGCTGTGGCTGGACCACCACCATTGTACTGTGTTTGGCTGGGACATCCCAGACAAGGTGATGCTGTGGCCACTGGGAATGGAAACCACTTTCCTTTGTCCAGTTAGTGCACATTGCCCTTCACACTGATCCTGCCCATCCAGCCCCTTTTCTCTGCACATAGCTGTCCCACAGTGCTCACCAGCAGAAGGGCCAGATTAGCTCCCAGGAGCAAAAGGTACCTTCCAGCCAAGTCCTCCTATGCCTGGCCATGACGGGGTTCACCAGCCTGAGTCACTCCTCAAACAAACAGCTGGCAGCCCACCCCCCTGCAAACACAGCTGGTGCTGGGGCAGAGAGCAACAGCTTGTCGCATCGGGTGCCTCATGCACAAACTTGCCTGCAAGCAGAAGAAAGAGGCAGGGAAACCATCAGATTAAAAGAAACCACAAAGCCTGTCTCTGCGTCTCCCCATCCCCACCACCTCTGGACAGGATCGATAGGAAACCA
Source organism: Columba livia (assembly GCF_036013475.1). Lineage (NCBI taxonomy): Eukaryota > Metazoa > Chordata > Aves > Columbiformes > Columbidae > Columba > Columba livia. Next base: position 87,307,629 of record NC_088604.1, on the reverse strand, counting down.
AACATCCTGTATACACAGAGCGTATCGTGCGACGGGGACGGGAGCTTATCAGCCGTTTCCTCTGCGAGCCTGCCTGCACCACCCTGGGCTCAGCCCCGCTCCCAGCTCCACATAAGGAGAGGTGCAAACAAGCTGCCAGCTCACACCGACCTCTTTGCTCCCCAGGCGGCATTCCCAAGAGCAGCTCTCCTTCCCTTCCCTTCCTTGAGGCACAGTGAAAGCAGGAGAAAGTGCTGCTCCTCTGCTCTGGGGGGGAGGAAGGAAAAGCTGCAGCCCCCACCACTGCAAACCCAGGTGTCTTCCCAGGGGTTTGTTCCCCTCACAGCAGTCCCCAGCTCCTTGCCACCAGGGCAAAGCATTGCTCCAGCCTCTGGGCTCGTCCTTCTCCACCGCCCCAGGGAGTGACACCACAAAGTGGGGTGCAAACATTTAGGGTTAACAGTCACCAAAGGCCACAAATACCTCAGCAAGGGGAAACTGGCACCAGCATCTGGTCTTCAGGTCTTGGCCACTGTCAGTGAGGCTCTCCCTTCCAGTCTGTTTTCCTTTGGGCCAAGCCTCACACTTTTAACGTCACAATCCCAGCACGAGTCTATCGTTACTTCTGTTATTTCCACCATGCGGTCCATTACACAGCTGGATGTGTTGGAGGTAAAAAGCGGTTATCGTGGCTAAATTGACTGTATTGCTGCATGCTGCATCAGAGCCCAGAGTTTTCATCTTGAGGGAGAAGTGAAGTGACAGAGGTCACTGCACTGCCTCTGTTAGGTTAAATGTAAATTTGCCTGGGGCTCTCCTGGAAAATCAGTCACCTGGGAGCTGCAAAGCACCTCCAGGAAGTCCTGGACAAGGCAGAGGAAGGTTGAGAGGGGAGCAGAGAGCTCATTCACAAACCTGGAGTGCATCTCAGGCACTGAGATTGAATAAACTCCATGAGCAAGTACTCCCTTTGCCCAAGGACACCCTCCAATGGGAAAACATATGCATAGCTAGGTCCTGGAGGAGATGCTGCATCAAAAGCCACAAGATAATCCTTTACCTTCACCTGCAGGCAGAGGAGATAATTACACCTTTCACTGAAAGCCCACCATGTTTCCCCTTCCATCTGCAGCCCACTCTGCCTGGCCAGAAGGGGCCAAGGTAGGGATGCTGAAGTGGCTGCTCCAGTCCCCTCGGGCTCTTTGTGCCCCTCCGCACTGCTCCTGGGCTCCAGGAGATCATTATCAGCCACAAGTGACCCCTAGATTAGCTCTCACCACCCACCAGGCATCCCCCATCCATTATGAGCCTCCTCCCTCCTCAAGGGCAACCTGGCTTTCCGGACCCCCCTGCACATTTGTCAGGGATGCCAGGACACACAAGGGGTGGTGGGAGCCCTAACCAATAGCCCATGATGCGCTAATCCTGGGATTAGCCGAAGTTCAGAGGTTAATTACAAGGGTGTGGACAGGAAGAAGGGGAAAACAGGGACTATGGGAAGACCAAAGCGACTTCTCCACCTAAGCAGCAAGCCTGGATGCAGGTTGGCTGCAGTTTCTGAAAGACAGCATAAAGGAGACAATACTCTGGGAGCACATGGTCTCCCACCTGGTGTCAGAGGGGCTGGTCCACCCCAATTCCTGACCCATCTCTGAGCCACTGAGCACCCCCAGGCCGCAGCTTATAAAACTAGCACAGCCCTTCCCACAGAGGGGTGAGAAAACTAAACCCACTGGAGACTGTACACAGCTCTAATACAACCCAGGCCACGCAGGAACATAAAACAGGGACATGCGGGACAGATATCTGGGGGGAGGCAGCAGGATTCACAAATCTTCCCACCCAGACTGATTTCTGAGACATCTCCATGGCAGAGAGAAGCACCACGCAGAGAGACCTGAATGGGCTCCCAAGCGGGAAGCGGCATAAACGCTTCAACCTCAACTCATTATCAGAAAACATTGCTAATTTGCTCCAGCACAACCCTACTAAGTGCGGTTTTTCTGGCTTCCAGGCCGTGAAGTAGCTATCTCCCTAGGACATCGCTCTTGGATTATGTAGCTTTACTCACCCGTGGAGAGCTGCCTAGGTGCCTGGTGTGTCAGAGACAGCCCCGAGACACCCGCCGAGCCCTGCTGATGGCAAAGGGACAAGAGGGATGGCGGAGGATCCCTCCCCAGACAGGGTCTCCAGGAATCAGCCTCCCGGGGACTCAGTGCTGTCGGCCCACCAACAGGTTCCTGGCATGCCCCGTGCCTGCTCCATCACTGCCACCATCCCCAGGGCTTCCCTGGGGGATGTCATTAGTCACAAACTGCAGCATATGACCGCACATCTGGAAGGAGTTAGATGACGAGAGCCTCTGCCAGCTGTCTTCGTTTAGGTTTGTTCATACTTGGAAGTGCTCTGCAGCGTGATCTGTAAAATAAAAAGTTGCGCTGACTGACACAAGCTGAGGGTTTCCTCTGAGGCGCTCCCTGCCCCCTTTGCCTCCGCCTGGGACACCAACATTAGTACTTATTACATCCCAGAGACCGGCTGCATATAACGGAGGAGGCTGTGTCAGAATAACAATGGTGCAGACGTTAACCTCTTTTCCTGCCAGATCACAGCTAGCTCCAGCAGGGACAGGGAGCCCAGGGCAATGTCACTCCTGGCTGTCACCTGGACAGCCCCGGTGACACCAACAAGCCTTGCCACCCAAGGGGCACCCAGTGGGGCTTCAGTGAGACTCTGCTGGGGCACATCCTTTCAAGACTTAACCCCATGCCAAGTGCTGCAGCACAGGTGGGGTCCCACAGGCTCTGGGGCAGCCAGTTCCTTCCCCATCCCATTTCTGTACATGGGACTCCTCCAGCCCCCTTCCCAGGCCCCAGCTACCCCCTGAGCTCATGTGTTTTGTTTTGCTGGTGGAGGGAGAGGGAGTAGAGCCCCCCACAGCAGTGGCCAGGGGGGTCTGGCCTTCCTCCAGCCTTTCCCTCAGACCTCCACATGTTGGACTGGGGCAGCTGAGCAGGTCATGCTGCCTCTGCTCAAAGTAAAGAGATCGGGAAGGGAACATGGGTTTTGTAGGGCACACGGGAACATGGGTTTTGTAGGGCACACAGTAACATGGCACCAAGCATGCTGGCAGTGGTGAATCAGTAAGGATATGCACCCTGCCATGACCACACCTCAGGCATCTCTCACCTTTGAGTTCAGCCTAAATATCCCAGATACCTGCAACACCACCAAGCTCAGGAAGGCCTGCAGACCTCACTAGAAAAGCAGATGGGAAGCTCAGGGTTCTCCATTTTCCACACCACACACCAGTTTCCCATCTGAAGCTGTTTCTTCAGCCTTGTCTCTGGGTGCAGTAGAGATTAACAAGGTCTGAGGTCAACCAAAGAAGACTATCAGGAGAGCAATGCCTAAGCTTCACCGAATCTTCATGTATTTGTCAATACACTTGGGATCAGCTGTTCCCAGTCTGATAATCCAAGTCCCACACACGCAGCCAGGGACTGCTGGGAAAACAGCTGATCTGTTTTAGAATCCCCCCAAGGCTGGATCCTTCCCACACAAGATGAAGCAGGACAGGGGCAGCCAGCTGCTGACAAAGAGTCCTTCCCAAGATAAAGGATGCTGCTATGCAGGGAGATGGGGAGAATGGTGGGAAGGTGTGATGCTGGGAGATTATGTACCCCTGAAAGAGATCCATGTGCTTGTACAGCCGTGCACAGCCTCCCTCAGCTTCCGTATGGCATGTGTGACCTGCTCAAAAGTAGCACGAGGGGCTCGCGACTGAGCATGGGCGATCTTGCCTGTCTGACACATGATCCCCCAAATAGGCTGCCAAAGCTGGGCCTCAGCCAAGGGATTGGGTTCCTAAGGACATGTCTTCAATTAATGTCTTTTCATCCCCATTTTGTTTAAAATTGGGGTTGACCTGCTTCTAAACAGACGTGTTGGGATAGCCAAAATATTTGCCTTTCTGCTGGCTGCTTGTTTGGCATCCATGCCTGACTGATTCTGAAATATTCTTTCCTCTCATGCGGAGCGAGTGAAAAGCAGCTCAGGGGGTGCAGTGGGCACCCTCCTTTCAAATATCCAGAGAGTCAAATTCAGCCAGGTCCCTGCTGCCATCATGTCTCATTTGCAACCCCAGCATCTCTCACACCAGCTCCATGCTGTGGAAGCATGGGAAATGTGAAAGGAGCTTCTTCCCGGGGAAATGCAGGGGAAAAGGGTCCAGCACTGGGTGGAGTGGGCAGGAGGCTGTGGAAGAGGCATCCACAGTGAGGACAGAGCAGCAAGCGAAGCCGCCCCACAGCACCTCATCCCGCAGCCCCTGTACCCAGCTCACGCCAAGAGCACCCAGAGAAGCAAGCCCTCCATCAAAGGGGTTGCAGTGGCCCCCACCGGGATGTCACAGCCGCAGTCACCCAGGGGTTTTTCATGCATGCGCTCAGCAGAGAAGCAGTGTCAGGGCTTGTCCAGCCCACGGAGGGAGATGGCTTCAGAGACACCTTGAACTGTAGCAAGAAGAACGCACTTGGGCAAAAGACACTACACCAGGGGGTGCAGGATGCACAGCATCCTCCGTCCCTGTGCTCACTGTGGGGATCGACCCCACAAAACATAGAAAAGCTCCTCAGGGACTTCCACCCACTCAGGGACATTCTCATCCCTGACTTGTCCAGAAATGTGTCCTTGTAGACAACTTCCAGCTGCCGGCAAGGAGGCTTCTCTGCACGCAAACCCTTGCACAGGGTGCTGGGAAATCCCCCCCCTTGCAGCCAAGACCCAACCCCGTGATTCAGAGGCCGGGTGGCTGGGGGGTCAGTTTACGGGCAGATGCTGATGGAGGCATGCAGCCGCACCGCTAGCTCTGCTGCGTGCCCCGGGAAGGAGCGGGGCCGCGCGGCGTGCAGACGCCCTGTGACTCAGAGCAGCCTCGCCAGCTCGGCGTCAGGCTCCGGCTGCAGCTGGGGAGCCCGCCAGCGTCACAGACGCAGGGGAAACCTCTGCCTGTCTTGTTCTTTCCTTAAGAAGCATAGGGAATAGCAGCATCGCGCTGTCCTCTCCTTCTTCTTCCCCATGCAGTCACAGACCCGTTCGTGCTGGCGGAAAAAACGCAGTCAGTTTGGGGGTTGGGAATGGGGCTGCCTCTGCAGATTTCAGCCTCCCAGCAGGCTTTTACCACCTGCAGAGTCAAACACAGCCCCCTGCCCTCACAAGTGCTCTCACCAAAGCTCCCAGAGCCTGACACGCCACCTTGACTCTGCAACAAGCTAATAACCACTGGAGAGAGCATGAAACCAACTGCTCTGGCTCAGCAGCCAGATTCACTCCTACTCAGTCACACACCTGGACACCCATCCATGATGCAGACAACCATTTACGCCAAGGCTTTAAGGCTACAAACAGCCCTCGCACATCCTCTGGCCCTGAGCCTGAGAGGCCATGGTGGAACGAAGACATTTCAGCGTTGCAAGCTCCTGTGCCTTTTGCTAAGTAATAACCCAGCAGGAAGAAATTCTGATATCGGTTCACCCCAACCCCAGTTTGAGCCATCCCTGCCTCCTTCCACTCTTTTTTTTCCCTTTCCCATTTCCAAGGCTCTCTTTCCTCACTCATCACTGCCTGCGTCCAGATAGTCGGGGTAGACCTGAATACCAAAAAATAAAACACACCAGTCAAGTCAGTCCCTGGGTGTCATCAGCAGCTATTTGGGTCTCATTCAGGGGCATATTCTTGCTGGTGGCTTATACAGCCACCAAGCCCTCATACCTGTGACCACAACCCAACAAGATGAGGTGTCATGGTCCTGAGGAAGAGAGACATTTTTGCACTGGCTGCTTGACAAATTGAGATTGGAGTAAAATTCACTGCTGAGCCAGCAGCCCACAGCTCAGTGCCTTGGAGACGTGGCAAGCCATAGAAAGTCTTTACCCAAAAAAAGAGGGTCAGGAGCTGGTCTGGGAACACAACTCTTGCTATGCTCTCATGGAGGATTTTTGTGTTTAAGTGCCAGCTTTTTGGACCCAGGTGTTTCTAAGCTTCGCTTGATCTCTGTAGACTTCACTGTTTCTGTTACACTATTTTGTCTTTCACCCTTTCCCTGAAACAGGACCCAGTCTCAGCTGTTCTTGTCCTCCAGCAGCAGACCTGAGTGGAACAGATAGCCCAGCGCTCCACCCCAGAGACAAGTGAGTTAGTTTCAATAGCAGTTTAGATCCCTGTGGGTCTGGCTTGCAGTGTCCTCCAGCTGGAGGTCTGCTCTAGACCTGATATTCAGGCTCTCAGCCACCCTGGAGTTTCTTGCAACCCACAAAGACTCAGCATATGGGGACCTGCATTTGGCAGGGGATGAATCCAAACAATAAAAGGTGAGAGTCACTAGTAAGAAAGAAGCAGTGGGTGGTGGGACATGCTGGTTGAAGACAAACAAGAGGTATATGTGGTCAAGCTGGTCAGAAGTGCAGAGCCAGAGGGTTAGCACAGTCTGTCTCAAAGGGACACAGCACAGCACCAAACTCCTCCTCGCTGCTCCAGCTGCACACCAGCCCAGTGCCACCAAGGGCTTGAAAGTCAGGTAGGATGGTAGGGCAACATAAAGCAAGGCCTGGCAGCTGTATCACAGACGCCTATGGTAGCTCTGGCTGCAGAAACACCATGTCAGATCAGACCATCATTCTGGCTGAGACTCCTGTTTGTGCGAATAGTAGGGAGCATGTTCAGATGGCAGAGATGAGGTGTTGGTAACCTGGGATCACTCATGGACAGAAGTCCTTAGGTGACAGCAAATATGCAGGGCTCCAGCCCCATGAAGGAGAGGAGTCAACGTGGGGTTCATCCCCATGTCAGGATGTCCACAGAGCTCTCTGCCCTTTCCTTTCACTTAGGTCTTGCCCCCTCTCCTCTGCCTGTGAAAGGTCAAGGGGAGAGGACAGTGGTGCAGCAGCCTCAGTCACAGTACATAGCCCAGCAACAACCTGCAGCCTCCTAGCTACTCTGTCTAAATGACACAGGCTATAAAATGAGTTTCCACCAGTGCCTGGGGGATCGTGGCTTCACCAGGTAGAGGCTCTGTCTCTCCAGTCCTCCCAGTCCAATGTGGCAGGAAACCAGTCATCTCCCCCTTGTTCTCCAACGCTTAAGTGTGCAAGTGTGAAGGACTGAGGTGTAAAGGCATAAAGGACACTTCTGCTAATCCCATGGCTGGGCCAGCACCAGCCCCTTCAACAGATGGCACTTCAAAGAAAGGACCATAGAGCCCGGGAATATCCAGTTTCTCACATGCACTTCAGATTACTGTGCACTCTCTCCAGAGCCTACCAGCAAAGACATGGGCATGTTGTGAGTGTGCCCTGCAGCTGCACATCTGTGACCCAGCTGTTCACATCTGGCAGCACTGGCAGCATCCAGAGCCTCCTGAGGGGAGACAAATTGCCAGCCCATGTGTGCTGCATGGGTTTTTCCTCTGGCTCTAAGCAAGGACCCAGTGACCCTCTCCCAGCCTTTGAGGCGGGAGCTGGCTTGTCCCCTGTGGAGGATCCCCCTCAGCAGGGCTTTGTGTCTGGATGCCACCACACAGGGGTGTCCAGGAAGGAAGGAGGATGGTGGCCAGGCCTTGCCTGTCCCCTGGTCACCACCAGTTCTGCCTCGTCATGGTGCCCCAGACAGGTTGACCTTCATGAGTACTTCCCACTGAACACCCACCAGGATGAATTCCTTCTCTCTTAGCAGAAATGTCTCATGATGCAACCAGACTTCCCTTGTTTCCTCAATACCTGAGATTTAGGGCTTTGATTGCCCAACACTCGTCTGATGGACTTGAAGCGAGGGGGAGGGAGGTTGAGCCGGTGTCCTCAGAACTGATGAGTATCATCCCAAAACAGCCTCGAGCATGTCATGAAGGTCTGCCCAAGTCATTCTCTGTTGAACTCAACACACTCATAGAGTAAACATCCCAGTCTTCAACCAGGCAATGTCAGATGTCGAATGTCCTGACTGGCTGCTCATGTACACTACTTATCTATCACTAGAGAGCATTTACATCTTCATCACAGCATCAGAGTGGGATTGTACTTTTCCAGTCTGTTCTGAGTCAGTGCTGAGCAAGTGGGGACGTGTGGATTGTGTCCAAGGATGGTGTGCCATGCATACGCACATCTGGTAGAGTAATTAGATGCATGGCCACACTCTAACCTCAGCCTTCCTCTGTGGTCCCACACTTGACCTGGAAGCCAGAGACTGAGGGAATAGTCCAGCCTCACTGACCCCAGGTGGGGTCCTCTGATTTGAGGACATTGCTGGGGTGAGAGGTGCGCTGATGTTCACTTCAGCCCTCAGTACCCAGTGCCTCATAGGCAGTGCAAATGGCAGTAAGATTATGAGAGTCGAAGGATGCTGTCAAGGCTCTCAGTTTGCAAAGCCCAGCACCACACCCTGCGGTGCGTGTCCCCAGGGTGCACGGTTCCCAGCCCGGACCCCTCCTGTCACTCCCCTGTACCCTCAGCTCAGTGGCTGGCGGGGCAGGGCATCTCCAGTGGGAACAGCCAGCAGGGAGCACAGCCATGCTCAGCTATGGGAAATGAGGCCCCATTCCTCAGGAGTCCCATCCCAGACAGGCAGAGACGACATCCGCAAAAATTTGCTCTTTATGTGTAAAAGACCCTTTCTCTTCTCTTTACCTTTCCATAACCCCCATCTCTCTCTCTCTACCTCTGACAGCACTACTACCTGTACTCCCAAGAAGGAGACTATGATAACAGCAGATCTGGATAATATCATGTCTCTGATGCCCGGAAAGCCTTTGGTATGTTTGCTGAGAGCTGTCTCCGGGTAGCCGCAGCTCAGGCAGACTAAGACATGGGGGAGGTTTTCTGCTACCCAGAGCTCCGATGGGGAGGATGAGAATTCTCCAGGCTGGGTGAGGTGTGAGCATCATCACCCCAGGCCCCTGCAGATAAACTACATGGGTGAGACGGGGTGCAGCTGCCAGGAAGCGGGGAGTGAGGCCGCCCATCTTGGCAGGGGAGTCCTCCCGATGAAGAATAGCTGTAGCCTAAGAAATGCAAAGTTTTCCCATATTTCCCTACTGGTGTGTTTTCTACCCTACCTCACTTAACGTCAGACCTCAGGGAACACGCAAGGAGCAGGACCACCACAGGCAGCAGTGGGGCAAGCCCACACACCCTCTAGCAGGGTCACCGTCACCCACCCATTCACACCACTGAATGCTCCTCCCCGGGGGGCTAAAATGCCACCAGTTTTCTGCAGGCAGGGCAGCTGCAGGGCCATGGGATGGATGCTGCCTCCTCCCCAGTTCTGCCAACAGGAAAGTCAGGCAAACCCAAATCTGTGAACAGGCCACATCCATTTTGAAAAATCCCTTCATCAACAAGTCTTTCCTAACAACATATCTCAAGGATATCTGTGCTCCCATGCTCCATATCAAAGCTAAGGCCTCTTGGCAAAGCCAGGTTGGGCTGGCAAAACCTGCTTGGCTATTATGGCCTAGTGCAGCCAGGGACCTTTGGTTTGGGGGTTTCACACTATTGTCTTTCAGCAGCTCTTTAACACACCAAACACAACAGCAGAGAGCTGCTCAAGCTCTGCTCTCCGCAGAGGAAGCAGGAGTGAGTGTTTGCAGACTGATTTTAAGACGAGCCTCATCCAGCCCAGCCCTCAGCCCTCCCCTTCCCTCATAGCCAGGGAAGGGGCTGGCCAGCCCCAGCTGTCTCCACCCCAGCTTACCTCGCCAGATGTTGGCCATTAACAGGGACCAGCGTGAGGCAGGGCTGGCCTCTGGGAGCCGCCTCCATGCGCTGTTAGCGGTACGTGTGTGTGAGCAAGAGCGTGCATGTGCAAGCCAGCGTGCGTGTTTGCAAGCGTGTCTCCAAGGGCTGCCGTAACGTAGCAGCTCCTTCGGCCCACTGCCAGAGGTGAAACATCTTCCTCGCACACGCACGCTCTTGGGTTTTTGCTCACCCTTGCCCCCTCACTGTTTTGCAAAGTCCCGGACCCAGCTGACTCAACAGCTGAACTATCTGGAGGCCTGGAGCTGGAGGTCTCCCTCCTCCTTGGCCTCACGTCCAGCACACGCTGCTTTCCCGGTGTGTGGAGGTACCAGCTTCTGATGCTGCTTCCAGCATCCCCATTCAGTTTGCTTGCTCTCATCAGTCCAGCTCAGCCTCACAAACACAAAAAGTCCAGCTTTCTGATTCATCTGCTGAGGGTCCTGAGGAAAATGAGTCCTCAGCTTTTGTTTTATGAGGATGGAGTGGGATCTGTTTACTGCAGGCAAGCAATGAAGTAATTTTTTTCTCATGTATGCCAATAGCGGAAAACAATTTCAAAGGGAAAGGAGTGGGTTTGGATCTGGCCTCAGACAAAAGTTGAATGAACCCAGACCAGAATCAAAGTCAAACAAAGCTTCTGGGTGGCTTGTCCATAATACTGATAAGTCCTGACCCATGTTCTCTGCTGCCACAATCAGAAAAACACTCTCCATTATGGATAGGGCTACAGCCTATGAAACCTGGCTCGTTATCCCCTCTCCTGGCCACCCAACCTCACTCCCTCCCACTGCTAGGACATGACTTCAGAAAATCTGCCTCCCTTGGGCCTGCTTCATCCGTTAGCTCAATTCCTCTCCCAGAGCTGGACAGCGATCCCTGAAGTTATGCTCCAGTTGGTTGGCATAGTGGAAGAGCTCTTGTTCCACCCACTGAACCCAGAGGGGGCTGTGGAGGCACCTGGGGATAAAGCAGAAAGTGGGGCTGGCTTCAACCATACACATCACCCCTTAAAAACAAGGATACAAGATCCTCAGTACATGCCCAGCTCAATATCAGCTGGATGCGAGGTCAGGTACACCTCAGAAGGTTGGAGGAAAAGCCTTTGAACCAAAGTGAATCCACAGTAGCATTGTTTCTAACATGGGTTTTTTTCCTCTCAAGGCTTTGTCTGCTCTTAAGGTCTTCACCATTCGGCATTTACACGTTCCAGCACAACTCCCCAGCAGATGCACCCCGGGTGCATCAGATGCTGGGTGGTTGTTTAGTAAGATGAGCAGAGACTTGTTGGCTTTCTTGCTGCAGGACCCACCGCAACCACTGCTCCCACAGTTTAGCTCTGAGGAGCAGCACCTGGGAAGTGGCTGGTAGACCACTGATAGCTTCAGCATTTCCACAGCTTTCTTGGCTATAGCTGGTCAGTGATCCTACAGGTGGCCCCAGCTCCCACACGGGTCTCTGCATACAGCAAAAAAAAAATACAGCAGAAAGCACAGAGCCATGGACAAGGTATTTATGAAAAGCTGTGTTGCTGAGCAGACATGCAGCTAGGATTCACACCAGTTGAAGTCTCCTTCATTCTCCCTTGGCTTTGTTCCCAGATATAATGAGTTATACTCAAGGGGCTGAATGGTGCTGCTGCCAGATCTATGTCCAACAGAATAGGTGTGGGGGTGATCCATGGTCATGTAACCCCCCTGCCCAGGACTGAAAATGTCTTCATTGACTTCACTGGGTGCATTTCACTGCTCTCCAGAACCCTGTAGAGCAACTCACTGACATCATTCCTCTGTCCAGGCTTGGCAGAGGTGGTGGGGACAAGGCCCGCAACAGCCAGCAGGCCAGGGATGGTCTTCATGGTTTCCAAATGTTAGTTCTTTCTCAGGACTCTGTCTTCACTGTTCAAAAGCCCCAAGTGCCCTCTTTAGCTCACCAGTGCAACAACCATGACTGCTGCTGTGCAAGCAATTTCAACAGATCCGCAGCCAGACACCCTGGTTAATGGGGCAATCAACTGGAAATCCTTTAGCTGCTTCTGCTATAGGCAAAGGGAAATGAGTCATCCACAAAGAGCCCCTCCTTTCTGTTGAGTTGGCTATGACAGGTAAGGTGTTCACCGCTGCTGGAACACTTTCAACAAGTCACAGCAGGATTTTGGACTGTAGACACATCTGTGCTTCCCCAAAGGTACCTGGATAGTGGACAAGTAGGACACACAGGCACATGCCAAGGGATGGGCAGAGGGGAAGGGGAGAGACAGAAGGACAGCTGGAGAATAGCAGAGCCCTGCTCCAAAAATGATCAGCAAAGAAAGAACAATGGTTGCCATTATTAATTAACATCATTACATCCCAACACTTGAGGTCCACAGCATCTATAAAGCAGACTGGGGGTCACAAGAAGCTTCCTCCCAGTGACGTTTCTTTCCAAAAGGAAGTTAGAAGAGCACTGGTTTGACTTTATCTGGAGCAAAATGCACACACCAAACAACAGTGCCCACAAACAGCCAATGAGAGTGGTTCTGCATCTCAGGACTCCAAAGACGGAGAAAAATAGAGGCTATAAGTAAAACAACAAAAAGGATAAACATAACTTGTCCTAATGACTGAGAGAACTAGCTTCTTAAATAGATTAGCAAATCATTGCATGTACACAGTATCACACAGCAAGATGTGTTTGAAATGAGGAGAGATTTCACTGTGGTTTGGAAACTGAGAAGGTGAAGATTTCCACACACAGTGTGGATCAGGATACTATGAACAGGGCTTCACTTTCTCATGAAAAATATCACTGCACTCCTCATTGATGAAGAGGAAGATCACAGGTCTGTTATCGCAGCTGAAAGATAACACTTCCTACAGCCTAGTTTCTCCTGGCACTAGGATATGCCATTGGGTTCAGCAAGGGAAAGTGCCAATTCTTGAATCATCAGGACTTCCTGCTCACTCCACAATGACTCAGAAGATATCTTTCTAACACCTATGCACTTCTTGTTTCCCTTTTAACCATGCTGCTCATATTAGATATGGGTAGCCAGGCAGAAAATATTACACAGCCTGATTTTTGTTACCTGGTGTGTCAAACTAATGTCCCTGTTTTTTCTCTTGCATATACTAGTAGGCAAAATGCTTATGGGTGACTTTGAAGTGCATTTTTTTTCTCTCTGAGATTCAGCTGATGCAAGATGATTTCTGCTGCAGATTCTTTTCTGAGAAGACCACTGACATGTCTGTACTAGATCTTATCAGATATTTCTCAGTAAACTTTCTTTTTGTATTAGAAAAATATCAATTTACTGGAAATGAACCTTCCAGTGGAAACTTATCAGGGCTGACAGCTCACACAGCTCAAGCTTAGGTACTCAAGAAAGATGTGGGAGACCCAGATGCATGATCTGCATCAAATGGACCAGAGAGACTGAATCATTACGCTACCCTGGTTCCTCTGAGAGGATAAGGGCTGTGCTCAAATCCCTCACCTGATCAATACTGAATCCCTGACACAGTATGAAACATCTCCTTGGGAAGAGGGAGAGCACCTCCACACAGAAATTTTCAGGATGGGGAAAATGTCTGGGACACTAGAGATTGAGACTTCAGTCCCTGCTTCAATCCAAGCAAACATTTAAGCAGCTCTCACTAGCAGCATCTTCAAAATACTTTGTGCCACATTGTCCACAGTGCTCTGGGTCACCACTGTGCTCATTATCACTGCAGCGATCCTCGCCTGCCACATCTGGCCTGAAGCACCGTTCGTGTCCTGTCACTCAGGGGGTCAGTGAGGATGGCTGAGCCACTGCCAAAGCACAGACCCAGACCTAAAAGAGCTGAAGTAAAGTGTTGAACCCCTGCAAAGATCAGGCAGGTGCCCACTACCAGGGTGGTAAATGGTGACCACAGATGTTGAAAACTGTCTGGGCAGCCAGCTGATGAGCCACTTCATTGCTGAGAAAACAGTGGGACCTAAACCTCCTACAAAATGCCCACCAGCGCCCTGAAAAGCAGATGGGCTTTCAGGTGCTTCAGGCTGCCTGCTGGAGGCCCTTCTCCTCACACGGCCTGCACAGTCCCTGTAGGCAGCACCCAGTGGCCCTAAGCAAGTATTTTACCTCATTGTCCCCTCAGATCCCATTGCCTAAGTAGGTCCCTAAGCTGGGAAGAAGCTGGCACTTCCAGGAAGACTGAGAAAAAGATAGACAGGAGCAAATAAAAGCCATACTGCACACCCAGTTTTCTTCTTTCCATCAGAAAGCACATGGTATTGGTCCACAAGCCACATCCTGATCATTCAGCCTTCAGTGTTCACCCAGCAGGCCAAGAACTAAACAATCATCCACTGGCTTTTACCAGGGAAGGATGCACAAACAACAAAGCTCAGACCTCATGTCCTTTTTCTCTACCAACACACACCTATTGGTGTAAGAGGCCATCTCTGGAGCTGGACAGCTGCTGTGGGTTCGTTTTGCAGAGGGGAACCTGTTTCTGCTCAATGCAAGGCCCCAGAGCCTCTGCCTGCCTGCAGCAGCCCAGTGGTCAGGCACGTGTTTGCCATTCTGCAGGAAACCTGGCTATCAGAAGAGCTTTGCAAGCTGCTCCAGGCTGCTCCGTGGCAAAGGCACTTCCCGGAGGAAGGAATTCCCCATCACTAGCTGGCTGCCATAGGCTAAGGGGGGCTGTACCTTCCTGGTGCTCTGCCTGCTCTTCCTCCCACTCCTGAGTTCCAGCCCTCGCCCAGACGGGGAGCAATCCCTCACTGCCCTGCTTGGGGCGCAGCAGCTCCTGGGCTGCAGGACCATGCCTCCTGACTGCAGAAAGGCTCTGTGCAAGGCAGCTATCCCGGCTCTGCCCTCCCCAGCCGCCCCCATTCCGCTCCAAAAGCCCTGCTGGCAGAGTGCCTCCTGGCTCCTGAGAAAGCATCCCCTTGGGGGCTTTTCCTAATTGGTGGTTTCCTTCTCTTTCTCTTATGTCGCTGGGTTTTGCTTCCTAGCTCATATTTTATAAGGCTGGTTTTTAATAGACTGTGCAGGCTGCCAGAGCTGAGTCTACCTTCAAACCTCCACTACTGGGAGAAAATATCCTGTCTGCAAACCAGAGGATAGGCATGGCTTTGTGTCTGGATGTAGGCAGGGCTGGTGAGCTCACCCAGAGGCGAGTAGGAGCTCTAACCTTTGAAGCTTCATACTTTCAACAACTGAAGTAGTGCCCAAGTATTAGAGTAATGGGCACTGTAGCCCAAAGAAGACAACCTAGGAGTTGTTTCCAACATGCACTCCTGAGACCTGCTAAACCATGGTGTAGTGCACGTGATGGGCAGGTGAGATCTTCATGGACTGTAAACACCCTGAATATTATCTTGCCATCATGTCTACGTCCTCCTTCTCCAAGGAATCACCAGCTGGGACAGGCGATAGATTAACCCCAAAACAGCACTGCCTGAAACACAGACAGATTCTATTGCTATATGCCCCAGCTGCTGAGGAAGGAGTGACTGGAGACGGGTAACCTGGCAGTACCTGAAAAACACAGAGCAGGAGGAGTGTTCTTCTTCCTTCAGTGGGCCAGGCTTAGAAGACGGAGGCTGGCAAATGCAGCACATTCCACTCCCGCTGTCTTGGTCATATGCGTCCCTGTCCTGCCCTTGAGAACCTGACCGGCCTCCCCTGAAAGCCAGGACGCTGCTGTGTCCAAGGCTCCTTTGGCCCTTTCTTCCCATGCAGGGACTTGTGGGGTGGTCTGGGCAGCAGAGGCAATGTACTGAAGTGAACACACATCTCACAGCAGAGGCAATTTGGCCTGGCAGCATAGTTCTCCTTGCCCTGAGAGCAAGTCCTGACTCTGGTAAGGCTGTCACAGCAGCAGGACTTCCATCTACCCAGCTGAGCCTCCACTTGTCTGAACAGCCAAACTCCACAACCGGGGAGCAGGCAGAGATGGAGGCACATGGCTACGGCTGATCAAAGCCACAAGTTATTCTCCAAGAGGAAGCTCAGCCTGAACTCTGCGGTGGAAGCTGCAGTCCCAGTCCCTGGAGGCAGACTGCAGTGAGGAGAAATCTGAAAAGGCCGCACACAAGCACAGATAAAATCTTTCTCCCTCCTTCCAGCAGACCATCTCTCTTGCCAGCTGCTCAGCTCCTCACCTCCAAATCCCCACCAGCTCCTGGGCATGAGCAAATCTGCAAGTTAACAAACTTCACCTGCCTCTTCGTTCAGATCCAAACAGGGAAACTGTCATCTCTCCTCATCCCCAGCTCTCACCCTCATCATAGTCCCATTGCTGCTTGCAAGGTTTCTCCTCTCTGAGGAGCCCACACACAGTGTGACTACCGAACCCCACACGTGGCTGGCGAGTCATGAGGGGCTGTTTGTGCTCCCACTCCAATTTGCAGAACCGGCCAACATACCATGAATTACCAGTGTCAGATATCACAGGCACATCTCCAGCTGGATTTTCCATTCAAAGGGGAGCTATTGGTTCAACAAATGGCAGCAAGTGCCTTCTGAGTGTAAGAATGAGGGGTGACTGTCAGAGAAGGGTCAGGGCTTGATGCCCTGCATCCATCCCTCCTCCTCACTCACTTGTGAGCTGAGGACAGTTGCTCTGAAGTGCACGCCTGTCACTGCCTGTCGGTGAATATGCAGGCAGTCTATCTCTGAGTCTTTGATCCTATTTGCATACAAATGTCCTCAGAGATAAGGGGCAAACCAGGGAGACAGAGGCAGGATTGTTTCTAGAGAGAACAGTGTGCACTATGCTTTCCCATGGAGAATCAGGAGCGCTGAGTCCCTTCCAAGTCACTGGTCTCCTTGTGCTCTGGAGACAAGCCCCACTGCCAAGCCTGGCCACCAGGTCACCAAGAAGGAGTTCTCAACTCAACCCTGTGAATGGCAGAACATTAGAGGTTCCCCAAGAGCTGCTGACTGGCAAGAGGGTCGGTTTAAGTGTAAATCATTAGTAATTGCTGCATCCACTACAGCTGAGCATAGAGGTTCCAGCTGAAATCACGGTTTGCAGACACAACATACATAGACAGAAACTCATTCCTACCATAGAGCTTAGAATCTAAAACAGAGTAGATGGTGATGCGGAAGGTCATAGAAGGGAACACACCAGAGGTTGTTTCAATCCAAGCTGAGTATCTCAGCTACCAGGTAACAAATGCAGGGAGGGAAAAACACCCAGGGGGAAGTGGGATCTGTAAAAGAAAGCAGGTAAAGTACATGGGAGACTCAAGCAAAGAGATCGACTGACCATAAATCCCCAGCACTATGCATTCTTGCAACCAGAAGGCATCCTGATAAAAGCATGCAAAATGCTTGCAGAGAGAAAAACGTGTGTTGCTGTTGTCCTTGGACACATAAGGGTGAAGACATTCAATAAGATGAAGAAGTGACCAGTCCAAACTTCATCAAAGTCAATAATTTCCTTTGCATCATCTGTAATTGCACGAAGCTATCCCTAACACAATAATATGGGGAGGTCAACAATTTAGCAAGCCTTACAAAAATAATGGAAAATTATGTGCACAAGAAGGAAAAAAAAATACCTATCAATATTTTGGAAAATATGTTGAAATTCGTACTTCTGGTCCCAATCCCGTTTCTTCACGGGTAGGAACCAGAAAGCGTGGAACAGATTATGCTACATCTGCCTACTGCAAAGCTATTGCACCTTCCCCTGAAGCATCTGGCAAAGGCATCAGAGACAACATCAGAGCATCAGAGACAGGATCTGGAATAAATGGATTTTGGGTCTCACCCATTTTGGCCATTTCAAGGCTCCAGCATTTCCAGGGTCAAGATTGCAATCTCCATATTTGCGTATACAAAGTTCTTGCAGACAGCAGTGAAGTGAAGCCATTTGAAGTAGCATTGCCAATGCTTGTGATGGGTTGTGGATCTCATTATACTGTTCCTGTCTTTCCTTAAAGCTCCAGACCCCGATGACAGATGATTAGGTGGAAAACATGTTTTCTACAAGAGAGAAGTTTTTAGTCCTGTACACCATTGGGAAAACTACAAAACACAATTCGAAGGCAACTCTAAGGCTCAGAAATCAAGAGGCAAAGAGAGAAAATGAAGAATTTGTTCTTTTACAAAAGATCATTATTTTAAAGTTATCACAAATTTTTGTGGTCTGTCTTGAGATGTCTGAAACCTTGGGACTTAGAATACTGAATTTAAGGCAATATGAAATGCTTTAAGCTCCCTCACATCTTAGTTCTTGCTAGCTTCTCTCAGTCACAGCTATTCTGTCTCCCCCCATGCTGCTGAATTTCTAGATTTCATCAGACATCCCATTTGAGTTATTGGGTTTTTTTAAAGCTCCAGCTCTCAGACTCATTCATTATGTGAAAACATACATCTTATAAACGAAAGTTCCTGCCCTTCAAAGCTGCCAGGAAAAGCTAGCAATAGAGCCTGAATGTAACCCAAAAGCCCAATATTGCATGCCTGAGAAAAACACCAGTATCTTCTTACACTATTGAGACATTTATGATTTGAGAGATTTGGGTCTTGGATTGTGTATCTGAACTCCTTCTGCTGGCAACGTTGCTCTCCCCACTCCTCGATTTTGAATGGGTCTCTCTTGCCTCCAGCCTCCTGCTATGACCTCCTAAATTTACACCACTGCTTCCTAAAAAGGCTAAAAGGCTAAAAAGAGCTCCACAGTAGTACAGATTCTGGATGAAAAAGGAGTTTGATGTTCAGATCCTTCTCTCAAACACCAGAGCTTTGGCAGAGCTCGGTCCAGTTCAGGCACTATTGGCATGTCCTTAGTGTGGTCCTGGGCTTTGATCCAGCAAAAGTCACCATCGTGCCTGGCTCCCACCCTCCAGCTGAGCTCTGTATCCCTCCCCCTTGCCCCAAGGCACAGCATCCCTTGGGTCCAGGGAGAGAAAGCAGCTCTTCTCTTTCACCTCTGCTCCATTCCTGGCTCCCCAGTCAGGTGAGTAGAGGTAACCAGGAGCTGGTAAATGTTACCACCAGCTTCCCAGTGCTGTTGTAATTTGGTTCTTGTTTCTACAGCGCAGCACCCTGTTGAAGCTGGGCTTTCAGACCGCCGAAGGCTTTCTGACTGAAGTTGGAGGGAGTTGAACCTGAGGGTTAGGGCATTCACAATTCGCATTGGAAGCAAGTTAGTGCTCAAACCCAGGCTCTGACCCAGGTTTAGCATACAATGTGAACATACCCACATACTACAGTCTTGTCCCGGGGCCAACATCTTATGGCAGCATCTTGAAGGTGAATAGATGCACCTCCTAACTTCGTATAACATGCTCAGTGAGGGGTTTCCAGCGTGTCACTCACCCCGGTGTGCAGGTGTGTAGGATGTGCATCTGTGGCTACTGCCCACAGGCAGAGCTTTCCAGGAAAGGTGTGTTTTTCCAGCTCTTTCCTGTGCCAGTATTGCCGCCACCTGGAGATGAGAGGAATGAAGAGCTCCCAACCATTTCCCTACCTTCATCCCTCCTCCTCCACTTCAGCTGGAGGGAGACCTGGCAGCCTCCCAGCTCCTGTGGTTACCACCTCCCTTGCTTGCAGCCTGTTGCAAGCCCTGCTCTGAGAAGGACAGGCACTTATGTTGTTGGTTAAAACACAGGTCCTGGGCACCGGGGGAGGCTTTGGTGAAAGCAAGCAACCCCCACTCAGCTCACTCTCCGTGCTGCATCTTCTGGGAGGAGGTAATTTGCCCTGGGCTTTCCTGTCCTTGTTAGCATAGAATTTAAGCTGCAGATCTGTGCAAATGAATACAGGCTTGTGTGTTCTGCAGATCTGTGTATGTAAAGGAGAAGAGGGTTTCTGCACATATTTTATAGCACTATCTGGGTACAGAGATGGTAGGGAGCTTATACACTGCATGTGCACGTGCACATTTTCATGTTGTCTGCACGTGCGTGCATGCGTATGTGCATTTCCATATTGTGTCTAATAGGCTCTTTGTTTCTCCAGAGAAGAAGGAAAAGGAAATCCGCATGTAATGAATCCATTTATTTTATGGAGCTCCCCTGGAGAGGGGCAGGGGAGCACAATTTATGCAAGAAAAAAAAAAAAAACGAAACAGGCAGCTGCTGTTGGGAGGGGGACATCAATCTGGTTTTGATTTTCATTCGTAAGTGGAGGTGGCCACACAGGCCAAGGCTTCGTAAACTCCCTGTAGAGAAGAGTGGCCCATTGGTGTGAGGCTGTCAGAGCCTATCTGGCCATTAGCATCCAGCCGCTCTCCTCTGCATCTGACCAATTCCCGCCCTGTTGTTCTGCCTTCCTAGGACGTGCTTCCCCGTGCTGAGGCCTCCCATTAGAAGACAGAGGCAGAGCTGTACTGGGGCACAGGCTGAAATCTTTGTACTAAAGGGCAAAAATCCCTTTACAGAGCATTTGCAGCTCATGTCATAATCCAGTGTATACTGTATACTATTGGGGGGGGGAGGGGGGAAGCAACAACGTGACTTGTATGCTACAGTTCAGTTCCTCTCTGCAATTTATAAAAACACAGGGAATTAGATGACATGGAAAGACTCCTGGGCTGGAACAAACGGCCTGGAAACAAGATACCACTCATCAGTCTTTTTTCCATGCCTGCCATTTTGCATAACTTAATGCATGTTGTCAGGACTATTGAGTGCAAAGGGACAGTGAACAGCAACATAAGAGAAAACTGCACTTAGCACCCTCTGACTCTAAGACTATCCCATATATCTCACGTCTGTCCCATATGACAAGGAAGTTACATTTGTCTTCCCGATGATCTGTCCCCAGCTGTCTGTTACAGGCACTGCTCATATGCAAAGAATCTACCTTGAAAACTAACGCAGGGTCTGTGTTCTTCACCATCACATCGTGCATGCCCAGTAGAGGTAGACAGGTAAGTGGACAGACAGATATATCAATTCAGGAAACCAAGACTTAAAACAAGTATTTTCTGAAAACTGCTAACAGCAATTAACTACTGGACAAAGCTAATACATTTTGATTTTAGTTACTCTCTGTAACTCAGGTCCTTACAGAGGACACAGATTCTCTAGTTCTCAACATAGAATGGTATTTTTAGATGCCTCAGATACATGTTGTCCTTACAGAGAACAGACAGTACTTGCCTGTTGACACTGAACTTTAAAAGATTTTTCCTTGGCAGAATTAAGGCCCAATGGTGGGTCAGTGAGAAGAATTTGGAAGAAGAGGTGTGGTTCACTTACCACTCCCTAAAATGCCCTAACTACCTTGCAGGAGAAGGATTCATTTTGAGAGCTGCAAAAAGGAAGGTGGCTCATCCACATCTAACACCTTTGTTACTTTTCCAGGTAGTCTTTCCTTGGCTTTCTAAGAATTTCTTTTGCTACCAGCTTACAAGATAAGCATGTTTACACTATGCTGCCAGCAATGGAGCCCCTGGCATCACATTGCTCTTGCATTACCAGACATTCTGAACCTCTTGTGCTCTAATAGCTGGAAGAGAGAGAGGAGGGAAAAAAAAAAAAAAGCTACTTTAAAGTATATGGCCAAGTATGCATTGAAGTGAAATGCTGACTTCAGAGAAGCAGCCACAAGGAATGTTTGTTTCTGAAACCAGTGGGATCAGGGCCCCTTCCTAAAGCCAAAAGTGGTGGGTCAACTGGGCCATCAGCTTTCGGGCCAAGAGAAGGAGATGCTTTTACAAGCCACACTGGAAAAAGCTCCTATAACAGAGTCTGACCTGTGGAGGAATGGATCAGGTCACAGTCCTTTCACCCGCAGAAGCTTTCAAGAACAGAGTTGGATCAATTTCACAATTTTGTTTTGAGAGAGACCAAATTGCTCACTAAGTCTCAGAACTACTGGCCCTGTAGCAGAAACTAACAAAGATCAGCCGAAAGCCCTTGAATTTACAGTAAAGTGTCATTATCCACACTTGCCCCTTAAGAACCCTCAGTTCAATGATTTTACTCTGTCTGAGAGACAAGACTGAGAACCAATGACCAAAACACTGTGCAAGCAGGGTGTGTAGCTAAAAGTAAACAGATCACTGTAATGCTCTCCTGTTTTATATTTTCCTACCTTGTATATAAACATGGGTATCTTTAGTAGCATTGCAAAGGATATCTAGAATTACGGAAATGTCGAACTGATCTACCTCTCCACTTTGTGCATGTTTTCACTTCGACTTATCAAATGCACATGTTTCAAACCACCTTATGAAATCTTGGTGGAACGATACTCTATTTATCAAAGCTTTTCAATGGTTCCTTCAGCTACAGCTTGTGCAACTCTTCATTTCAATGTGTTCATCTTCATACAGACCTACAGGGAAGAGTGGCACAATTATGTCCGAGTTATGGTTAAGTCCCTGAGGAACTCAAAGATTAAGGCTTGTCCCACACTGCAAAGCTCATCCCGCCAGAGAGAGCTGCTGATATAACTGTGCCAGCAAAAACCCTCATGTAGATGCATTTAAACTGATGCAATCCTATACTGTCCTCATTTTTGTCACTGGGTAAACAAAGGAATGGCCCTAGGCTGGGAAGACAGGAGGCAGTAAATGAAGCCCAGCCCAGCAGAAAGATTTCAAGACATGTGGAGCATATTCCCACTAGGTGGCTCTGCCAATGTAGTTATGCTCTTGATCATTCCATAATTACTCTAAGCTATTATTTCTCAAGCACAATCACACAGACCACATATAGGTACTCTGTACTTCATGGATGGCCGGCATGCAACAGCTTATCCTTGCTGTTCTCTTGGAGTTTGAGTTTTGCTTCTAAAAATGCGTCACTTGATTGGTCACAAGGAAAACATGTTGGAACATGTTTTTATCACATCAACATCACTTCATGACTTGCCAAGGTCTCACAGAAAGTCTGTGGTAAAACAGAGAATTGAACCCAGGTGGACAGCATCCTCAGCTTGTCACCTAGGAACACGGATCAGATGCTGCATTAGAAGAAGGACAGTCTGGAAGCATCTCCAGAAAATTTATGCCATCATCAGGATGTAACAGCCCAGGAAACAGGAAGCAGAATAAACCCAGGAGAAAGGGTGAGCTGTCTTGACAGACAGACACAAGGGCATGCTCACATATGATCCTGCATGGTTAGAAACGTGGCATGCCCACTATCCCACAACATGACACTGCATACATTCACATGTCATGCTATGATATGACACCTATTCTCCAAACAGACAGCTCTAAGGACAAGAGGAAATAATTACCTGCAGTATACCTGAAGATCAAGAGAAGCCTCCATACAGCTGAGGTGAGGACTACACTGTGGAATTACACAGCACCTGTGAGCAGAGAAGGTTCCAGTCTGGTGTCAAGGTGCCCACAAAAGGTATAGTAGATTCTGCTAGTCCTTACACAAAAGCTACAGGTCCATTGCTGCTTGTTTGGAAAGGGGCTTAGTATGCAACAGGAAAAGCTGAGAAAAACTTAAAGAGCCTAGTCTGGTTCAGCTGGTTGAGAAACAAGTCCCTTCTAGCATCACATAACTCAGCATGGCCCTGACTCCTTCCTCTAGTAGGTGGCCTCCTTCCAAGAGCTCCTCACCAGGAATTACACCTTTTCAGGCAGCTCTCTGCCGTTCCTACCGACTTGGCCTAATGAAAGAAACTCCTAATCAAGACTAGTTTAGTAAAGTTCCTGCTAGATCAAAACTGACTTCAGTTGGTTCCTGTCATTTCCAAAAAGCTCCTGCTGATTTGGCTGACTGTCTGAGCTCCAGGAAAGCATGTAAGCCATGCGTCTGCAGAGGGTAAATTCTCCCCTTCTGGAGCACAAAAGAGACAGGACCAAAGCCAACAGGAATAGAGTCCATTTGTCTGTGTGGAAATCACAGAATCATAGAATGTCCTGAGTTGGAAGGGACCCAGAAGGATCTTCAAGTCCAACTACTGAATGTTTGCAGCAATCCCTACTCTAGGGCTGCTGACCCTGGGCAGGACACCAAGACATCCTGGACAGACTGGCATCCTGGGCCTAAGTGACACAAGCCTCCCCAGTCGCTTGGCCACTTTCTTCCTAGCAGTTTTTTATGGGACACCAGCACATCTTGATGCTGCAGTGACTTGCAGAGAGAACTATCCTTACAAAAAGTTACTTCATCTTGCAAGGGGTTAACAATATAGTCCTGAAGAGGACACTCAGAAGCACCTTGTACTTTGGAGATGAGCCCAGCAGGACTTTCATGCTCTTTCCTCACCCTTCTCAAGCCCTTGGCAGAACCAGGATTCAAACAATTGCTTTGATTAGAGGCTTACAGCCACTTAAGCATCTGACTTCCATGCATAGCCCACCTGGCAAGGCAGGCACACCTCCCCCAAACCCACGCTGGGCCCATAACACTTGCAGGCTGTGTGGGCTGCTCTGCTCCAGGGCTGAGGAGTCTGCCACGTTCCCCTCCAGCTGCGTCGTCAGCAGCGTCATGCTGACGGGTTCAAGCCTTGCAGAGAGAGTTGTTTTTATAACCTACTCTCTTTTAACAAAACTTTCCCAAGCTTATTCCTCTGTGTTATAGTCAGGATCACCTGCTACTCAGTGGGATTTAGACTCTTAAAAAAAAACCAAAAACACACACACACAAACAGGAAAGATTGACATACAGTGGCATACAAGGAAGAAGAAAGCACCTTAGCACTAACCTATCACTCCAAATACTGAGCTCTGCCAACATCCTTCATTCCTGACTGGCAACTCTCCTCCTTTCTCTGTTGTTCCCTGGGCTCACCACAATAAACTCTGTGGATGCTCCTCATACTGACCTGCAGCTTCCTTAATATTCCTACCCTGGGATGACAACATATTGCCCAGTAGCTGTCTTTGAGCCTTGGTCAATAGCCCCCGATACCACAGTGACATGCTGGTCTACCCACAAGCTAATCACAACTCAGCTCTGTGATCCCATAACCCATCTCTGCTGGTACACCTTGGCCTTTGCTTATGACACCTCAAGTGTTCTTGTGCCAGATTCATGGCACAGCTCCTTCCATGCACCTCAGTCTTGACTTGCCACATCCTTGAGCCCATACACAAAACAGCAGATGTGGAACATGTGTCAGTCTGCTGTATCAGTCCCAAGGTCTCTGTAGTTCATCTTTCATCTCCAGAAAAAGCTACCAGACAAGTCAGGGGAGAATGTAAAATCCACTTAGTAACCTGTCCATCATCTAAATTTGAACTGGTATTAGTTTAAAAGCCTGAAACATGCTGTTTATTCTGGCTTTTAATTATGTTATTAACAACCACAGTGACTCTCCACATACTTGCCATTCACACACTGCCCAAGTATATTCTCAGTAATATTGATGAGCACACTCAGTAGTGTTGGCTCAGGTCTTTTCCTAAACTAAAAGAATTAAATTAGAGCATTTCAAGATATCTGAGCAAATGAGTTCTCTCCCAGTCATGCATTATTTTCTGGCATTCTACAGGGAACTTATCTTGCCATTGAGCTGCCTTTTCAATAAGCTTAGCTGGGTCTCTCTGAACTTCCTCACAGTTCCTCTCTAGTCTTGACCAACCTAAATTTGGCTAGTGCTCACATACTAATATTTAAAGCTCCCACAGCGCAAATGAAAAAAACATGCCATAACAAGATTCTAAACAATGCCATTTGCTTTTCGTTTAAAAGTTTTTGTATTGAATTTCATGCTCTTGAATCCACAGCCCTGGAGACCAAAGCCCCTTCTTACCCAAAAGGAGCAGCACAGGCAAGACAAGAACAAGTTTCTTCAGAGTGTGCTGGAGGATCAACTTCTATGTTCCCTAGAGGGCTTAGACTCTGAGGAATATTTAATCCACAGCTTCTTTGATTAAACTATCAATGAGCACCACAAATGTCCAATGCCTTTTGAGACAGGGATATTCTTGCCCACTAGGAACTGGACTACAAAAAAACAACTCATTTCACACATGTGCTGCCAAAGAGCTGTCAAAAGGGAACAGCTTATTGTGAAATGTTTTTGTCATGAGAATGAATATTCACTCAAGAACAAAACAAAACCTATCAACCTCTCTGACTTTAAAAACAAAAAGCCCTCTGGCCAAGATTTTCAAAGTTGTTCACCACCCTCAGTTGGCTTGAGATCCAGGATCCAACAAAGTTCAAGAGCTTCTGCCCAGTAGGGCAGGGAATGAGATCCCAAACAGGTGTGGACCAGGTGTGAAAAAGTAGAAGGTTAACACACCCCATCCATCACTGGACAGCACATCTGTAAAAACGGAAATAAACATTAACTCAAGTCAAAATCTTGTCTGGAGATGAGCAGAATTCTCCCCAGTGGCAACTAAAGAATATCGTGTGGTGAGGACTGCAGCTGAGCTGATTTACTGCTAAACTGTGCTTGTATGGCTGCAAGAGGCTCTCGTTCCCTCACTGCTGAATTGCTTCTTCTCAATACAAGAGACAAAGAGTCCTAGTGCTCTTCTGAATATCTCTCTGGTTCATTTTTCCAGTTGCAAAGCAAATGGTTTGAAGTTTTATTGTCTTGCCAGACTCAAAAACTCTCAAGCGCCAGCCAAATTGTGAAGAACAGCATGTTTTATGAAAACCCAATTAAACTCTGACCATCAGTATCTCACTTTCATCTCTGCCGAGCACTGTCTCCATTTTCTTGTTGCATGCCAAGCTCATATTCTTCTCCGATTCACTCAGCAAGATTAGTTAGCAGTCTTGTTTTTCTGTTTTTTGGGGTGATGAAGTCAGAGTACTTCTTGGTTATATACTAGATCTGCAGGGTATCAGAAACGAGGATCTTTGGGGTCAGGCGGGGAGTTCATTTCCATGTCTCAGATATCAAAATGGGAATTGCTTGTCATTATCACTCCCACCAACAGACACTGAATGCCTTTCCCAAGAAGAACTGACAGAAATGAAATAAAATTAAAAGAGAAGGAGCACTGCACTGCAATACACTTTGGAAATCGTTGTCAGCGGAATGGGCCTCTTTGAGCTGTACAACATGGCAGAGGCCCATGTAGACCCCAAAGTCCAACGTACCAAGAGAACTGAAAAGTGTCATGAAAGTACTCTTGTGCTCTTCTTTCCCCAAGGGAAATTCCCTTTTCTCTTATCTGTCTCTAACCAGATAAGGTAGCCGGCTGTGACTCATATTAGGAATCCGTAAGAAATGCAGGAGTATATTGTGCTTTCACCTGACTGGCAAGGAGGCCTCCAAGTCTCTGTCGGGTCACTGACTAATGAAAGTATTCACTAAAAAATGCAATGCAACAGATTGCAAAGCAGAAAGCACATACAGTTAGGGATTGAGTAAAATTCATTTTAATAGACCAACAACCATCACTTAAGCCCATCTGATCAACATGTCAGTCCAGGAAGCAAGCTTGATGATGACTGAAACAAAACAAACAGGGATGTCCTACTGTCTTGTGCTGTTATCACTCTTCTATTGTCTTCTGCTGTCTTCTATTTAGAAGACTGTCTAATAAGACTGTCTCCTATTGTCTATTACTCAGTGTAATTTTGGTGCTAAGTGATAAAAATGTAGTGAGAAGGGCCGTTGCTGCTTTTATTTGTCATTATATTTGAGCCTTTTTGTGCTGAACAATCCCAGTAAATGAAAAAAAAATAAACAAAAACAAAACAAACAAAAAACCACACAAACAAACAACAACAAAAAAACACCTAGAGACCAAATACCTTCTTTCCAGATTTGCAAAATGCAAAAATAAATGGATGTTCAGATAACTGTGCTTTGTTGACTAGACAAATCTGCCAGGACTCAGGGTGGCAGCAAACATAGGTGAGTACAAGAACTGTCGCGTTCTAAACTTCTAACCAGCTGGAAAACAGCAGCATCACAAAGAAATGCCATTCTGAGGGCTACATCAACAGCACAGTTGCCTAAGTGAACGCTCTTCTCAGAAATACTCGGAGGAGTTAGATGACTGAAAGCCTCCAGAAGTGAAGGGCTTTGAGGCAAATCCAGCTGATATATGTGTTATATGGTGCCAGCATCATTTCCCTGAATGGCCAGAGAAAAGGGGAAGCATGAAAACGGTCAGTTGGGAATGTATGTGTATGTGGGGGAGGGGAGCAAAGAAAAGGCAAAACTAGCTGAGAACAGGCTCCATTTAAATTACATACAGACCTCACACAAAGCACAGAGAATTGGTCAGTAGATTGAAGCCATCTGGCTGGAGGAGCCATAAGAGGAAAACCCTGCTGGAGATCTCTCCATCACGTCCCATCATGGTCCAACATCAGAGCACAGCATGGGTTTCCCCCATTCCGATCTCATTGAGCTAAATATGGGAAGAGGAGCAAGAGGACTGCAAAGTTCATCATTATGACAGAGCCTCTACTCTTCTTGCAAAGTATAAACCCAGCTGGCACTCTCTCCTGCAAACTATTTCAGTCTTGAATCTATGCCTTGTTAAAAAAATCCCCCTTCACTTAAAGCCCAGGTGTTTGATTTCTGGCCGGAACAGGCTGCAGAGCCTGCTCTGTGCTCAGCCTCACGTCAGTCTTAACAGGAGTGATCAGAGGCTGAGCTTGTGGATCCTCCAGCACTCAGAGACAGGGCTGTGAAGCTTACAGATGTCCATACTAAATATTTAATGCAGCAGTTTCTACAGCCACGCATCAGTTTGCCAGAAGGAAGGACTGCGTATAACTGGTTTTGCCTGTGCTGTCCCAAGGCCTCTCTGGTGAGCCTCAGGCTTTGGTGGCAACAAGAAAGAAACTGAGTCGAGGTCATATGTGCTGCAGCCAACAGCATAAAAACCCCGACGCAGACAGCTGGCTCCAGGCTTCCCTGACTCCCCAGTGAAAGACCCCCAGGACTCTCCTCATGTCAATGAACCAGAGGATTCCAGGTCTTCTCCTGCTCCTCCTTGCCATTTACAAGCACGTCTGTTGTTGAAGGCAAACTCAGCATTCGTTACAAAGCAGCCTGGAAACAGCTGAAGACACGACATTTTTATTATAGAAACATATAAACATATTTTAAAACATTTTATTGTTACGTCCCAGATAAAATTCCTGTCTTCATTTAGTGCAAATGAACACTGCTTGTGTTTCAGCACACTAGTACTGAACTTTCAACATTGTGATCTTTATGCCAAACAAGCCTTACAAATTTAATGTTTTTCATTGTCTGCTTTTCTGAAGTCACTCCTTCACCTGGCTTGGGGAAAAAAAATAAGAAAAAGGCACTTAACATTTGCAAAAATTAAAGCTTTGGAAGTTTGCCGATCTGATTGCCATGGTGTTGTTCCAGAGCTATTGTTCCTTATGATTCTCCCATGCAGCCCAAATATTAATTGCCAGAGATCAAATCTCAGTGCCAGTGGTTCAGTTGTTTTCCATCACTATGACTTGCCCATATGGAACATTCCCAAAATGTCAGAAGCCATTAATATTTTGTAAACACTGAAAATCTCAGAACTTGATCATTTCTGTATCAGAAGTGTTTTTCAGTGATCGCAAAGGCTTCTCCCTCTGACAAATGCCATCACTGAGGTATTTCAGCTGGTGTCAACAGATACTGGCTATAAGAACAGTAGCACTGAAATTACATAAGGAGAGGGGTGGGGGGAGAAAGAGAACTGAAGTGCTCTTGAAAAAGGAAGTTGGATTAATATTCCCAATGGATTTTTCTTGTTTACACTTAGCTTGAAATCTTGGAAGAAAACGTAATGAAATTATGACTTGGTTATTTTACTTTGAAAACAAATAGCCATATCCACTGGGAAAATAGGAAAACCTTAAAAATATAAACAAGTTATTTTCAGTGAGTCGCTCGTTCTCCTACCCGAGCGCCATCTCGCCCTGCTCTCTTTGCAGGGCTTCCTTCTTGCCATCTCCAGCCACTTTCCATCCTCCTCCACACTTCAAATTATTAATTTTTGTCCCAGCCTCATTCTCCTCCACCCTCTAAAGCCTGTTTGAGAAGCTGGTTGTCACTTCTCCACAGGCACAGGCATTTGGGGCGACCTTTGCTGCGTGGGACAGCAAGGCCTTTCTTGCTGGCGAGCATGTGGCCGCTCTCGACCAGGAGCCCCCATTCCTGCAGGTGAGATGGAGCCCGCGGGAGCCTCTGAACCCGAACAGACTCGTGACACCAGACACTCTGCAGAAGGGTTTCCATATCGCGACGCTTGGGCAGGATGAACTGCATTTTTGGTGCAAGGTGAAAAACCGTTAGTTATTCCCTTCTCTTATTCAGACTTAAGGGGGTTTTGACACTTTTGCTTTTTACAATCAGAAATTTGATTTGAATTATCTAGACATTTTTTAGTGTAACTATAAAATATTATTGCAATACATTCTTTCTAAGCATGGACTACCCAACAGGGTAAACCTGTGAATGTGTCTTTCTCGTTACAATTGAGCATCCCCCAGAACAGTCCTCAGGATTTGTAGCATTTAATATCCACACGTAGCTAACACATCATTTTGAAGTGCTTGCTAAACTTCCTCATCTAAAATCTTGGATGATCAGTTGTTGGACATGAATACATTTATTCTGCTTTTGATCACCCAACATCAAATTACAAGCTATAATAAAAATTCTAGACGTTTTGCAACCTACCCGTCACCAGGTTCAGAAGGTTTCCTAATTTTTCAGGAGGGGGGAAGGGAGGCAGGCTGTTGGATGCAAAGTGAATGCTGACCTGCAGTGACCCCTTCTGGAAATCACCAAAAATGTACCATTGGAAACAAACCTGTACTGGTCCGGGGGGCGCGTGTGGGAACTATGTGACCTAATAGCTTTTTCCATCTCGATTTCTATGACTTTTAATCATGTTTGGTCGGAACAGGCTCAGCCTTCATAAGCTATTTGCATGGGCAAGGCTCTGGAGCAAACATACATGTCATCCACTAGCATCCAATGGACCAGAAAAGGCCCAAAGGACCAGAAAAGTTTCTCTGTAGTTGGAAGAAGAAAATATTAATATGTTATAGGAATTAAGAAAAATAGGAAAATATATTCCATTTTTCAGACAAGAGCAGAACACAAATTAGCAGGAAAAGAAAAATGGAGCTTACAGAACATCTACGTCTAATCCCAAAGCAGTCCATATAAGGGAATACCTTTTATTTGAGAGCAGTCCCTAAAAAATCTCTGGAGGCCCTAAGCAACTAGGACATAAGTTTCTCATCTAAAATATGATACCTCCTTGCTCCTAACCAGATCCACACTTGGGAGCGCAGGTTTAATTTTAATTCAAAAGGAAAAGGAGTCATTCTTCAATGACCGGTGACATCCTGTTCCGTTCCTTGGAAACATCCAGTTCTGCCTAAACTGGACCACCCTCCACTATGCTGACAAATCACAGACCATGGCTGAACCAACTTACAGAAAGAAAATCACTTCATTTTCTCTTTTGTGTATGCAGACATAGTATTCAGGGCTACTTTTTTTCCCCTGAATACAAGGGCTTGATGAAATAAACACATTCAAAAATTATCTGCAAGAAATCAGAAATATGTCAAATTTCTAAACTTGGAAAGAGATGATGGGCTTTGACTCAAATTGGCACATGCTTTGTTTGTCTCCTTGGGACTTGATGGTCTGCATTGCTAACAGTTGTAGAAAATACTCAGAAGACAGAAAAAACATCTCAGGAGAAGAATGAATTCGCTCAACCCAGAAACTGTAGGTTTTTAAGAAAGCAACTGTTTTCCTTCTTTACATTAAATTGTGTCACTTGAATTCCTTTAGAGGCAGCATTTATTTGAAAGCGAGGCAAGCAAGAGGAGTCCTCACTGAATCTGAACTATCACCATGCTGCTGATCTCTCCCTGTCTGACCAAAAGCCATCGTGCTGCTTAACTGCATCGAAAGTCCTATGACATGGAAAAGCTCTTGAACAGCCCCTAACCCTCTGACTACACATCTTTACCACAGTGAGCCAGCCCTGTGCTTACCAACTGTTGGTTTCTGTCCCGTGAAGAGAGTCAACCCTTTAGTTTTCCCCATCATGAGAGGCCAGGAAGCCAACAGAAGAAATTGCATTCAATTTAAGGCATTGAATAAACTCTCCTGTCAGGTTGTTGCAGCTAAACTCCTTCCGCTAGAATAAAACCCTCTATGTAAAGAAAACAAAATAAAACACAAGCACCTCATAAAAATGTGACATCACTACACCACTGAGCCTAGCAATGTTCCTTCTCCTCATAAGGAAGTTATCCTTAGACTGGATGGAAGTAAATATTTTGTTTGGCTCTTATGTTTAAGCTTTTGGACAAGCTAAAGATCGCCCTGTTTCTAGATATCATTATATAGCATAACACGTCGAGAAAGGAAGAAGTCTCTTCTGGCAAGCCTTCTTGCTCAATTTGTTCTCTGAATAACTGGGATGGCCCTATTTTCATTGCTTGGCACGGAGCACAAGAGCCTGGACAGGAGCCCTGCCTTCATTCCCACTTCTTTGGAAAGTCCCAGAGTTGAGTGCTCAGATCTGCCACAGAGAGAGATTTGTAAACTGGACTGTAACAAGAAGCACGTATAACACACAAGAAAAAGAGGGTAGAAGATCTCCTGATACAGGAAGATCAAATTTTATTTTATATTAAATTTTATGTTTATGCCACAATTTAAATTTTACACCACATTTTAGCAAGAAACTCAGGAAAACATACAGAAGAAATCACATGAGCACTGTTGACTGCTGATGGAATAGAATGGCATGAATGTCCATCAACACACATGATTTCCAAGGGATTTTATCTCACTCCATTAGTTTTGCTTCCTGCATTTTCTAAAGAGTTGAAATGACAAAGAAAAAGCAAACAAGTACTTGGGGAAACCCCATGAATGTCCTTTGCTATCGAGTACAGTTCAACTCAACCTGAAGGATGCTTTTCGTGACGATACAGCATTACCATCTAAAATGAATGGTTTGTTGGTATCTGAAGTCCCAAGTGTCTGACACAACCCCCTCAGCTGACACCTCCAGGCCACCTTCCACCAAAGGCAGGTGGAAGAAGCTAACAGATGGGGCATGCTAAGAAAGACGATGGGAGAAGTGATCTCTCAGCAGCCTACAAGCTGCCTGAGACCATCCAACGGCAAGTGATATTAAAAGAAAAATGGAAAACATGTAAACTGGACTGCATGGTTACAAAGACAAGCTTACAGCTTGGCAACAGGTTGCTTCAAAGCTTCACCTGCCAAATTCCACGAGCCAGTGCAGGCACATGCACTGACCTCAGCACCCCTAGAAGGTACAGATATGAAACAGGCACATTGGAAACAAGCCCCTTCCCTGCCCCCCACAGCTGGGCTGAAACACCCCCTGATGAAGGAGTCACCCCAGGGCCCGTGCAAACACAGAGGCCTCTGCGCCACAATGCTGAGGCTAAACCCCCCCTTGGGCTTTCTCTCACAGAGAGAAGACGCTGGGCAGGGGAACAAAACCCCTCGCTTCCTCCCCCTTCTCAGGTGCCAGGGGCGGGGAACTGCCGCGCATCAAAATGGCGCCGGCAGAGCCCCCGCCTTCCCGCCGGCGGAAGCGAGAGTGACGGCAGCGCCGGCGACGGGAAGATGGCTGCGCCCAGCCTGCTGCGAGGGGGGTTGAGGCGGTTGTTCACCGGGCTCTTCGGAAACGCTTGGGCCTCGCCGCCGGTCCGAACCCTCCGGGAGGGTGAGTCTGAGGGTGGCCCTGGGCGCCGTGGGGCCTCTGCGGGCTGCCCCGTTGCCTCACCGCGGTCGGGAGACACGGTTGCGTTCGCTGTGTTTCACCCTCTCCCCAAAAAGTACTGTTTGATTTAGACTGCATGAGCCTCATTTTGCCTTTTTTGTTTGTTTTTTGTTTTTTTTTTCCTCAGTCGTGGAGGTGACCAAAGGCAACACGACCATAGTAAGTCCCTGCGCCCCCTCAGTCGCTGCCCTTGGCGTCGCGTCTCCCTCAGCCTCCCGCCGTGTGTCTGCCCCGCCCGAAAGAAATAAAAAGAGGGTAAAAGGGTCGCTTTTCTGCCTGAAAGACATCTCGGGGTGTGTAGGCAAAACCGAGGTAGGGGTGCATTGTAGGTATGGGTTACTAAGTGGCATGGAGGGCTTGGCTGCTGAAGGTTGGGATCGTCACTGTGTTGCTGATCACGAGTGGCTCCAGTTAGATCCACCCGTCAGTGCCAGATCCCTCGCTGAGCTCCTGGTAAGCTTGGAAGTCCTGACCAGAGGCGTTTGGAACCCAAAACACAAGAGGCAGTTCTTCAAATGGGTTCATTTTGTGAAGTGGTGGCACTTGGCATTGTCTGGAGTGTGGGCTTGCATGAAGGAGGTTTGCCCAGTCACTTTGTCACTTTGCCCTGGGCCAGCAGCCCGATGTGACATCACAGGATGGCTCTGTACTGGCTGTGTGCCGTGCATGTCACTTGCCTTTGATCTGTGTTGTGTCTGTTAATTGCTCTGTGTGTGCCGCAGTGACCACAGGTGATGCAAAGCTTGTATCTTGTAATGCACGTAGTAAGAAAAAATCCTCAGTGAAACGAGTACTATCAAAGGAAGACCTTAAATACTAAAGGAAAACTGCTCCTGAAAAGTAAACATAAGTTCTGAAGCAACTGATAAAGAAAAGCATTTTCTTAGCTGTGGTTTAAGACAGGAAGGAAGAGGCCAAAGCAGTAGAATTTGCATTTTTCTTAATTTAACACTATCTGATCTGTTGCACTTTATCAAGAGAATTGTTTTGTTTTGTTTTGATTTTAGCAGAAGCACTGAAATTATTGGGGAAGGAAAGGAGGTTGCATTATTCTGCTCACACGACATATGCCAGTAGCAATCTCTGCCTTGGCTGGAGACAGATGACAGATGTTTTTGAAAGGTGTAAATACAGTGAGGAGAGTGGAGTACAAATTATTTGGGAATAGCTAGAAGACAGTGTACTAAATGCTAATCTCTATATATAAATAATAAGAAGGTGACAGACTTTTGCTTGCTGATGAAACAGCATGAAACAGTTGTTCATGCCTTTGAAATTCTGAGTTTCCTTCTTGTCATGTGTGTATTAATGGACATTGTCACATTTGAAACCTGAATGGAGCAGGTTACTTATGTTTTAGATATATAATATCAAATAGAATATGGCAGTTTGCAAGATTTCCAAAACTGACAGTAAGTATGATGGAAAGTCTCTTTCTCTTCTCTTCAAGTGCCAAACTACTAATCTTTGCCCAGAGACCTGAAGAGAAGAGCTTGCAGGCAGGCTCTGAAGTTGTTTTAACCAAAACAAGGGGAGAGTGTGAACATAACACAACACACAGTGGATTACTTTACTTGGCACTCAGTCAGTTTCAGAGGGGATGTAAATTATAATCAAGAAGTCCCAATACATTAGCTGAGGCTTGAATAAGAAAAGGTATGCATTGCAGTAGGAGAGGTCTCTAGAAAAATAATTCTTCCTGGCCCGTTGCAGAAGCATAAGGGAGATTTGGATATTTCTACTGTATAATATCTGACATCAGCCTAGGATCCATCAGTGTCCCTAGATGAGGAAAATCTTGTAACAAATGGTGTAAATTGACCAGCTAAAGGGCTGAAACATTTCTCAACATATCCTCCGGTCATTCCATTTATCCTACCAACTCTACATTAGTCTTTTCTGGACTCATCTTTCTATGTGTCTGTGCTTTTATCAGTATTGGAGGAAGTGTTTGACATGAACCAGATGAATGAATCCCAGAGAAATCTGGACTTCATCAGCATACTGAGAATGTAGTGACCCTATATTCCTTTGTAGTTCTCTAATAGAAGAATAATAACTGAGTGAGTTAACAATATGAAAGTCCTCGGTAGGTGGGTCATAGTTGCCAAATAATGTACACTGAAATTTATTTCCAGAAAAATTGATATTGACATGGAAATGAATAAAGATTCTGAATTCTAAGATGGAATTGCAATCAAAGTACAGTCTGAAGCCAGGCTGGCAAGAATCAAGATGAAATACACTGACTCCCCAGAATATAACTTTACTAATGAATAGAAAATTATATACTGGCCTTTATTTTATATTTGTAGTTACTTTTTGGTTTTTGTAAAACTGGCTATTCTACTTGTAGAGGGAGGAATCTTACTTAAAAATTGACAGTGTTCTATCTCTTTGAGGTACTGAGATGCTTGAACTACAAAATAACTTCTCTGTTTCCATTTTGCCACCACTAGACAAGAAAGACACAAATCCATGATATAAATTAGCTCTGACAGTTCAGCTGGATGCCAGTGTCCCAAACACACTTACAGAAAATGTCATGCTTTTCTCTTCCCAGATTTTCAGGCACAGACCCTGACAGTTCAATCTAAATCAGACAGCTTTTTTCTTAAAAGTAACATTGCATCCCACCCAGGGTTTCTTTTTAAACTCTGGTGCTTGTGCTATTTGATGCTGTCAGCTGGTGTTCAAAATCTGGTTTTAATTTTAATTTGACCAGAGGAAACATCCAAAATATTTTGGAGAAAAAAAGTCTTAGTTTTATTGTCTTTTCTGTCCATTCAGCTGCAATTTGAGAAAGCTCTCATTTCTATTCATAAGTCCTCAAAAGAAGACAAGCACGTATGTAGATGGACTTCATATTCCTATTATATCTACATTTAGAAAACAAATTTCTCAAGTTCTTCCCACACAGACCTTCTGCATCTGTTTGCATGTTACTTTTGATAAAACTTGAGTGTTGAATGTCACTGCTTTGTAGTGATATAGAAAAGATTGTAAAATGATCTCCTAAAGGAATTGTTCGGGGAATTAAACTGGATGGAAAAATATTGGTGTGTTTAAATTTGAAAAAAAAAAAAATCCTAACAGCCCTTTATTAAGTTTAACTTTTGCTCAGAATTTCCCCTGTTGCTGATTTATAATCTAGCGGGCCATGGCTTGTTTTGGCCCACAATGTGCATCTGCTGTTCTGTGACATTCTCTTATTCGCAGAAAAAAATGTGTTTTAAAGCTTTTGGCTAAGGGGCCACTACAGTTTCAAGGCATAATGGTTCAAAGCAGTACTGCAATAAGTGGAATTCAGGTGACTATGAGAACTTCACACTGACTGTGAACTAGTTTACGTTTACTAAAACTTATACAAGAATTTACCAAATGGTTCTTTATGCCCATTGGATTTGTTCTTTCCCCCATAGTCATTGTATACCCAAAGTGCTTGGTATATCTTTATGTAAATGGGTTGAATAATGCAGATACTGTTCCCCTTACCTCTGCGCAATACTGGTCAATATGTTGTGGACTTGATGACAAGTATTCCTCAAGTCACAGGTACAGGTAGAGGTCCAAGCTATGCCTGATCATGATGTCCTTCAAATTGCTTCCTAGATTGAAGGGAGAATTATAGAGGATGCTGAGACACCAACTCCTCCAAACCCCTCTGGCCAGTGTCCTATCTGTCGCTGGAACCTGAAGCATAAGTACGATTACGTGGTAAGTTAAATGAAGGAGAGTTCCCCCATCCCCTTAGCTAGGTAAATATTGCTCTCAGATCTACGTTCTGTACAGCCTTCCCTTCTTGTCTTGTGCTGGATGTAGTAAAGATAGTTACACCCAAGAGAAGCAGAGATGGAGTTAACAAGAGCTTCCTACACAGTAATTGTGTGCCTTGGCTGATGGTGTTCCTGGGGAAAAAGAAGGATGAGCTCGTATCATATAGGAGGTTTGGAATGATACACATGGCTGTCTGATCTACGAAGGTCATATCTCTTTTGTGCCCAGCTTCCTTTCAGCATTGTACTTACAGGAGAAGCAAACTGGAATGCAACATTTAGTCAGCTGATTCAGACCTATTCTAACTCCAGAGAGGCCAAAAGATTTTACTAGACCAATTATATGTCTTTAAGCACTACAATTTCTCACTGGGTCATCGTCCAACAAGGTAATAAAAGTTTTTTATAACTTGTAAAACTCTTAGTATGAAGGAGAGGATATGTGTTTACATCCAATGCAACAGAAAAAATAACTTTGATTCAAGCTTTTTGCAGGAAATTCTAACAAGTTTATTAACTGATGGGAGGATTACTAACACTAAATGTAGAAGATGGGAGGGAAATCCTGTAGTGTTTTAAAACAAAAGCACAACAGTTAAGAACACTTCAGAATAAGTAGCATGAAATAGAAGATGCAGAATGTAACTTTACAAGAGGTCATTCTAGCACAGAGTTTACAAAAGGACTAAGTGCCCCCCTTGCAAGCCAAAAACCCAATACTGGAATTAGAAAAGAAGAAAACCAGACAGGAACATGCTGTTACTAAGATAACGCAACAGAAAACTCAGAATAAGCTAATGTCAATAGGATTAGGGCGAGAGAGATACAGATGCATCTGGAGGAAAAGAAGTCTTTGTGAAAAAGAAAGTCCATTAATGAGAGGAGAAGGGCACTGAAAGCCACACTGGCTGCAGGATGGCTGAGCTGCTCACATGCAGTTTTCTAGTGCACACACTAAAGAAAAGTTAATATTTTAATATCTAGGTAGTAATGGCAATCTTGCTGATGTAAAACACCAGGAAAAAACAGGTACAGAAATAACTTAAGCATTGAATTAGGTACAGACCAGCAGTCCTGGATTGTGTGTAGCCCCAAGATCTTAAGGAAATTGGCTAATTGGCTAAGCATTACTTGGCTTGCAGGATTTTTTTAAAGCATGAAGAAAATCCTGAGGAATCATTAAATGGTTTGAAAATGGCAAGTGAAATACTAAGTCGCTGAGAGAGGAAGGAGCATTATGCTGATGATTACCACTTGGTAAATCAAATGTTACAAATTCCAAGTAAAATGGTATCAACTAGGAATAAAAACAAATAACCTGTTTGATAGAACTAATCATGACTCATGAATTATGAGCAACATGAGTACAGAAATACTGCCAGACAAAATACTTGCAATTGGTCCAGGCAGGTGAAACAACAGATGTGAGATGTAAATAAAATATCTGTTTAGTGCCTTTTAAAGCCTCTGTTGCAGAAATTAATTTGTCTAGGATCAGAGTGTTGGCAATGATTCTGACTCAAGCTGGATGCAACATTAAACAGTGAAATAAGTTTGGGGCAGGGGAGTATTTAGCATTCTGTGAGCTAGTTTCTCAACAGTGTGGGAAAACTGAAAATACAATGCATTTGCAGATGATAATAAATTAGGAGAATGGCAAACACCATTAAAGTATGGAAAGAACTACAAAGACAGATATGTTATTTTGTGTTTGCCATGTTTGAATGCAGCGAATTCTTGCATCATGTCTTTGTGGTTGCTGAATTGTGTTGTGATCAAAACATACCAATCACTTGCACTGTAAAATACTTTCCTTAAGGTTAATATGTGTGACTTGTAAATGCAAAGAAGCAACAACATCATTAAACTGGGTAGTTCTACACGTTTCCAGAAAGCATTCAATGAGTCACATAGTAACAACTCCAGAAACTATAAACTGATGCTCAGGGATTAAATGAGCCATGGGAGCGGATTAAATCTTGGAAACTGATATATAAACCAACTTTCTACTGCTGTCTGTGGTAGAAGACTGTTGAATGTAGAGGTAAAGGCACCACTGAGAATAAAGAAGCAGTTTTAGACAATGTGATGCTGCAGAGGCTGAGTTACAGGATGAGAAGTAGGTCCCAACAGACAATGTAAAGCATGAGTTTTAGGTGTGTTTGTAGAGGGAACTAAGGTTATGAGTTTTCTTCCACGCTTCAGTTCAGTTTGGTTCTTAGATCCTGATTTCTACTGTTTGGTGTGGAGGCAAGAAAAAAAAACAAATGTGAGGAGAGATTCTGCAGCCAGAGTCTTGAGAATCATTGTTGAGATCATTGGTAAGAAATTGTGGTCCTGAGAGACAAACTAGGAATACGTTCATTTTGGCTGTCATGTAGTTTATTTTTAAAGTATATGCATCTGGTGTATATATGCAATACTCCTGCTGTAGAGCAGAGGAGAACCTGGACAAAAAGCTAAAGAGAGCAGTGTGAACTGTTTTTTCAGAATTGTGGCAGGTTCTAAGATTCTTACCTCGGTATTTAGGGGCATTCCTCAGTGGGGCTGATGAGAACTAGGAGAAATTACAGTTCTGAAGTAGGCCACCTCTTCTGCTTGGATAAGTCACTTATAATGTTTGAATGCTTTGTACCAGTCATGGATTTTCAAGCTTTTAAATGTTAAGGAGAATAAAATTTCCCTTTTCCCCACAAAAGCGATCTCTGCTATTTTTCTTTGCTGCAGCAGTCATGAGCAGCAGAATCTTGAAATGCTTTAATAATAAAGTGCAGGCGTTTAACTGTTTGGATAATTAAACAGTGGTACAGTTTACTCGCTGGTGGTTAATTGTCCTAAAAGTCTGTAAATTGAGAACAGCTATTTTTGTTACAGAGATAGCCCAGTTCATACAGCACAACCTATAATCTGTGCTTGGTAAGAGATCAGAATAGATGGATCACAGTGGTTCCTTTGAGATTGATAAGCTGAGATCAGTCAGTTGCACAGAAGGGAAAGTGTGAGCTTTTCTGCTTGGGACGCTTGTAATTGGGCTGAATGAGGCACTATGAAAAGGGAAGTGTTGAATTAGCCCCTGAGGGAGCTGAGTAATATGACCTCATAGGACTTTCCTTTTGTCATGTGCAACTAGCAGAGTCTAAAGTAGTGGCATAATGAGTTACTTTGGCTGTCAGAGAACTGGGAGACCAATGTCTCCCAAGTTATTAATCAACTGAACAGGCATTGTGAGGGCTAGCAGGTCATGATTCCGACCTGCCTCAGCTGTGGTGTGGAGGGCTGCAGTTGTCTGTGCCAGTTCAGTCCTTAGTCTCTGCTGAGGCTCAGGATAACAGTGCCTAAGTTATAAATTCCCAAAATTTGTGATCTGCATGCGTCAGTCCATTGAAACTGAGACCTCAGTTGATTTTTCTCATATCCGTTGGAGGTAAAAATTTATTTTGGTCATTGTCAGGATGCAACTGGATTGAAACCTGCAGTCCTGTTACGAAATGCCTGGAGAATGGTGTACAGCACTCCAGAGTAAGGGAGAAGGGAAAAACTAGACTCTTGTGTAACTGGAAATAATGACTGGCAGACTTGTCTGATACAGTCCAGTAGTAATTTGGCTACACAGACAGAACTCTTCTTGCGGTAAATGAAGGTTCTAATGAATTGCATGTAACTAATCAAGGATCCTGCTTTTCAAAGTGTCTGCATATATTAAAATGCAGAGATGCCTCTGCATTTTGGTTGCCATCCATTCACAAGAATGTGCTGTGCAGAGTGTTGCGTTTAGCAAGTTTATCCAGCTCTTTTAGAGGTGAAGGCTAAACTTGTTTTTCATTTTCCCCCTTATCCACTTCAAACATTGTTAGTCTGAGTAGGCAGTAAATATGTCATCTTGCTTTGGCAGCAATTAGGGGAAACCAAACTGCGAGCTTTGCCTATTAGCCCTAGAATAATTCAATCCAAGTTGTTTTCATCAAATGCTGCAGATTACAGGGGTGGGAATCTGGGTCCAGCCTCGTGGGAGCTGTCCAGTGATTAAAGCAAATCTGTGGTTACAGGCTTGGCTGTCCACTAGCACAAAATGTGAATTTCATGGAACATGACGGCACCATGAGAACTTGCCAGACATATTTTTTTCTTTGACCGCTCCACATACTTGTTTGCTTCCCTCCACAGCTGCCCCATAAAGTTGGCTGTACCTGTCTGCTTTCTCCCTATGGTAAGATGCATCTGTGCAAGTACTCTGGGAGAGGCACCTGGCCTATTAACTGTGGGGATCTTCAGAAATGGACAATCCATCTGTCAAGTGTGCAACATTTTAAGTCAAACACTCTGTGAGTGTAATTTGGAGCTGCAGCGGCTGGGATGTGGATGATTTCGGTTCAGAAATGGCTGCCACACAAGGGTGTTGTTCAGTTGGTGATACTGTTGGTCGTAGATGATAACAGAGAACAGATTTTCCTGTTTGTTTGGTTTTTTTCCCCATAGGGAGAAAAAGAAAGACTTTCTCCTTTTCCTTTCCACCTCCTCTCTTTGCATAGAAACACTTGATAACAAGCCTGTGACTCCATGAGGCGTGGTGGTAATATGAGAAATCACTTGGACCACACACACCACTCACAAGAGCCTGTGGCCTACTTAAGGTTTCATGGCTGCAAAGGCTGGAACAGCCTCAAATTTGCCATCAGCTCCCCTTTTCCTCTTCCCCACAGAGTAATGCAGCAGGCTAGTAGAAAAGTCTAGAAAGTTTTTCTCTTTCTAGGCACTTGGAGCTGGACAGCCCTTTTTCACTTTGGGAAATGCTGTGTTTGTGCTAAATGGCAAGTTGAGCTGTTGGTGATTTGGAGAACTGCATGGCTAAAGAAGAGGCAAAAAGGAAATGGAGTCTTGCTCTGGTTTCCTGAATCCAATCCAGTGCATTTCAGGAGTGGCCAAAAGTCAGTGCCCTTGGACTGTTCTGCTGGCCTCCGTCCAGCTTCCACCAACGCAGCTGGCACCAACTGGTCCCCTGGTTACTGTTCCCATTGGCAAGGCTGTGCATTAACTGGGCTGAGGACACTTGGCTTCCCTTTCAACCATAAATGGCCTCTCAGGAGCTTGCTGCTAGTTGCTCTGCTGTGCTTTTTGTGTTCTTTGGATACAACATCACTCTGTATGGTGGTTAATAAGTCATTTTATATCAGTGAGAAGTTGCCTAACCTGCCGTGTTTTCGAAGGAGCTGGATCTGAAAATCAGCCTGGACACATTCATTGTAGACAAGTAGAGGTAGAAAGAAAGACAGATAAGGGAAGAGGGAAATTGTGTGTCATGATGATATTAGTGAGGCTGGGATTGGAGGTGGGGAGAGGGAAGGACAAAAACAAACCTCAAAGCCCAAAACAAACAACAAAACTCTAAATTTTGGCTGCAATACTGGTATGAAAGTATATGTCAGAACTGGTCATTATCAGAAAGCTGTACTGAATTCCAGCAGCCCCCTTCAGAGCTGAGCTGGTCTTGTGCAGTGAGAATGGATGTATAATTCCTAGATAGCTAGGTTTTCTGAATACTCATTTTATATCCACTTTTGCAAGGGCAGTAGATGAACCTAGGAATGCTCTGGGGAGCTCTTTATAAAAGAGCAAAGATAGGGAGATGGGAGCAGGTCTGCAAATCCGTGAACAACAGGCAGAGTCGGGGTTACCCAATGTGAAAAGTAACAAGCACTCTTTGTTCTTGTGGTTTGCCCTAGACAGGAGGGGTGTAAAGTACTGATGTACCTGATTTGAATTCTTGTTCTGTCGGGGTGCGTGCCGGCAGGTCCCTCCAGCCTGCAGGCAGCCTCCGCATGGTCCAGTTACCTCAACTATGAACATGTTTACAACAGTGGTAGAGAAGTAAACTCTCCACCAGCAACAAGTCTATCAAGAGATGGGGAAAAAATAAGGACATGGTCTCTAGAGGCTGTTTGGGCCAACTTATGCTCACGTCAGCATGTCAAGGGGACCTGCTTGTATTGGCCTATGGAGTACATTTGCAGTGGTGCTGCGTGTGGAGATGGAGAGCACATATCTAAATACTGGGCTGTTGTACTATGTACAGTTAATGGGGCACTTGTGCAACAGCTGCTGCTGCTGTGTTTAAAAAAATTGTTATCCTAGCTCTGTGATACTATCTGATCCTAAAGATCCCTTTAATTTTGTTTTTATGAAGAATGTTTTAGGTTTCTAGAGCTCTTAATTGGAAAGGTCAACAGCAGTGTAATCTAAATTATTCTTGAATCACAGATGAGCCCTCAGCATTCTCCAAGTGTTCCTTCCATCCAGCATGGCTGTAACAAAGAGCCCCAGCTCATAAATGCATAGCTGAAGGACTGAAGGCAATGATTTTTCCTATTAGGTCTTTCTTATCAGCACACGCTCTTTGCATTTCTTACACAAAGCTTCTTCGTGCGAGATCTTGGACCACTTTCCTGCTCTCCACCCCTCCAGAGAGACATGAGGGAAGTTCTACCATGGGAAACTGGACAAAAGTTTGAGTAGTAGATAGCAGAGAACAATCCCCTTCTGAGGGAACAAGGAGGGGGCCAGAGGTGATCTAACATATCGGTG
Source organism: Columba livia (assembly GCF_036013475.1). Classification (NCBI taxonomy): domain Eukaryota; kingdom Metazoa; phylum Chordata; class Aves; order Columbiformes; family Columbidae; genus Columba; species Columba livia. Next base: position 87,263,868 of record NC_088604.1, on the reverse strand, counting down.
GCCTTTAGGGTAGCAGCTGTGATGGCATTTCAAGTTGTGTAAACATTGTCCATCTGTGGGTCTTGTGTAACTGTGCCTGAGTACCTAGGACACATTATCATAGCTAGAATCTTGGAGCAAGTGACAGCGAAGTAGCAGAGATTGCAGCTGACATCATATGTTTACACTAGTGAAGTCAGGGGAAGACTCAGACCATCTGAGTGACCTTAGTGAGCTAAGCTGGCAGGTGGAGTGACAGCAAGCAAACGCAACTTGTTGTCAGGCTGCAGCCAAAACACATAGGGAAGGAATCATTGGTTTGTTTTCCTTTGTTTTGAGTCCTGTACACAGCACGAGCATCAGCACAACACCTAAGAATCACAGCAGTTAAAGTAGCTGTAGCGCTGATGGTTTTGTCCTTCTCTTGCTCTCTCAGGATGTCTTGCTGCTGAGTCAGTTTATCCGTTCTGATGGAGGGATGCTGCCACGAAGGATCACAGGGCTCTGTTTGGAGGAGCATAAGAAGATTGCTGTCTGTGTGCAGATGGCTCACCGTGCAGGTACCTAGCCTTCTCCTGAGACAATCCCTTACTGAGGGACACCCGCAGAGCCCCTTGAGAGCCGTCTCCTGCCCAGTTAATATAGCTCAGTGAGATGTCATTGTCCAGTCACCCAGCAAAATCATTATGGTACAAATGCTGGGACAGGACAATGGACCAGAGACTACTTGTTCCACTTTCTATGTGTCTTGGCTCCTGCTTTGGCAGCAGACACCTGTTCCTGTAGATGAGTCTACTGTTGCAGAAAGATCTGGGAAGTGGCTCAGTCTCTAGTAACTAATGATTAAATACCAGCTTCTGAAATTACTTGATTTAGCATAAGCTTGACCTGTCTACCATAACATGCACCTGTCTACCATCTGCCATGTGAATACTTTTTTGCTTTACCCTGGAAGTGGGACCCAGGATGACACAATTGGAGTATAGTGCTGATCTTTATGCCTGGTACCTTAGTTGTATCCAAATTGAATGGACTGAGAATTTTAATAGTCAGATTTTCATCCTGAAGGTGGAATATGATTGGACACAAGTGCCCTGTGCCCTCTCAGAAAGCATCTTCGATGAGCCCAAGTGGCTGTGTCTTTGTGTTTTTCTTCTCTGTACATGGCACAACCTCCTAGCTCCTCTTTGGCTGCAGGTTCCGCAATAGTTCAAGATAAAATACCCTTTCTACTGTACTTGAGTTTTTGCTGTGATGTCCCAGTAGGGATCTGGGTTGCCTGGCTTACAAGGTGAAAGGTAACTTGTGGATGCTATAGAGGCAAGGAGGCACTGCAAAATATTCTCATGCTTTTCTTTTTTCTGTTTCAGGTTTGTTGCCAAACCACAGGCCTCCACTTCCTGAAGGGCATATTCCCAAGAAGCCCAAGCTCAACAGGTGCATAGTCTTGTCTTTCCACATTTCTTTTTTTCAAGGATAGATTGGAACAGGAAAAACACTTCCTTATAACTGGGTAAAATGTGCCATAAGGAATAAGGCTCATCAAGAGTATTCGTAGCATTTTGGAAAAGGTCCTTCATGCTACTCTCTTGTTAGTGTTTTAAGGGCAAACCACATCTCATTCAAACCATTTATTCCCACAGGATTAAACTGCCACACCTCAGATTCTGCCCTCCCATCCTCAGCTGCACTTGCTTCCTCATCACTAACACTTAGTAGAGCAGTCAGAGGAGTAAGCCACAGCATCACAGTGTAGTTGAGATTGCAAGGGGCCTCTGGAGATCACATAGTCCAAGCCCCTTGCTCAAGCAGGGTCACCTAGAGCAGGATACCCAGGACTATGTCCAATCAGGTTTTTCTTCAAGGCTGGACTTTCCATCATTTCTCTGGACAGCTTGTTCCAGAGAACCAACTCACATCGTGAAACAATGTTATCTTATGTTCAAACAGAATTTCTTGTGTTTCAGTTTGTGCCCATTGCTTCTTATCCTGTCATTGGGCACCATTGGAAAGAACCTGGCTCCATCCTCTCTATTCCCTTCCTTCAAGTATTGCTAAACATTGATAAGATGCTCCCTGAGCTTGCTTTTCTCCAAGTGAAACAGTACCTTCTCTCTTAGCCTTTTGGTGACTGGGCCCCATCAGCCGGAGGGTGCCCTGGAGGTGTTCCAGCAGTGAGTGGGGGGCTGAGCAGCCAGCAAGGGCCCATCACAAGCCTGTTCCACTCTGCCCCATCCTTGTTTCCCCCAATCAGCGATTTGCCCTCCACCTTCCTGTGCTACAGGGTCTTTTCCCCCTCCCCGGCCTCTATGGCCCCTGGCCTTTGATGGGTGAAGAGAAAGCCTGCAGCCGCCTCTTACGCTGTGCTGGGCGCTCAGAGGTGCTAATCCCCTGTTTATGACCTCACACTCTGTTTCCATGGTGATGTCAGAGCAGTTTATGAACCTTGCATTAGCAAGCGGTGGGGTTACCAGAGGCCATGGGGCTGTTGCTGGGAGAGCTTAGGCTGCAGGGCTGGGGGCAGCTGAAGACTCCTGCATTTCAGTTCTGACTGTCTGCAGTGGAGATTTGAGGCAAGCCCTTGGAAATGTCCCTTGGATACTGGCATGCTGCACACTGGGTATCAGTGGGCATCAAATTAGAGGACTACATTTGATAAAGCCCTGTAGCCATCATATACTTCAGCTCTGAAAACTACTTCTTTCCTGTATCTTACAAGTCTTTGGGATTCTTTAGTAGCTGTGTTTTTCTAGCAGCTGTGGGGTGGAGCACATTATCTTGTTAGCATTCACATAGCAACCCTGCATAGCAGGTTGAGACAGGAAATGGCAAATCCTGTATCTTGCTGGAATCACACCAGGACTCCAGATCTAATGCCTCGATTGCTATAAATTGTTCTGTAGACTTTTAGTGAGAACAAAGAACAGATACCTCTGGATACATTCTACATGGAAGTAGGTGTGCTACACCTCTAAAAAGAGATTTAAATTGGAGATTAGTATCCAAGCCCTCCCTATTGCATTGCTGCTCCCTCCCTACACCACCCTTGTTTTTCTCCTCCCTACAAGGGAACGTAGTAATCAGGGTGGAAGCAGAGTTTGGAATAAGAGACCAGAGCTGTTGCTAAGATGAAACAGCACTGTAATAGGCAGGCTTTGGGGTCTGGGTAGAGGCAAGATAATGGAATCAAGAAATCAAATTGAAAGTTTTGTTGTTGGGGCTGGAATTAAACAACTGAGTCCCAGAGCCAGGATAGACTGCAGTGGTACTTCAGGAGTGCTCCCTAGGTCATCTTGGCCTGCCAGAAGAGGAAAGCTCTGCTTGTGGAAGCCTTGTGACATCTTGGCCATTGTGGTTCTGTGAAAGTTTTCACCATGTGTACCCCAACCTGCACTTCCCGCATTGCTCTCTGGAACAGTAGCTGGCACCACCTAAGACAGGAGATATCAATTGCTTCCTTCCTCTGGACTGAAGGGTGCCCACATGCTTAAGACATTCAGCCTGTGCTTATTTTGGGAATGAAGCCAGAGTTTGTACCAAAGGTTTCCCACATGAATGATTTGTCCAAGCTTGCTTTGACTTTGCCTCTGTACTTGTTTGTAAAGCTTTCTGTAAATCTGTAGTAATTTGGGAAGCACTCAATTGGTGTGTGAAGGAACCAGGGATTCTGGCACAGCAGCTTGCCTATTGCTGTGCATGGGTGCTTGCAAAGGTGAAAGAGAAGTCACTTGTCTCTGCAGCAGTCTGGTCCTCCTTGGTCAGAAGAAAGTAGTCATGCAGAAACAAGCCAGCGAACAAAGAGACAAACTTGTATCAGGGTTGCAAAGTGAGATGGATAGTTCTCACAGGTGGATTTGTCATATCCATTATACTGGGAATTTAGTCCATTCCCAGTCACGTGTCCTCTGTTCCTGCTGTCATCTCCTTACTCATCTGCACTTACTCTCTTGCCATCAGGATCTTGCATTGCACGTGGAAGAAAGCTTTGCGAAAGACACAGTTCCTGCTATACTGTTCTAAAATAGGAACGTGCAAGATGAAAAGAATAGACAGAGCACCAAAGAGACTTATAGTCTGTCTCAAGACTGTGACAGTGAGCTTTGCCCTGCTGAAGGACATATTTCTCTCAGAATTTTATCTGTACTTTTGTGTGCTCACCCCTTCTGCCCTGAAATTCTTCTCATTGCTCCCTTGTAAGCAGTCAGATATCTCACTCTTCACTCTGAATTAGGAAATCATTCACACTTTTAAAGGAGGAACTTCTGAGAAGCCAGTGTCTGCTGTAGATGTTACCCCACATACTTCTATGAGAATTCCTACCACCCAGGGACAGAAAATCTTACACTGAGCTGAAGAATGTTTTGCTGATGGTAGAGTTCTTGACATTAGGCTACACCATCAGCTGCTAGAGTGACAGGACCATGATGAAAGCCTAAGATAACCTTAGAGGCTGATTCCACTCAGAGCACCTGAGACTGAAGGAGATTCATTGTGAGGAATGTAACTTGAAGTGTGAGGCAGAGCCCAGCAGCTCTACCATAATACAGTCGGATGTTCTGTAGACTCAAGCAGCAACCCCTGCTTGGCAGAATTCTGGCAGATTACTTCATTTGGATGAACAATCCTTTTCATTTCCCCAGTCTTGCAAAGTTCTGGTTGATGCTCCCTTTGGCTAGGGCTTCTTCCAAGGTTGTGTCTCTATTTTTGGCAGCAGCTTCATCTGCTGCCAAAAGGGGAAAAACCAACCTGATGAAAAACTGTCCTTTGCCCCTGAGATTATGTACAGGCCAGCTACATAGGAGGAGCTGTATGGCTGCTGGGCAAAGGTGCTAAGTACATACATAAAGGAGGAGCTGTGTTAATGTATACTTCTTGAGAGCACCAGAATAGCTGCTATTCCACTTTTCCTTGGCTGCACTTGTGGCTTGTCTTGGCCAGAATGTTTGGCCTATGTCATGGTCAACCTGTTTAAAGTGAGGCTGCTTCAAATACAAAGCATCTGGTATGCACAGACTATCACCCAGCTGGGATTAAAAAGTAACATGCCATCCTATGGAACTATCAGCAAACTGTCTTGTTTTCACGAAGGTCAGCAGTGCTGCCCTGCCATTTTTCTAGTGATGTGAAGTGTGGATCTATCATCTGGAACCCTTCTGCCTGCTTTGCCTCTCCAGAAGGTGCTCTTTTAGTGCTTACTCCATGATGTTTTCCAAAAAGCAGGATCCCTGCCCTATTTTCTGAAGTTGTTTTATTGCCTCCATTGTACAAACTTTGGACATTTCTTCTACATGCCTGAGATTTCTCTGCAGAGAGGTAAGAGTTGCCCTGCTTTGCACTGGGTCACTTAGCAGATGGCCTTCCCCTACCCACCCTGTTTCCTGATCCTGTTTCTGCTACTGGAATGCAAGAGGAAGAGCAGATCCCAGCTTGTTCCTGGTCATCCAGCTGTGTAGCATAGTATGAGATCACCCATCCAGGATGTAAGAGAATCATAGAATCGTTTTGGTTGGAAGAGACCCTCAGGACCATCAACTCCAACCATAACCTAACTCTAGCACTAAACCATGTCCCTAAGAATCTTATCTAAACGCCTTGTGATGGTGATGGTGACTCTGCCACTTCCCTTGGCAGAATGCCCTGTTCCCTGTTCCAATGCCCGACAATCCTTTCTGTGAAGAATTTTTTCTTAATATCCAATCTAAACCTCCCCTGGCACAACTTGAGGCTGTTTCCTCTTGTCCTATCACTTGCTACTTGGGAGAAGAGCCCAACACCCTTCACGCTACAACCTCCTTTCAGGTAGTTGCAGACAGTGATAAGGTCTCCCCTCAGCCTCCTTTTCTCCAGGCTAAACAGCCCCAATTCCCTCAGCTGCTCCTCATCAGACTTGTACTCCAGGCCCCCCACCAGCTTTGTTGCCCTTCTCTGCACTCTCTCTAGTACCTCAATGTCCTTCTTATGATAATGGGCCTACAGAAGAAAGTATAACATGAAAGTGAATTGCCAGTTTGAGCCAAGCTGTGCGGTCCTGGGGCTGGTAGGAGATGCATAAGAACACCTTGTGGTCAGAATTCAACTGGGGAGCACTTCACAGCTCTCTCTTCTATCCTCTGCAATTGGGACACTGTCTAGCTGAGACCACGATGTTTCTCTTTTCTTGGACTTAAGTTCTTTGTCTTTTTGCTTTCTGCTTGATTTGTTTTTGACAGCAATAGCTCATGAATGTTATTGCTTAACTGGTTTACTAGCTATGGGTGCCTTTAAAGAAATATGACCATTGAAGTACCCACATAATCCATAAACTTTTGAATCGACTGTCCTCCCCCTCTCTTCCATACCATTTGCCTGCAGAACTGGGACATGGAACACCAGTGAAATTTACCCCCTATCAATGCAGAATTATTCCCTGCAGTTGATTTTCTCATGTTTGGCCCAGTCTAGGGGGTTCACTGTTTCCAAGGGATGATTCCACAAGCAAATTTGTCTTGCAGCCAGGGATTGTTCCCTCATCCTGAGCCTGAATTCTCCTTTTCATAGCTTCCTACGGTTATTTCTGCATTCACTTGTGTACCAGCCTGGCATGCTCCAGTTAAGTGCTGCAGAAACAAAATATTTTTACTAGTCCATGAGGCCAAGGAAGTTCTGAGGGATTTCACCAGCACTGTGCAGAGTGACAGACTGTTCTCATATTCCAGATTCATGTGTGTGTAGGCCACCTCACAGGAGAACCGTCTGGGAAACAGTCAAGCACAGCTGCAGGTCAAACTTCTATCCTTACTTTAATGAATGGAAACCTGAATAGCTCGGCAGTTTTTTTTTCCAGCATGGAAGTTGTTACATGTATAGTGTGGACTAACACTCTATCCAGAACAGTCAGTGAGTTCAAGCCAGCATCTAGATGCTCTCTTAGTGTGAGTATAGCGCTCATTTTCTTTTGGCAGGTCCAAAATATTGGTTAAAGCACAACACTGTGAAGTTGTTCCCTTTCCAAAAGGACTAAGGGAAGTCACAGTTTCTCTGAGTCTAGGCTGTTTCAGCAAGAGGTGCTGTAGATTATGGAGTACTTGATCTGGAGTGCTCAGCTGCCACTCCAATTTCAGCTACCTACTGGAAGACCAGAACTTGGCACAGATAATATCCAAGTCAATCCCTCCTCCATCACATGAACTGAAGAAGTTGCTGTGTGTTAGGAAAGAAGAAGATTCCATATGAACTCCTCATGAATTATGAAGTTCTCAGGCTCTGTGGACACCTCTTGTCCCTGGGAGCAGAATCTGGTTTCACTGCTATCAGCATTTCACTCCAGCAGCATGTGGTTTCTCTCATCTGCATGCAAACTCTGCTGTGCATAGCATGTGAATTCAAAAGCAAAGATCCAGAGCGGCTGCAGGTGAGCAAAGCCAAGAGGTGTCATGGGAAGGGATGTGGCAGGGAGGAGCAGTCTTGCCAGCACTTTGATCGAGTGCTTCCTGCAGTCTGTAGCCTTCTGCTCTTTATCCAAACAAAAGCCAGACTGAAAAAGTTCAGGGGGGGGGCGTTCAGAAGTTCAGCCTTGAACTGCACCAAAGTGGCCTTTGTGTGGGCTGCGTGCAGGGCTGTGGGTGTGCAGCAGGTAGGTCATTTCCCTTACCCAGCAGAGGTGGAAGCCCTGTGCTACTCCTAGGTGTTAAGTGGCAGCCTCTAAGTGAGGAGGCTTTATTCACTGAATAAAATCTGTGGAAATGGACTTCCACATGCCACAGAGATTTTAGGCAATTGCAGTGACTGCAGGTGCCTAACCACAGTTGTTTCCATCCTGTTTATATCTTGCCTTTTCCCATCAGGGAAATCCCACCAGGATTCCCATCACACTTTATCCAAATTATTATACTGATTTGTGCAGCTGGAGTGTAGGGATTCTAGCTGTTGACCAGGATCCTACTGTACTCAAGGGGGCAAGCAGAGCCCCGAGGTGAGTTGCCAGTCCCCAAGACTGGCAGTTTTGTTCCCCTTTCTCCAGAGTTGAGAGCTCTGCACACGGAGATGGCAGGTTAGGAGACTGTGGACCAGTTGCATTTGGCATCGACATGGAAGGTCTGTCCTGACAACCCTCAGCTGATTGAGAAAATTCAGACCATCTGCCAGTGTGTGCATGTAGGTTATTGTAAAAACTCCCCAAGAAAAACTGTGTCCTTGGATACAATGGAAATTTGGGTGACTTGTCTTGAAAAGGGGGTATACCACCTTACATGGACAGCAGAGTGTGCAGGAAAGGCCCGTCTCTAACATGAGTTTTGTGGGTTGTTTTTACTGTTAGGAAAAAAAAAATAATCTGTGAAACAGTAGGAACTGGGGTTAGTCAAAGAGGAAAAGGAACTTTGTAGACTGACTGCTCCCAGGCATCAGGCTTTTGCCTCTGCGGAATCAAGGTGGGGGAAAAAAAAAGGCAGCAAACAAAATAGGACAAGTTTGAGTTTGGGACAAAGCAAGTATTAAAAGCGCTAAAAGCAAATGTGCTTCAGGAAGGGAAAGCGTCCAAATGTCTGTTTCAGCTAACAATGAAAAGCCCCAGCCTGCAGTCCCCAAAGGAAGCCAAAAGCCTGGACCAGAGCGCTGGATTAGACCTGCTCAAAAGAGAAATAACAAAAGCTTTAAAATCAGGCCATTACTAAATCCTCCTTCCTATGCAGAATTGGGGTGTGCACTTCCAGCCCCCACACAGAAACAGAGGGATTTCTTAAAAAGCCACTGTCTGTCTAAACCTGCACGCAGCATTGATGTGTATCTCACATTCACTTCTCTTCCAGTGAGATCATTTATTATCACAGGGGCACTTTCCCGTAAGCCTGTGGACACGTGACCAGAACTGCACTTGGCACACTGATGCATTAAAACAATTTGGGATTTTTTTTTTTCCTCCTTCGCTGTAAGTGCAGCTTTGCGATATTAAAACTTGCGCTACAGACCTCCTAAGTGCAGAAAGGGGAATGTGAAAAGAAGGACCTGGCCCCATGTGCCCATCAAATACCCTACAGCTTCTCCCGAAGTAGCTGCCTTGCCACAATTCTTTACCAGATTCCAAACTGGGGACCTGCATTTGGACTCTCTGAACTCCCTTCACGTGTGAAATTAGAGACGAGAGAGTCTCTCCTACTTCCTGTCCTGATGTGGTTATGTAAGGGATTTCACTAATGCACTACATAACGTGAAAGGTCAAAAGGGACTAATTCAGCACATGCACAGGAGAACAAGTGGCTGGATCTTGCTCTTTGCTGTCTCCCAGATCCCTCTTCCTGTTGCTTCTAGGTGTTTTAACTACCATAAACTCCTCAAAGCAAAAGCAAAGCATTTTGGAAGCGGCTTCATTTCAGTGGCAGGAGCCTCTAAATGTGTTTCGTTTTTCAATTTGTGTTGTTTGGGATTGCTGAGGAAGTGCTAGGAAAATGGGCTGCTGTTATACAGTCTGTAGCTGCCTGGCATAGCAAGCTTTCTTTGTAGTTCTCAGGCAAGTGCCAAATGCCTTCAAACAAATGCATTACATGGTCTCTGTCCAAAGTTCTTAATATCTCAAATTTGCACGATGCAAATAAAAGGTAACAAAGCTGTTTGTGGAGAGGATGACTGATTGAAGTTACATTAAGACCATGGGATTACTCAACAGAGGCATGCAAACATCGCTGGACAAAGTTTATCAGTCTGTTCCAAATTCTAATTTGTTGGAGCATTGTTTGTGCAGATTATGCTAGGGTTTTACTTTGGATCTTTATTGTCTGAAAAGACTCCTCTTTCTCTAAGGACTTATATTCCCCTCTCTACTGGTAGCAAAAGATTTAAAGTCTAACAAAACTCTAGGCCACCCAGCCACAGGGTAGAATTTCCAGTAACTGATTCTGGATCTGAAATCCCCTGCCTGTTTGCAAAGCCAAGTCTAAAACTTCATATGGTAAAAAGCAGAGGAGTTTTGCCAGACATTGCTCTTCACAGAGATTCGCAGTTGTGATGGTAATTCCATTCTAGCACCTCTTGCATTGTAGGTTCTGACTTCCTGCACCAGCAAGCTGCAATAGTATTGTACAGAGAATAGGAAAGCAAATTTTCACATGTGAAAATACAAGTCTAGGCCAGAAACCTATCTCATGGAGAAGAAGTAACCAATTATACACTGAAACTAAACAAATCCCTTTTTAGAGACTTGTTTCTCACAGGGTTTAGCCTTTGTAATTAGTTTACCTTATTGAGGCTGGCTGTTGAAATAACACATCCCATACAGGCTGGATGCATTCAGTGTTAGACTTAGTTCCAATGGAAGCATTTGGCACTCCAGTTTAGCTTCAGGTGGACAACTTGCCAGCAGCCTAGAGACTACACCTGATCTGTTTCATGAAACTGAAAGTCAGGCTGGTGCCAGTGCTTTCAGTACAGAGGTGCAGCTTATTAGTTCCAAAACAAAAATTCCTTTCTAGTGGTCCCTTCTAAATTGAGGGAGCTCTGCTCATGGTTATTCCTTTTATAAAGAGGCACCTGGGGAGACAGAGGCTGCAGTGCCTGCTTCTGCTTCAGTCGGAACTTCTTCTCAGCGACCAGTTTAAAACTGAAATGCGTTTGTGTTGTTTTGACAGGTATCTGACGCGCTGGTCTGTCAAATCTGCAAAGCCCATCTGGAGGAGAGGCCCTAAGTGGTGCAAAAAACCCTTGCCAGTCGGACACCCTTTGCTGAAGGATAATGTCAAATATACACACAAGCTTCTCTGTTTCAACCACTAGTGGCCAAAACTGGCATACTCACTAAGCTGTTTTCCACTGTTCTGAGTTTTTTTGCAAGTTTGTCAGTATCTCAACTTTTCTTATCGCAAAACTGTCATTTTCTCCAGTGAATGCAATCTGCTCTTCTAGGAGAATATAAGATTCAGCAAAGTAAAGTTCTGTGTGCAGAATGATTTGGAGAAAGCAGGAGGCAAAGACTTTTACCTCAAAGCCAGAAAAAATCTGAAGGTTTTTGTTCCATGGTCCACAACTGGGTACTTCATGTATTTCAACGTGTATTTCAACTCAGATTTGCCTTCTTGGCAGTAACAGAAATAGTTAATGCCTACTGAAATTAAATTTTTTTTGCAATCTGTACTATCCATAATTTGCAGCAGAACACCTGTGGCAGTGGCAGACAGGTGTGTGTGTGTGTCTTACATGTCCCTGTAAGGATTCCTGGCTTGTGCTTCACTCCTGGATCCAGCAAATACAGAATGTTGACATCCTTGATGACTTGGCCTAGTTTTTTGACCTTGCAAGTACACTTGCCACAAGTCTACCATGTCAGTGATACAGCTGCTTCCTGCGATAGTTTGGGGCTGATAGATGTGCATAATTTTCCATCTTGTAACTAAAAAGTGGCACCATTTCTCTCCCTGTAGAGTACAAGTATGCACCTTCTACCTAGTGACCACTGCTACTTGAGAAGTGCTACTTATAGGCCTGATATAAAAGGCTCACTAAATTTATCAGGGTCATTATTGCTTTGGCTCCATTTATTTGATATTTATCTGGAGGCTACAAATCAACAACAGGTTTTTTTGCATATTACTATGGCACTTAACCTTGTACTGCATTCATCAGAATCATCTGCTAATACCTAGCGGCATGGACAGGAATAAAGGGTAAGGACAAACACAGATTACTGAAGAAATTGAATTAGATTATAATGGTTCTTTTTAGCTTTGCCTTGTGAAATGGAAGCCCTACATTCAGCCCCTTGAGCTGGCCAAGATCTTTTTGGTTTGGGAGACAGAGCCAAGACTTCATTAACTACTGAGATAAAATCTTTGGCTGACCTTCTCTATTTTATGAAGCTTTGAAACCTACAGCCCTTCAGAAAGGAAAAGATTTTTTCTCTCTTCTACGTACAGAAGTTACTATGTCTTGTAGCCCAAGTAGCTCTGCTCAGTGAGTTTTACTAATGGAGAAGCCACTGGATTAAACCATTGCTTTGAGGTGAGCTAGAATGAGCACACTTTGCAAAAGACCAGATGATGCCCACAGTTAATTTTTTTCCTGCAGTTTAGTGCCATGTGCTGGAAAAAACCCTCTAATTTTGGTGAAACCTAACATCTGAAAAATGGAACACTCTCTTCAGTGTGCCTTTCTGGAGTTCAGGGTTTAGTAGAGATCTCTTAAAGTGTGCATCAGCTTTCTGCTTTGACTCCAAGGCATGTCATTCATGGGTGACAGCAGGTTTTCATTTGTGCTGTCTCCAAATGGGTTTTTGTGTATGCATGGTGCCTTTGTAATAAAACAGATGGCCTAGGTTTGATTTCTGACCTAGGGCTTCAACCATCGTGGAAGAAAATGCAATTTGTTCCTATCTAAAGGATCTGCAGTGACACATTACAGGGAATTCAGTCTAGAGTTGAGGGAGGATTGCATACTGTGAAGTCCTAGGAGAAGAATCAGGGCCCAGAGGCCAGGTACAATATAATCCTACTCGAAGTGCAGAGGTTTCACACATTTATTAGAACAAGCAATAAACAAAAATATCTGAAGTATAAAATCTAGATGTTCTCAAGTCCTCGTCCCAGACGGGAGAGTCACAGCATGAAGGGCAGATCTAAGTTCTTCTCACCAGTGCCAAAGTAGACATAGCCGTATTGCTTGGTCATTGGGACATGGTAGAAGGTTAGTCCCAGCCAGAGCAGGCTCCGCAGCACCACCACAGTGCCTCCCTTCTCTAGCTGGACAGTCCAGGAGCCTGTGTGAGAACATACACAAATGAGTCACTGCAAAGGAGAAAGAGGCGGCATTCCTGGAGCAAGCTGTCACCGTGCTGAGAGGAGGACTACAGCAGGTTCTGCCTGACCAGTTAACAGTGCACAAGGCTGCACTGGAGTTTGTGACACCCGAAAAGGGGAAATTCAGGGAGAGCAGAAACCTTGATGACACTTCTTCTATTGTCAGTTCAGCAATCCAGGCTGCCTTCATTTCCAGATGTCTGTCTAGTTTCACACAGTAGCATATTCCCATGGCTATGATGCTAATGTCATATGCGTCACAGGAAGGGACTCCTGGAGCTCCAGACTTGTACACTTGATCCCTAGGAGAGGCTACAGCTATTCTTGGCTGCTTCTGAGTGGGCAGCAGTTACTCTAATAAGCTCTGCCACCTACTTGGTCTGGCTAATAGCTACAGAGAGCCAAGACAAGCTGTAGCAATCCTGCATAGGTATGAAATGTCTTCTTAAAATAAATTCGTAGCATTAATAGTAGGAAAAAGAAGGTGCTTTCCTGCTCCACGGAAGACTGTTTTCCCTGGTGCAGTGACTGGGAAAGAGGAAGAAGGAAAAATGTAAAGCAGAGTGTTTCCTATCTCAGAGAAATTTACAGAAAAGGTTAATTCTCTTCAGTCTTTCTTGGCTCCACCATTGAAGAGGATGTGCGTGGTAGGGGCAAAGGGATTAGTTTTCGCATTAATTTTGCTTTGGCTCTGCAGAGGAGATTCAGAGCCAGTGTGAAAATGTAACTTCTCCTGGATGCGAGGAGCTCTGAGCCACTGAGTATTTGTTTTGCGTCTGACACTACAGCCTGGGAACAATGCTGGAGGGGAGGGGGCTGGAGCATCAGCTTGGATTCAGTGCCAGAGGGCAAGGAGCTCCCAGGAGAAGAAAATACCAGCTTCAGCACCAAAATCAGTAATGCCTAGAGGCTACAATGTAGGGAACAAGGTTTCTGCTGAATCTCCATCTAAAAGCAAAAGCAGCAAGCCCAAATAAAAGAAAATGCAGTTGGAGCAGTCAGGCTACAACTGGCCTAGAGTCAAGCAGTCAGCCTATCTGCACCCAAAGCCAAAATCTGTCAATTCCAGAGTAAGCAGAAAGCCAATAATGTGTTGGGCCAGTTAGATGGTATTCATGCTTGTAGATAATTTTAGGCTCATCAGTTTGTGCTGTGACTCATGCTTACTCATGTCATGGTTAGCCTGGAGAAGGGCTTCTGTGATTGCTGTCAGCTGCTGGTTCTCCCTCTCCCACTAACTTCTGCCTCAGCCAATTTCAGTCACATCCGACCAAGGGCAGAGGGGCTTTAACACCACAAGTTCCTACAGCAGGTCTCCACAGGACATGGCCCAGGGGTTGACTGCAGCTCCTGAAGCTATTTGTTTGGTCTGCCTGCAGCTGCGAGGAAGCACAGGCTGTTTGGCTTGCCTGGCAGCCAAGAGGCAGCAGCTGGCTGCGCAATTGGTGTTTGCCGAGTTTTGGGCTCTTGCACACTCACTCGCAGTACCTGTCATCTCTTAGGCAGTTCACAGCAAGCTACGGTAGTTGAGGGCTTGACGGAGGAGGGAGGTTGAAGGGAAACGTATATATGGTGGCCGCAGAATCAGAAAAGAACAACACAGTTTAAAGCCATCTAAAACCAGGTGTCGAGAGTTGTGCTGCTGACCTGTTACCTACCTCTTATCTTTGTATTTCTGTACTTTTCAAAAGTTTATTGGACACCATGATTTCCCCTGTCTCCTTCAGTAGCAAGTTACACAGGTTTGTTATACCGTAATATGCACAACATAAGTCCTGTGTTATCTTTAATCTGTTACCTTTTAAAGTACCTTCTTCAGTTATGTGCAAACATGGAACTAAATGAACAGCAAGAACAGGTGCCTGACAAACTGACTCTGGCTGCAGGACAGAAGTACAAAAGAGACATTCACAATCTTTAAAGACTCGGGAGATTTCTGCGCTGGAGAGCTTACTTCTGACTCACTCAGCTCCGTGTTTCCACTAAAGACAAACAGCTGGAATCGCAGTAAAGCAAAACACTACTTAATATAGGGCAAGATCAGTACAGGTGTGTGCCATCTTTTCACCTTCCTTGTGCTGTGACATTCTTTGCACAGGTCCTACTTAAAACACAAGCTAGTGTCTTTCAGGCAGTGGCTTCACATACAAGGTAACCCAAATCTCCCATGCAGTCTCTCCAGTGTCACTCATACGGACACAAACTGGACTGGATCTTCGTTATACCTGCAGTAAAAACACATATTATGGTTCAGCCACTGGGATTACAAATTCTGACTGATTGACTATGTCTCTGACAAAATCTGTATGTTCTTAAGAAACTTCACTGCTTGGGTAGCATGGAAACCCAGCTAGGGAGCAACTCACTATAAGGCAGATCATCCAGTGACTGAAACACTACAGCCATGTGCTGCCAAAGGACAAGCTTTCAAACAGTTTCTTGAACTTGACAAGTTTTTAACATTTGCTAGTGGCAGTAGCTAGACTATGTGTAGGGGTGTTGAGCAACAAATGGCAAGCAAATAGGTCTGAACGTAATTGTGATAAATTACTTTTTCCATTTCTCCTTTGAACATTGAACTGACTTTGATTTCAGTGCAGGTTTTTCGCAGCTTGAACTTGCAGAAATGATCTGCAAGCCCTTCATCCAAATACTTTGGTTCTTGCTGCAGCTTTACACATTGGTTTGCAGGAGGGACTGTAAACTTTTGGAAGAGTTTCTCTGACAAAAAGATAATGGAACGAGGAGCTCTCATCATCTTTGATTTAGGACCAGTCCACTGAGAAGCAAGTCTGTCAAGAGTAGGACTGTGCCTTGCCTTGCTGGGTGGTGAAAGCCTTTAGGGATTATCTTGTTTGTAATGCCTCCCAACATACTGGAAGCATCCAGCAGCCTAAGTACATGTGATAGCTTGTATATGTATGTAAATGTACACAGATGAACCCTCTGCCCCCAAACTATTTACAAAGAAGAAAAAGAAATGCCTGGAGCATGACAAGTGGGAAAGGTGAGAGGGAAAACAGGGATATTAATGCTCTCAGGAACTATATCTGGATTCAGACTTGTTTTTGTTGGACAAATTCACGGAGAAGGTAGAGTAAATCAAGTTCAACTTGATTAAAGACCCATACCTATGCTCTGAGGCAATACAGTACATGGATCCATGATCTCAGAACCTTTACCCAGTGTCACACTGGCTTATCAATCTCTGCAGAGTATTCATCAGCAGTTAACTCTGCTGATCAAAGGAACTTCCCATACGCCTTCACACCTGGCAGAAATGAACAGATGTAATTGAAGACAGCTCCATTCACTTTTATGCTAGATCTGCATTCACTTTTATGCAGTGATGTGCAGCTGCTTCATTTCCCTGCCATCTGTCCAAGCTATAAGCTCTCAAATTTGTCTTTTCATAAATGTGAGACCTTTGGGGAATTTTAAGTTGTTCAGTTTCCAGCTCCTCTCTGACCGTTGATTCTGCATCTAGTTCTATGTAAGTACAGACAACAAAGTTTTGTCAGTGCTGCATAAGTCTTCCTGTGAAATGAGGACCTGAACAAAACAAGCAGGTTACTTAAGGGCAATCCCAACCAGACCAACACAACATAGGTTGATGACAGGAAAAATTATAAGAAACTGCCTGAAACTGCAATGCTATTTTCATTCAGATCCTGTTTTCAGCTAGAATGATGATTAGTCATAGAGCTGCTCTTTTTTCTGCATTGCCAAACAGCAGCAGTAGTGCCACCTTCCACCTTTTACTAACCAGATAACTGGGGAAATTTTTCTAACCCAGCTATCAAGGGTGATTTATTCAGTATACTTTTCCAGACTGTACTTTTGCAACACACCAAACCTATTCAGAAACTGCAGTTGATACACAGTGTTGCTGTCTGCCTCCTAAGAAGGCACCACATTAAAGTTCTGGAATCTGTCTGCTTATTCTGGTCCTTTTCTTTAAAAGAAGAAATTAGGGCCCATTATCTCAGTACTTATTTTTTTTCCATACCTCACCACATTAGCAGCATTTGAGGAAATGGCCCAGAAAACAATATTTGAAGTCAGGAGACATGGAGAAGATTGCTCTTCTTGAAAGACTGAAGACAATTGTATTTTCTTCCATCACAGCTCAAATCTCACAATCTTCAAACAACAGGATGCCTTTTCCGGCCCATCTTTCTTGTAGGAGTTCGAAATAATGTCATAAATCATTCTAAAAGTACTTTAATCAGTAGCTAATGACCAGTATGAAATAATAGCTTAAAATGAATATGCCTTCCTACTTCAAGAGAAAGCCTATAAATGCATTTAATAATACAATGTAAAAAGGGATGAGGAGAATAATGAAAATTAAATGCTGCTTTTATCCTTTTTATTTTTTTTAACTTCCCTCCTATTACAAATGGTTCTTTGAGTAAAATCATTGCATAGGTAGATGTAGGTCTGTATGACTATAAAAATGCAGAAGCACGATGCTGAGATCAAATTCTTTCTAACATTAGCTCAGAATACCCCATGGCAGTCCTTGTGCTCATCAGTACCCCTGTGTCAGACAACATGTCTGTTACTGTGAAGCTGGGAAACCCAGAGCATCGCTTTTCAAGGTATAACAAGACTCCTAGATAAAAGTTTTCAGGAAAAAAAATTAACATTATTATTTGCATTGGAGGGAATACAACTAGGACTAAGAGACAGCAAGTAAAAGCTGGCTTTCCTAGAGTTAAATACTGATTTTAACTTGCATATACATGTGAACTGTAGCCTGTATTGTCTCTGAATTAGGCAGCTGAGTTAACTTCACTCATCATGCAAAGCTGAGGTGCAGGGAACTGGAGGTCATTGCTCTCACGCTAGAGATCTCTCACAGTAACACTGCTCTGGTGAGGTTTCCATTCTTCAAAATACTTTTTTTTTTAAACAGCAAGTTAATTCTTAAGCTGCACCCAGCAAATCTAAGGATGTCAGGCACTGTCTGTGCTGAAACTATTGCCTGTTGCTGCTCCAGAAGGGAAGGGAGAGAGCTGCTGTGTGGGAGGAAAGAGCATGGGAAAAATATCCACTGGATGTAGATCTGGAGCTTCCTATTCCCTCTTTGGATCGGGCTGCAGCCTTCACCCTCCAAACACAGGCAGGAATTCTGAGGAGTTCCTTACATCTTTCCCAAACAAGAAAGTGCTTTGAAGATCCTGATGCTCACCCAGTGTTAAACCACTGCCTTTTTTATGGCTCTTCAACAGCTGCCAGGACACCAGGGCTGAATTTCAAAAGTCAACCTCCTTCTCAGCTTCTTCTTCCTTTCCAGTCGCCAACAGAAATCCCTGTCTCATTCCCCACGTCTGTCTCAGCTACAGGCTGAATCTTGTAATTCACAGAGGCAATAGGGTGCGTGAGACGTTAGCTTTTAAACAAAAGCCTTTTAAGTGGGCTGTTTGCAGAAGAACTTTCCTGCGGAAACTGGTCCACTTTCAGTATGACCTCTCATAACATTGCTGCTTTGGAGGTTATTCAGCAATGCCTCATTTCAGCGCAAGCTTGAGAAGAAACAGCTTTAAGAGCTAGACAGCCTGATACAGAGGCTCCATGTCACAAAAGCTCACAGAGGGCCATAAAAGTGACATTATCAATTGCTCTGCAAAGGAGGAGATGTCTCAAGGGAAAAGCAGCTACAGCATGGTTGCACTTACCATTAACACAGTGTGTTGTCGCAAGAGCAGGTTATAACGTATCTTGCTGCAGTCAGTCCTGAGTGAGAGTGAAGTACTGAGCTAGAGGACAAATATGAACACCCAGAAAGGGGCAACATAACTGTTTCCCTTTGCAAAAGCAACTGCTGCTTGGCTGTGTGACCCCAAGCACTTAGCTCTGACAAAGCTACGCTACGCCCATGGGATTTAGCTTCCATTCCACTCCAACAGAAAATCCTACACTGGGAAGAGCTTCCTACTTCTAATTTGCTGCCTGTAGGGAACAAAGACAAATTGCCCAGCAGAGCAGCTGTAATGAAAGGTCACCTGTGCTCTGGCTCTCAACAAATTTCGCCACACGGAAGTTTCACACACAGCCCACCAGCCAGAAGGACACATCCAAATACTCTTATGTGGGCTCAAACTCCTTCATGCCACTTACTGACTGCAAACTAAATCTCTTTCATTTGCATGACACACCACCTGCACCCCATATGTTAGCACTCTTGTCAATATCTCCAATTCCCCATATAACTATTTAATAATAATTAAATAAAAACACAGACTGGTTGCAGGTTCAGTACTATTTTAAAAAGCCACCAGAGCCAGGAAAGCACAGCTTAAAACCAGTCAGGTGCTGCCAAGCAGCTCTCGCTTGGTCCTAATGCCTGCCACCTCTTTGACACACAAATACAACCATGCCCAAACCTCAAAGTAAAACCTACTTCAGAGGCTTTTTCTCTCCGTTATCCTCTCCCATTGGGGATGCCTCTGCAGCACAAATGATTATGACAGGCCTGGGCCTTTCGTTGACACACAAAATACCTGTTCCTGCTGACAAGGAAGATCCAGGGATTGCAATGTTGTCACCGGTGCACCGTATTCAGGTGCGTCCAAGTACTAGGTGACATTCAGGCCATACTTAGACTTCTGACAACAGTGCTGCTTAATCCAGTTGAAGCAGCCTTTGCCCTCAAACCCTCATTACCCCCCCCTCATCACTCTTCCATCATACAGACCACAAAAGTTCGTATTTACTGCTCAGTGAACCAGGTCAGGGAAACAATCTAGCTGAAAAATAGTCTAGCCAAAAATAAAGTTATTTTTCCAGCTGGAATCTGGCTACACAGCCAGCAATGCCAACACAAAAGAAAGGACAATACACAGACATAAATGAGCAGCAGAGGATGGGAAGGACTGAAAAAGCTAGCACAGAAGTAATGCACATCAAATTACAGCCTCCCTTATAGCCTGGTTCGTTGGCCCTTTAGTCCTAAATCCACCTGATAATTAGAATAGAGCTAGAATCCTTTTTACTTTTCTGTTGTTGTTATTAAGAAAAAGATGCAGACTTTGCACAGAAAGTATCCAGAATAAAGATTCAGAATGGAGCTGTGCGCTAGAGGAAACAGCGAGACCATATGCAATGAAAACTTAAAAGGAGTAGGAAAACTGATTAAAATCCCTGTTATTTGGGTTCTGAAAACTGCAATACAGATCACAATACAGTATCTTGCGTCTTCTGTGGTAAATTTAGAAATCTCTCAGAATGGCAAAGCACCCTCCTTCCGAAGCACAAGTTTACGCTGGATCTCGTCACACTCCATATTTCTTGTTCAGCTAGTCGCTGTGGAAACGTTTTTGGAGCGTGCCAGGAGTCACGTAGCATCTACCTGGGGAGCCGCTGCATTAATCCGTCACCTTCGTGGGCTTCTCTGAGCCCATTGGTTGGTAGGAAGAAAAAGGAGTCTCTTGCCCCTCCCTGCTCGGAATGAAAGACGCTTCCTCTAAATCTTGCTACAGGATTTCAGGCTCAATTCAGCTTCTTTGGGGCTTTTGTCACCAAACAAATGTGATGTCTTTGAAAGAAAGATTAACAGTTTGATGAAAGGATGCAATGGACAGCTTTGTTCTAGCCCGCTTCCCCCTAGAGCTTTCGGTCACTGTCACTTTCTTACCCACGGGAGAATATCTGTCTGACTCTCAGAGGAGATTATGGCCACCTTGTAAGATTTTGCCTCTCCTGATAACAAAGCTCTGGCCACTTTGAGGAGCTGATAATGATGAACAGCGGCTGGATTAGGGGCCAAGAACCTCACATTGATCTCTGAATTCTGAGAGAACACAAAGCAGTCGATGCAGGGATTCAAAACCCACCACATACTTAGAGCACATCCAATTCACTCTCCTGCAGGAGGGGCAAGGCTACAAGCCCTGTCAGTCCCCCAGTTGTATTTCTTACCTCATCAAAGTAGCAGGGCTAGTTAAAAGGGCTTAGGACCAGGAACAGATGGCACAGATTATAAACTGTCAATATTTTCATACTAAACTAGATACAACTCTAGCCCAAATTACCTGAAGAGTTTACCAGTTTCTGAGAAGACTGTCACACTGAGCATACCACACAGCACAGCGCAGCTGTGTCAATATTCAAGCTAATTCTGAACACTGAAGATGGCTAAGCATCTTCGAGTACCTGGGATAGCCCGTCTCCGCACAGCACAACTGCTCTACAAATACACCACAGATCAACTGCCATCAACTACACACAGCCACACACCCCTTCAGCATGCAGAATTTCAATCCATGTGATATTTGTGTACAGTAAAAAAAGACAACGCCTGTTGACTCCCTCCCTGCAGAAGTTCTATGGCCAAAGGGGCAGTGAACAGCAAAGGAAAGCTATATGCAGGGCTGGCACCGATGCCAACTGCTGCACAGGAAGAACTGCCACTCCTGACATGGAGCACCTTCAGAAATAGATCACTCCTAGCAAAAGCTCACCTTGTTCTGACTTCAGTGACACACAGACTGCCCTAGGCTTTCCCCTGCAAGTAATTTTTCATCATTCCCTGGAGAAAGGGTTTGGCCAAGGCTGACTGATGTGGTTGTAACAATTTCTGGTTCTAAGAGGCTTTACCAGCATTTCCCATCAGTTCAGCAAGAAGTTCATCTCCTTTTCATGTCCAATGAACCAAGAGCTGAAATGGAGATGGGGTCGGCAATGATTTCTTTTACTGAGGAGGAAAAACTTTAAATACAATCCCTGGAAAGTTGCTATGAAGACTCAGCTTCTGTCCTCATTCTTTCATTGCAGCAGTCAGGAGGGCGAAAAACTCCACCACAGCTCTCAGTTGATGGGCAGCCCTGCTCTGGTGTAAATTCATCCAAGGCCTCTGATTAAAACAAGCCCCCTGAGGTGATACAGACCTAGGGCCCAAAAGCAGTGAATGCACTGCTTTATTATTCATAGACACAAAGCCCAAGGAAAACAGACTCCTTTCCAGAAATCAAGGCAGGCCATGGATAGCCAGTCAGAAGCTATCTGGCTCTGGAGTCCTCCTGCTGTGCTGCCACATGGGAGGTTCCAGTCTCATCTTGAACTCCTGAGCTGGCAGTGCCCCCACTGCAGGAGGGACAACATCTTGTGTTGCTCCCAGACAACTCTCTTGGGTCACTGCAGGAGTGGCCTTATAGCCTCTAAAGGCTCCCCAATCCATACATTACTAGCAAAAATGAAGAGTGTGTCTGCTTTTGAATGATGCAGGAGACATGCTTATTTGTTTGTCTATGACCACTGCATGCCTGTGGTCACTAAGGATGCTAAGAAAGCTATTGAAAAGCCCAGTGACCATTCCAAAAATTGCCTAAGCTTGGAAGGGACAGAGCCTCTTCTCCATACCTGCAGTTCAGGAGGTCAGTATACCACACACAGTCTGGAAATTCAGGCCATACCTTCTCCTCAATATGATGCTGCTCCTGGTGATTTTCTTTCTCATTTTACTTTTCTATGGTTCCCTTTTCTGTGCTCAGCACTGACAATGCTGGCACCATAGTGCACTCTGCTGGAAGGTAGCAGCTACAGCTACCCTAGAATTATTTCTAGGGATGGCTGACTTCAGTTTTACCAGAGAAATTCAGGTACCAACGCTTTAACTAGTAACCCACTGAGCCAGCTGTTCAGATCAGTTCCCACATGTGAAAGCTGACTGTTTTATGCACATGGATCTGTTTTACTCCTTCTGTACCACTGTATTATAATGCTTGTTTGTCAAAACCGCTTCTATAAATGTCAGGTAACTCCATGGGATACTGTAGCTCAGTTCCACACATAACAAGCCTAAAGATCACCTCTCCTAACCAGGAACAAGGGCAGCTGTGAGCCGTGCTAGGTATTTTGGTTTACATTTTGGCTACCTCTTTTTATCCTTGCTAACACGAAACTCTCATTCATTATGGCTCTTTTAGTTTGGATTTCAGCGAGACAGCTTGAAAAGCCTTGTCCCCGTGTGGCTCTTGGCAGGCTAAGAAGTAAAGTGCTCTTGCTCTCAGCTTTCACAGAGCTGGGGAGGTGCTGCTTATTGTTAAGCAATGAAAGAGGAGGGCTCAGGTCACATCTGTGAAATGTTAGCGGAGAAGGGAGGCTGGGTGAAAGTAGGTGGCCAGCACAGCACAGCACTCCGCTGGATTTTGCAAGGCCACTGGGGAGATAGGCAGCCATTTGTCTTAGAGCCCTGATAACAGGCCGACTTGCTCTCTGCTGGCTAGCTGGGGGTTGTAAATACCTCTGCAGACACAGGCTCTTCAAATGGCTGGAGACGGAGGCTGATAGGGGATTAATCGCGCGGAGGCGGGTCGAAAGGGAGTTAATTAGCTCTGTTAATGCATGGAGATAAAGCAGGTTTGTGTCTCCTGGCCTTCTTCCTCCCTTTCTACCTACCTTTGGGGCATCCAAGATGGGGCTACCAAAATGTCCTGTGAGAGTGGCTAAAGGAAACTGTCTCCCACTTAGAAATGCAACCTCTCCATCTTAAGGGGCCCATTAAACACCAGCTTTTGCTAAACCACTAAAGAGCGTGCTAATGAAGCTCAGAGGACAGGAGGTTAGTGTTCTAACCCCAGCTACTGTTCAGCAAGCTTACAGAAAGGCTAGTGCCCAAAGTATTCAGCCAAGGAAATAGCCACAAATGCCTTTGTAATGCTGTTTAAGGAATGCTCCAAAACCACTGCACATTCAGGTGAAGAAACAGAGCTACAAACTAAATGGCTGTCACTTCCTCCACAGCCAAAATGGTAAAGAAGGCACTGTTCTTCCTCCTCTAGCTGAATCTCGAAACAGCAAGTAGGCAAGACTCACTATGATCCATCATGCCACTGTATACCCACTTAGAATGATGCTATAAAATCTCCCAGCATTACAGAGTCAGCAATTACATCTGAGAGGTCTCGGCTCCATGGTTTACTCTCTACAATGGACAGCAATCAGTCAGGAATCTCCTCAAGTCCTCTTTTGGGCCCATCACAGTTCAGGAAGCAAAGTCAGCTGTGCTTAGAGTCACTGCCTCAGGAACCCACTGTCACCTTTTTGTTATTGTCACTGACAATAAAAAAGCCCAAGCTAAACATCACGCTCCACAGCTGTTGTCAGGTTTACAGCTAGGTGTACCAGGAAATCGTCTGTTCTGAATTCCTACATACCACTGCCCATTAAACTGAACTCAGCTACTCATGTCTGTGACTAGCATTGGGCTAAAACATAATTCCCAAGACATCCAGCATGATGATAAGACACTAAGAGCCACAGACTCATCCATTGCACTTGCTAGCTGGTAATCATTTCACTGTTCAAACTTGCACCTAATTTTTCATTTTAGTTTTTCTGGCTGTAATTTTCAGCTGCTTGTTACTGCTATACTAAATAGATCTTCAGTACCCAACACTTAAACTCCATGGAGTATTTATACAGTGTAATGCAGTCATTCTCATGTTCTTTTCCATAAGATAAACAGCTTGAACTGTTTATGTCTCTCACCAGTCCTTGAATCATTTTGTGATTCTTTTCTGCAACTCTCCAGTTTTGCAATATGCAGTAATCCAGTTCTGATTCCACTAACATAATACGCAAAAGTAAAGTCACCTCCCTGTTCCGATTTGCTATGCCCTTGTTCATAAATCCACAGATCATATTAGCCTTTTAAGTCTCAGGATCAGACTGGGAGCTGATGTTCAGTGGGTTGTGCATGGATTTCCTTTCAGAGCCTCAGCTTCCCGAACATGTCTGGCTTCCAGTCCCTGCTCTTAGATACAGAATTTTGCAGATAGCTGCATCAAAATATACTTTAAGTAAGCGCAGTTTACCAGATCTCTTTAGCCGTCTTTCCCTTGTCATAATTTGTCTCTCGGCCAATCCTTTACTTCTAGATCATTCAGAAATAAATTGAAGAATATCAATACTGGCACTGGTCCCAGCTGAAGCCCCTTCTGACCCCTTCCATAAATACACCCATCCAGTGATTTCTGAATCACAACCACTAATCAAGATAAGTTTAGGGAAATATTTCTGCAATGCTGGGATTTATTAAAGATCAGCATTGTAAGTATGCCACAAGTCTCCTGAGATAATTATTTCAGGATTAACTTATCTGGCTCTGCTATTTTCATTTTTTGATGAACAGAAAAGGTTACCTTTAGCAAATAGTCTGAAAACTGTCTGAAATAGTATTTTATTTTCTTCATTTGATGTGAGTCAGCATTCTTTCAAAACAAACCAGAAAAAAATTATTGAGCATTTCTGCCCTTCCACATTCTTATCAGCCTTTTACCATTCCCCTTTAGTGAAAGTTTCCAGTACTATGCTGTTTTTTCCTCTCAATGTACTTGAAAAAAATCCTCCTTATAGTTGCCATGGATTACTCCAGGTTGTCCTGGCCTCCTTTGTCATTTTCTACTCATGATCAGCTCCAGTTTCTGTCAGTCATCAGTTGTTCCCAACTTCCTGCATTTCCTTTTTTTTTTTTAATTCTAATTCCTACGTGTACTCCACCAGTGACTGTGGTAGGCTTTTAGCCAAAAACAGCTATTTCTTGACTGGGAGTCATGACTTTTGAATAAATTCTTCTCATAGAAATCTACTTTCCACTCATATTTTTTCCTATCTCCATTTTTCTTTCCCTTTGCCTCTGACATACCTCTCCTCCTGCATCAGTTTTTAACAGTGCCCTGTTGATGTCCCTTATCTCCATATCAAAGTGATCTGAGTCGGTAATCTGTAACAGACCTTCAGACTCAAGTTATTGCTTTTCTGAATGGTAGTTTGAGAGTGCCAAAAAACTGAATTCTCCGTCCCCTATTTTGCTCCTTGCCAAGCTTTCTATTCTACACTAGTATAATACCTTAGGCTTTCTCCCATCCCCTTCGTTTATCTACACAGAATATAGCATTGCCTGACCATGGTCACAGTAAAATCACCCTTCTCCCTCCATGTTCATTCTCCCCACAACGCCACTGCCTGGCAAGTGACTATTATCTCATATCTACACAACCTTATGTCATCAAGTGAAAATGCTGCAGGCATGCTAGGAATTATTGCTATTTGCTTTGCCATTCCATTATCTACAAGCACACGTAAAACTGCCACAACTCGAGTTCCTGAAACGCTACCGCCCAGGGTGCTGCTCCGCGCAGCAGAAAGAACTACGCTGGCAATCTGCCAGCAGCTGAAAGGCTACATCTAATTGTGCATAAAGTTGAGCAGATTGTCTGCTTAGACTAGAGCAAACAAGCTTATCTTTAATGCAGACATATGGCCAGCAAAACCTACAGATCCCAGCATGCAATATTCTGGCCAGCTGGCCATTTGGATCAGAATGAAGCATTACATGATCTGATACTGTGGTGACAGAAGATTAGTATCGCAACCCCTCCATGTTCAAAACTCATGAGTCAGGCCACTCAAATTAGTGAGTTTGGCTCAGAGACCTGGAGATTTTAAAGGGGATAAACCAATTGAATTTGCTTTTAAGACAGAGTTCACATTCTCCCATTTTTCTCTACAATCATTTTTTTAAAGTGATTTTTAAATAAAAGCTAAGTCACACAATCACTTGCCTCTGGGAGCTGAGACACAAAGAAAAAACAGACTCACAGTATGGTTAGGGGAGGAGCAGCAACATATTCTGAACTCTTAAAATGCACAGATAACCTGATAAATAGACATACAGACAGAATCTGGAACCTGCAATCACCACAGATATCACTGGTAAAGATAGGGTGGCAGACAGTTTTGTTATAAAACTCCAGGTTTTCCAATCTTGCACTAAACTCTCTGCTTTTACCACGGTTTCCTTTATTCCACCCAGTTTTAACTTCCTTTCTTCCCACCTCTCAGCTGTCATATAAAATCTTCTCTCTGCCTCCAACTTTCCATTCTGTAAGACACCTCTGCTCTCCTATAATGACACACCATACATTTCATGACAGTTACCCCCTTGACAGCTGTCACAGATGTTCAGCCTCCAATTAATAAATAAAACTATTCTAACAGAGATGTTACTTTTAGACAGGTTAAAATCAGCCCTTAATCACTCAGTCCTATTCTTTAGATCTTTTAAGATGCTTGGGGAACTCTAGCCAATCCAGGCTGAGAGCATCACTCAGATATCTCTCACCCTTGGTCCCCTTTTTGTGTATTTTTTGAGGGCAGAGACAATTCTGGCTTCAGTCACAATTCTAGATGCAATAGATTTGGGAAATCCTACTTCTGCTGTGACAATAACTGATCAAGAGAGGATCTTGCACAGAAAGGCAATAAAAGCTTCAGGTCAAAATAAGGGGATTTGCCAGAGCTATGAACAACATGTCAGGAAAACTACAAAGCACTGTCTGCTCTGGGTCAGGACCAACACGCACTGGCACAGTTGAGGGAAGGTAGTCCAAGAACCAGAGTTTGAGTGCCTTGCAACCAGGAGTGAGTGACTTTGGTGGAGCCATGCTGATAAAATCAGCAGAAAGCCTGTGTCTGCCCTCTGTTCTTTTTTTTTTCCCACATTTTCACAAGCAACCAGTACTTCAGGCAACCTGAATGCTTGTTAAAGGGGGATGGGTTGATCTTTAATGTCAGAGCTCCTATCTGCATGTGATAGAGTGCAATTAGAGAGGCTGCATGCCTTGCTGATCCTGTAACCAGTTCCCGTCTTACTTCCTTCGCCTGACAAGCTCATTCCATCAATCCCCAGGTTCAGTCCAAAAAGAGCAGGACAACACAGCCAAGAGCTGCACAGGCACCATGATGAATCTTTTCCTCTTCCATTAAGAAGCACTCAGCTGCACTTGAGCTCAGGTAGCCTTTGAGAGGTAACTTTTTTTTGAGGAGGCAGAGATTTGCACTAACAGCAACAACCTCCTGAGAAGGGGGCAAAGGTTCACGCTTACACAAACCCCAGGTTGCCACAGGAAGACAAACGTGACAGGGGCACAGCTGAGCCCCACTTTCAGCTACAAGTCAAATTTGATTTAAAGACTTCCACAAAACTGCCTTATTCATGTCTGATATACAGCATGACCTGACGGTTGCCTGGTCCCTGGAACCAGAAGAGAAACACTGCAGTATGAGATCCGTAACCTTTCCAAGGTGCCATTCTCCATCACAGCTGAAGGTGGCTAAAACCAGCTCTGTGATGCAAATGAGCCTTCAGGCTCTTAGCCCTTGGAGCCTGTTTTCTAGTGTAAACATAGAAAGTACGGCAGATTTATGTCCTGCTGCAGGGGCTCTGTGGTTTCAGGCCTCACAAAATTAAAAAGTCTTCCTACCACAAACCCTAGTTAAAAAGAGGGGAAAAAATGCAAACAGTAGCCATGGCCGAACTACCATACAAAACTGTAGCAAAAATTTTCTTAGGAAGTATCTAAGACTTAACCCTCCTTGCAATACTCCTTTTTGAGTCAAAAGGGCCAACTCAATGGGGCAGTCTATGTAAAAATGTGCAATCTCTCCAGATTACACCTCTGGAAAATGACTGCAGCAAGGACACTCCCACTAAATTGAACAATGGTTGATATTTTAGTGCTGTTTATGCTCTGAATAGTTAAAAATGTTAAGAATTCAGGCAGGATCTCACTGGGGTCATTCTCAGTTCTTTTTTTGCCAAAGGAAAGGCTGGGAGATATATATGTGTATATGACAAAGTCTGAAAAGCTATTTACAGCATTGGCAATTCACTGTCCTTCCAGCCAGTTCCATCTGGCACAGGCCGCCTACTATCCTATCCTGCTACTCCAGGATAGGAATAAAATAACAAACCTAAATTCTGATTGTGTCCCAAGAATCTTTCTAGACAGCAGGATGTGGAAACACTTGGCCCAAACTGAAAAATGCAGAAAATCAGCAAAAAGCAATTAGAAACAAGTCATTCCCATCTCTTTAGAGAAATATCCTGCCAGAGGAATCCCTGAAAGAGGCTTTAAATACATTTAACAGTTGTCCAACAGAACCATAGAGATGTGAACTGAAGACGAATTCCAGAATGCATATCTTCCTTTCTCCTTCCACAGTGTGTAATCCTGCTAGAGCAGAAATTATTCCACACTACTAGCATTTCTAACACAGTTTATCATAGGAAGGTTTGAATTCAGCCTCTCAGAGATATCAGCTTAGTGTTAATGAGAGCCCATTTAGATAAAGAAGAGCAATACCAGGTGGGACAAGAGGTGTGAAATACTTCCAACCACATAAATTCCCTCTGTCACTGGTGAGGTTATCTCTCCTGGCAGGGACACCAGCTGTCACGGGCCTTACAGAAGTCAGGAGAGATTGTGGCACTCAGGCAGATGGAGTAACTGCCGGTATGGTCAGAAGACTTGTTGTGAGGATGTGACAGCCCTGGTACACTTACATCTTACCATTTTAAGCATTTATGATCACTTAAAAAAGGAATTAATTACATTATTTAGTAAAGGATAAAGTTCCTTTACAGATTCACAGGAGCTCTTCCCCAGCCTACCAACTCCACAGTAACCCACACCTTCTCCCAGTGTTTCCCAGGCTACTCAGACTGCCTTTCCCCTCACTGCATCTCTTGATTCTGCTACTTTTACCTTGTGGGATATCGTGTTCCAAAGAGTCTAGAAAGTCCGTGGATGGGTCCAGGTCAGCCTTTTCCAGCAGGGTTTTATTCTTCAGGTTAACAGGCTCAGTAAAATGGAAATAGGAGCTTAACTTTTTTGCCTCCGTCAAAGAAAGACCTGCAAACAGCCGTTAGTGACCATTAATACAGTGAGATGGGCTAACACACATTATACCATCAAATGTCATTTTGTTTCTTTAATGTCCACCGCAGAGGACAGAACCACAGTCTTTCTCCAGTGGACTCCACAGCAGACCAAAGACTTGCCACAAAAGGGTGGCAGTACTCCCTGATGCTCTGCATTGCAGGCCATGCTAACTGCAGTCCCAGGTAAGCAATGGGCACTGAGTCAATACCAACTCTCTGGGCCCGTTTAGTTACAACTTCTGTCTCGATGGAGAATTCACTGCAGCTATGATCACTAAACACTGACATGAACTATACACAGACAAATTAAACTACAAGTTTAATGACTCAGAGCCATTACTGGCTTTCCTCCCACCTTACAAAGTTCAATCATGAACCTGAACATTAGTGGCATTGGATGCTCTCCTCCCTATTCATCTTACTCAAGGAAAAAATAAACCTGCAATCAAGACATCAGCTAGAGAAAAAGTCATCTTAATTTACAGCCTTTATGACCAAAGTACAGTTGATCATGAGAAAGACAATGAGACTTTACCTTCAAAGTTTCTGTTTTCCTGCACAGACCCAAGAGGAGTCTTCACAAATGCTCCCCGAGGGATGATACCAACTGCTCTGTCTATCTGTTCTATCGTAGCTACAAGGCGAGCCTCTTCCTTGATTACGAGCTTTAAAGAAAAACAGGCAAATTTTAAAGGCAGAGCTTTCCTTGTTGTCATTTCTGAAAAGAAACCCAAAGTGACAACAAAGAAACCACAACAGTCTCATCAGCTTGGATGGCACTAAGAGGAAGACCACAAATCAAATATTTTTCTCATAAGAATGTGGCTAGGAGCAGTCAGTCTATAGAGACTCATCAGAGAATTAACTGTCCCTCCATTCGTCCTTTCCTCCCTCTCAATTAAGCTACTTGTGACTTGCCTATTCAGTTTTAAAGAAGGGTACCTGCAGTTCCCATGCAAAGCTTCAAGCACAGCAGTAGGAATCTGTACCAGTTGTGCATAATAAAACATAAAGGAGAACAAATATTTCTGGGCTGTGTCTAACCCCAGGAGTAACCAAAGTAAAAGTTCCATCAAGAAGCCATTGCTTACACAATGACAGCAAAGAGGAAACGGTGTGTTCTTCCTGAGCACAAGCTCAGGCTACTCAGGAGGAGCCACCACCTGTGCAGTGTGAGGGGTACAACTGTGGCAAAGAGAGTTCGGAAGTGGTTTGCTGTATTTACCTCCTTACCGTCTTCTATCAATCCTTCAGCATCTTCTGCATTTATCTCAGGGTTCTCATACTCAAAAGAAGGATCCCCCTGGAAACGACCCTTCAGCTGCTCAGCCTGCGCAACCATCTCCTTGGTGGCTGGTGGCAGGAGGCTCCACTCCACGCAGTTCAAGCTGTCAGCGACAAGCACAACGCAGGAGAACAGGGCTCGATGCAGCCTTGCCAGGCCCCTCAGGGCACAGCGAGGCTCCCACCGGGACAGCTGCGACGCCGTTCCCCACCAGCCCCCAAACCGGCCTCCCGAGGCCTCCCCGTCCCAGCTCCCCAGGGAGGAGCCCGTCCCCTGCCCGCAGCGGCGGTGAGGCCCGGCCTCCGCACCTGTAGAGGCGGCTGCGGGGCGCGGCGCGGTCGGGCCCCAGCCCCTCGGCGATGTAGTAGGCGCCGCGCACGCCCTGGATGCAGCCCCAGAACCAGACCCGCTCGAAGCGGTAGTCGCGCTGGAGGAGCAGCAGCGAGCTCCCCAGCACCGCCCGCTTCTCCGGGCTCAGCCCCGCGCCGCCGCCGGCCACCAGCTCCAGCCCGGCGGGCAGCAACGCCGCCTCCATGGCGGCTCCGCGTCGCCGTTGCCAGGCAACCGTCGGGCGGGAGGGCGCCGCGCCGTTGCCGCAGAGCTGAGGTCAAAGGTGACGGTGGGCTTCCGCTGGAGAGAACGGCCCGAAACGTCAATCAACGTCAGCGCCCTGGCAACGACGGGGGGGAAACGGCGCCGCCATGGCAACGGCGGGTCCCGCCTCTCCACTGCCATGGCAACGGCGCCGGTGGGTGCAGGCGGACAATGGCGGCAGCTCGGAGCCGCCGCCGGCTGGGCGGCTGGTGCCGGGCCCCCCACCCGTGGGAGGGCGGCCGGCTCGGGCTGAGGGCTCCGCCGGGAAAGCCCCGCGGGAGGGGAGCCCTAGTGCCACCGTAGCTCAGCGACTGAGCAGAGACAGAGCGCTGGCACAGCTGCCGCCCGGGCCCGGGCCTTCCCTTCGCGGGGAGCTGAGGAGAGCGGGGCAGCCAGGGCGAGGAGGCTGCGCGCCCGCTGGGGAGCGGCCGGGGGCTTCCTCGGGAGCAAGGAAGGAGAAAACAGGGCCCGGGAGAGCCCGCGGGCAGCTGCCTGTCAGGTAACACTCACCCCGTCCTGACACCCAGAGGCACTGAGAAGCAGCAACTCACTCAAAGTGCAGTTAGAAGTGGCTGTGCTGCATAGCAGTTCCTCAGTTTCAAGGGGCCCAAATCCACCGGTAAATCCAAAAAGCAGGTGGACATACAATTATATCGCATCTTAGCTGGGATACCACGAAGAGCTCCATTTTCCTCATTTCTTGTGTGAACAGCAGCACAAAAAGAAAAAAAAAACACATCTCTGAATCACACCAGTTACAGTATCGTTTTTACTGATCTTGTCTAGCTCATGTACATCTACAAATACATTACTTATTTATAAATTGCAGCATTTAAATCACTCTTTAGGAGCTCATTTTGCTGAATCACGTACAGACAGATGTCCACGAAACTGCTCCTGCTCTGAAAATCCTGCAGTCTGGCTTAATACAAAATGCAATAAATAAGTAATGAGATTGTGCAGCTGCCTAGACAAATAGAATTTTTGTTTGGCATCTTCAGGAAGTTTAAGCCTTTATATGTCTGCATTATATAAATAAATATATGTGTATGCACTTACACTTAAATCCATTGTCACATCATAAATTCTTGGATTTCTCTTTCATCCATTTCCTGTTCACTTCTAAGGAAAACACTGATCCTGGAACCACTGCCTGTAACAGTTGTCACCTGCTTGCCTGTCAAGTGAGACATTTAATGAGCTGCACTGCACACAATCTGACCCATTAGTTTTACTTACACTGCATAAAAAGCGACTCGGATTCCTGAAGGTTAACCACCTCTCTTTGACATGAATCAGGCAGAACATACAGGAGTGACCGCAAACCTTTTGTCCGTCCTGTCACCTACCACTGTGCCACAGTCTGATATTCTCTGTGGGAACAGGAATTTTCAGGCTTTGTAAACTCATTTAATCACCAATCTCTCTAGAACCGTGTGTTAATATTTTATGTTACAGCTATTATCTGGCCACTAAACAGTAGAACTGCAAAACAAACTCATTTCTTAGAAGCCACAGAGGCAACCTGAGACCATAATGAATTTCTGCCACTGTCAACCACAGCTGGATTCAAAACAGATGCTAACAGCTGAGAGGCTTTTTAGCCTCTTATGGATCTTCTAAACCACCCAGTCTCTGGTCTTTGCCTGTCCTGACTGAAGATTATCAAAAAGGAAATCTATAGCTTAAGGAAATTCTTCCTGGTTTAGTAAAGTTTGGTGGGTAACTGTACTCTGCCTTGCTTTGTCTTGACCCCAATTACTAAACAGTGATAAGGATCGGGAAGTAAGTGGTTCTATTATTTAACAAATGAAAGGTCAAAAGCGCTGCTATTCAGCAAGGTCAAAGGTTACCATCACTGTTGCTAAACAGTTTGTAAGCGGTTTCTCCCATCCCTCGACATCTCAGGCTCGAAGAAGGAGCTGCTGGAGAGGAGAGGAGAGGAGGGAAGGGAGGCAGCAGCGGCACTCAGGCAGCTGCCGGCCGGGTGGCTCTTCCTGGAGACCTGCTTCAGGGGGTCAAGGTGTGCCCCAGCAGTGCACAGCAGCTCCTGTCTTTGCCCAGAACAATGCACGTACCCTTGTGCCAAACAGCTTCAGCTCCTCACAGCTCCGCTCTATTAGAGCTGGCATCTTTCTGGGTGAGGAATCGAACTTGGGTTCCCTCACACTCATCTTAGGGAAGGTACTGAAGCTCACAAAGCTATTTGCAGCAACAGAGTTAAGCACCTTGAAATACATGTAAGTTACTGCTGAAGTGCACAGGGGCTCCTGTATGCTTGCATGTCTTTACAAAACAATTGAAAATATTTTTACTGATGTAGTAGGAAATGAGCCCATCTTCCTTCATGTTCTTTAGTATATCTCATCTCAAGAGAAAGAAAAAATAATTATTAATCCATGTCATCATTTCTGCTGGTACAGAGTAAGAGGGCTGCCCTCAAAGTAGTCATGCAAAACAACTGTTGTACTATCTCGGGTGTCTGTTAGGCTGACGCTGCTCGCAAGTTATACTGCTATTGGTCATCCGGATCACTTCTTTGTACAGTGAGGACAGTCTGCAGTTAGTCCTGATGCATCAAGAAATAGATCACACAATCATAGAATACATTGGGTTGTAAGGGACCTTCAAAATTCATCCAGTCCAACCCCCTGGCCATGAGCAGGGACATCTTCAACTAGGTCAGGTTGCTCAGAGCCCCATCCAGCCTGGTCTGGAATGTCTCCAGGGATGGGGCATCTACCACCTCTCTGGGCAACCTGTGCCAGTGTTTTACCACCCTCATTGTAAAAAATTTCTTCCTCATGTCTAGTCTGAATCTCCCTTCTTTTAGTTTAAAAACATTACCCCTTGTCTTGCCACAACAGGCGTCCATCTTTCTAACAGGCCCCTTTTCAGTACTGAAAGGCAACAACAAGGTCTCCTTGGAGCCTCCTCCAGGCTGAACAACCCCAACTCTCTCAGCCTTTCCTCATAGGAGAGGTGTTCCAGTCTTCTGATCACCTTGGTGGCCTCCTCTGGCCCCTCTCCAACAGGTCCATGTCTTTCCTGTGCTGCGGGCTCCAGAGCTGGATGCAGCATGCCAGGTGGGGTCTCACTGGAACAGAGAGGCAGAATCACCTTCCTCGACCTGTTGGCCATGCTCATTTTGATGCTGTCCATATTGGCCTTCTAGGCTGAAGGCACACATTGCCAGCTCATGTCCAATCTGTCACCCAGATAGGAGTTATTCCTCCCAGGCATGATGAATATAAACTAATTCCTCCCAGGTGTGTTGAATATAAAGTCTGATTCTCCTCCCAATTATCTCAAAAGTTCAGACTGTCTCTGGCTTCAGAAGCATTGCAGCTTTGAATCATTTTCATGCGTGTAAGTTATTACTGTATAAGGCAATAAGATAGTAAACAAGAAAGGAAAGTACGGGGGTTTTCTCAGTAAGGAAGGTATGATAGATGGCTGCTTGACAGAAGGGGAGGAGATTGTGGATGACAAACAGTTGAACCAACTTCAAGAACTGCAAAGTGAAGCCTTGAGCTTTCTGAGCATAAAGCCAGGAACTGGAGCCAAGAAACACTTTAACAGCGACAAAAGAGACAAGGGATGTCCCTACCTGGCACTTCCCTCTGTCTTGGAGATTGTACTAAATGTGGCAAAACTCTTGGAATACTACAAACTGTTCGAAGAAAAGGGATGTAGGGCTTCTGGCTTGTCCGTTTTCTCCATTGGTGAGACCTGAGCTGGCTGTGAGCAGTCACTGGGAGACTTGGAGAAGAAGGGATGCAGGTGCAACATATGCCGTGGTCTGTGGTTCTCTACATCTGGAATCCCTGCAGTGGCTTCTCAGTAACAAGACAGCAAGAAATCAGGCTGGTAGTTCAGGGTAGGAACAGCTGTGCTGAGATAAAGGGGAAATCTGTGGGATAACTGTGACAAGCCTTTGCTTCCCTATAAATTATCCTGGGCATAATCCTGGGCAGGCAATATGCCCAAAAAAGAAGTGGTTGTCCTGCTCGACTGAGGAAAGACAGGTGCAAGAGCCAAAGGGTTTTGTTGGTTTTGTGACTTGAAGTTTTCTGTGTCTAAGGTTTATTTCGTGCTTTTCATCACTCTCCTAATAACACCTATTCTCTTGACTGCTCTTGGCACCAGGGACAGATAGAGAGTTTACTGGGGTAAGAAGTACCAGTGTGCTGGTTATATCATCTTGCCGGGGCATCACATGAGTAGCTGTGATTCTTCCAGCTGGTAAGTGAACACACACATCTTTCTTTGTGTTTTTCAGGTACCCAGAGGGGTGATATGCAGCCCGCTAACCTTGCGCCCACCGTGCTGCCAGTCAAACTGCTGACAGGCTGAGCAGGAGAATGCAGTTGGGGAGCCCTGGGAAAGACAAAACAGCATAGTGAGAAACTGCTATGTAAGTTTAGTCCTGACTGCGGTTAGCCTTCAGGAGGATCTAATCCATCAGTGTAGGTATTATCCACATTCCAAGCTGCCCATCATCCTAGTGTGTTGGCACTAGGAGTTAATATGTTCACAAATACCAAATACAGCTTTTTTTTTAGACATCTTAAGCAAGGACAGGCACTGCATGAAAGATTGCCAAATTGTTTTGGTGGTTCTCTGGAAGTAGCTTGGTGACGATGATCCCTGATTTTTGCAGGTTCCGTTTTTAGGACTGACAATCATCTTGTCTCCACAAGCTGCAGTTGCTACAGTGAAGTGGTGATGATGGGATGAGTGTTTCTGGCCAACCACTTGAGGGCCCAGAGCAGAAGCAAAGAAGTGGATCCAGGGGAGCTCTGGGATCAGAACAATTAGCATGTCTCATTATTCTCATTAATTAAAGATTACATTTTCAGAAACATCCTTCTAGTAAGCTTTGCTCTTACCTAGGCAGAGCTTACTCTTGTTGGAGAAATCTGAGTCTCTCCCTTTGCCAGATAGAGATCACTGGCCTCTTCTCATGTCACTTTCCATAGTGATCGCTGTTTCCAACACCTTTTTTTTTTTTTCCCTTGGGAAAATACTTCCCAGTCTGAAATTTCTGCTCAGTCTTAAGCACCTGCTTAGAGCTATTAACCTCTAAAAAAGTACAGGAGCCAGAGACCAACTCTGGTGGGGTGGGTGGCTTCAAATGACTGTCTGTGCCCTCGAAGCATCAAACACCCAGAGAGGTGTTTACATCCTCATCTCTGGGGCGCTGACTCTTGTCAGCAGAGCTCAGCCATCCCCTCAGCAAGCTTTTGGCCTTTGTGTAGATTCACTCTTCCCACCTGCTGCTGAATTACTTTGTTTGAACAACCCAGCTGCATCATGCTGACACTTTTGTGTGGTTTCTTTTCCCAGTGATAGACTGGAGCCAGGTAAATTAAATCTGAAAAGGAGAGAGAAAAAAGGCTCCCTGCACAGCATCTGCTTCAGAGTCGGTCCCTCCACATGCATCGCGTGGCCCTTGCCCAGCCAGCCTTGCAGTTGCACTAACAAAGGAGTTTTCCTCATTTTTACTGCAAAACTGAAAAATATGTTCTTTCTAGTCCTGGAGAAAAAGTTACTCCTCTGAAATTTCCAGCCTTTCATTCCTGCCTGCACTCAGTTCTGGGCAGAGATTGAGGAAATCTGAGATGACCCAGGAGAGAGAACAGCAGAGACCTCTGCCTAAACTGTTTGAATAGCTAATACCCATTCCAAATACTGGCACCTGGGAATCCTCTAATGACTTGGATGGTGCTTTGGGTAGACTGAATATCTCCTTTCAGAAACAAAGATTATTATTATTATTTATTTATCTGCCTTAAATCTTACGAGCAGTTAGAAAGTAAGCCTTTCTTGTATTATATTCCCACCCCTATGCTGGATATCATGAGGCCAAAGTGTGCTCTCATTTACTCTGATTTAACAACAAATGAAAGTCTGTGTTGGGGCAGATACTTCAGAATTACATCAAATTTTCAAAGAGCAAAATTTATCCCTATTCATTTAGTAAAATCTTGAAAACACACACACTACCCATTCAGGAAGGAATTATATGTGAAAAATTTGAAATATTAAATGGATGTGTGCATCCAACATAGGTATTGAAAAGCTAAGTAAACATTTGTAACTGAGAGAAGGGTTGTCACTGAAAGAAGTAATAGACCACCCTGTAAAATGTATTTTATCCTGTGTTGGGAAATTGTTTTATTCAACTGAAACTTTATTGACATTTCTTTATTGACAGAGCCCCAGTAGGATAAATTTTTCCTTGTCTGCTTAGACACTCCTCCTTGATCTAAAGAGAGAATGCAGTCTGTGGTTTCATGGGCATGCATGAAGACTTTTCTTAATAACCTGAACCAGAGTCATAATCCTTTGAAATTCATTTCCTACCTCTCTCCATCTTGCCTTGATTTGTTTATCATTGTCTGCATCGCTCCCAAAACCTGATTAACTCTATAAAATCATAATTTGTAGGTTTGAGACACACAGTTCCTTGCAGACTCCAGCCTTTCTTGGTTTGATCTCTTTTCCAGTCCTCTGATCTTTAAAAATGAAATAATTTATAGCAAAAAAGTGAACAAGTAAATGCTGCAACTTTTGAGATTTTCCTTTACGTGAGACTGGCTTACAACTGTAAATGGCAATGGTGGAGGGTCACTCTGGATTTGTTCAGCACATAGCAGAGTCAATCGTCGCCCCAATCTCACTTGTGGTCTTCAGTCTGTACAGGAACACAATTCATGTAACATATAAAAATGATAATAATGACTATCAGCTTCCTTTCCTGCAGTAACTGTTACATTTGCTTTTGCTTCTACCAGCCTCTACCTCAGAATTTCTTTCAGCCCAGTGGCCTTGTCCTTGTCCAGCAATGTCTGGAGGTCATTGTAGATCTGAAACAGGGAAGTTTCCACAACAGCAGTAAAAGAAACCACATGCCCAAGCCTCCACTGTGAGTTTGTCAATGCAGCAGCACAGCACTATGCCAATGGAAAATGGGGTGTGTCTCCCACAGTCAGTTGCTTGGGCATTATAGCCACCCACAGGGCAGTTTCATGCTCACAACCTTTGAGGTATAGAGGTGCATCTGAACGGCGAGGTCTGTGACTGCTTTCCAGCTCAGAGACCCAAATATGCACAGCAATCATATCCTGCTTGCTTGTCAGGATGCAACCCTGGTGTGTGACTGTCTGTCCTCTCTTCCCTTTCCTCCCCTCCCTGCCAGGCTTCCTGGTTTCCATTGGAAAGATAACAGGATTGAGGGCAGGGAAGTGGGTGTTGTTGTGGACAGCCATAGTGTCTCTTATGGTTCACTTCAGACTAATAGCAACACATCACAAAGCTTGACTTGGGACAGTAGAATCACTGTGGGATGGGCTGTTGCCAACTTCTATACACCTGAGACATGCAGACTTGGGCTGCAGTGGTGCTTTTGAACCAAATTTCCTTTCCCAGAGAACCACCACAAGGCAACCTCAACCACTGTTAGTTTTACAGCTACCACTACCTGCGGGGATGAGTTAAGGTGTAATTGTTTTGGGAAAGAGCTGCTCAGGTCAGTACTGACTGATCTGTATGTCTCACTTTAGGACTTCAGTGAGTGTCTGTGTGTAAAAGCTTAAACAGTTTCAAAATACAAAACAATTTAATATTGCCTTTTCATTTGACCACAGCTTTGTTTTTGCTCCTGTTAACCCAGAATCACACCTTGGCAGCTTGAGATCATTTGTCTTTGAAATTATGGGCCACAGCTGTATGAACTTGGCTGAGGGTAGGTGAAAGCTGCAGCCTATTTCAAAACATTGTGTAAGCAGAAATGATGTAAGCAGAAATAGGAGTTCAGGTAGGTTGTTAGATGTGTGTATCACAGAGTAGTTAGAAGCATCATGCTGGGAAAAAAAGCTGAAGCTGGAAGCTGAATCAGGATCTCATCTGTAGAGTATAAATGAGGAGCCAACGGGACAGTAGTTGCAGGAACAGCAGTAGAACAGTTGTGGTAAGGTTGGGTGTGATGCTTGATGTTTTACATGGAGAGGCAAAATTATAAACCAACAATATGAACTTGATGAGAAAGTTAAAATGGTTGTAAGGTGGCTACATGATCTGAAGAAAACCTGTAAGATAATATCATGGGAGACGATTAGAGCATGACCTGGGCTCTGGTTATTGGGAATACCTCTCTCCCAAAGAAAGCTCACAGCTGCTCCACATTACTGACTGATGTGGACTCCTAAGGGGAGAGATGCCTCACAAATTACTTGTTGTGAGGCCACAACAGCACAGTTCAAACTCCCAAAGGACTTCTGGTTACAATTATATAACAATGCTAAAGTCTATTGAACTGATTGCTTAAGCCAGAAGTAATCTTGGCTGATGACTAGCTCCCTTGTATGCTGTGGAAATCCTATCTTGTAAACAGTCATAGACTTTGTACCCACCAGAGCAGCCCCTCTGCTCCCTCAGTAGTAAGAACATCAAGGCACTCAGCCCTACCCTAAAAGAATTGGTTTGGGAGAAGGCAGCATGCAAGAAATCTCTTTTCTGTTTAGTTTAAGCAGCATCTCCTTTGTGTGCTATGAACAATTCCTGAATAGTAACACCATCATTTCTCCTCTCCTCCACTGTTTTTAAACTGGGAGATTTAATGCTAATAGAACCTGAAAGTAGCAAGGGAAACTTTTGTTTGTGCATTTAGTAAATACATCTCTTTTAAAAATCATGTTTCACAAGTATTCCTTCTTTGCAGGGTAATGACTGTAGAAAAAACCCAAGGTGGATGAGGAAATCTATCTCTCTCCTAGGTGCTGTGTTCCAGAAACAGATGTGAATTGTGTTCTATGGGTAGCTCATGTTGATTTATTTTATCATTACAGTGGTTGGGGTAAAAAAAAATAATGGGTCTAGTGAAGGCAGTCAAGAAAGCAGGCCTGTGAAAGTAGGGAGCAGGCAAGCAGCAAATGAGAATTTCACTGAAATGATTTTGTACAGCAAAAGCTTAGTAAACAGTGCCCTCTTTGTTCCACAAAGAAGAATACATCCCTCTGAACCTTGCTGTTGCAAGAAAAATTCTGGCTAAGAAGTATGCTGAAGAGATGCCAGCTGTTCAGCCTGGCCTGCTTAATCTTTGTCTATTTGGAAATCCTGTGCAAGTCAGGACTCCTCCAGCCCAAAGTGGAGACCGCAACAAATATTTGAGCATAGACTTTTGTGTCCCTGCTGGGAGATGTAGCAGACATGGACATGTAAGCCTTTGCCAGCAGAAATAAAGAAGGGCTTTGACCATCTGTAGGAGCATCAGAACTGTATCTGCTTCAGATGCTCTTTCTGTTGAAAGGCTTTTGGAATTTGGAGCCTTTACAGGACCCAAATGCATCCAGTGAGAACTTCTTTCATTGTATTCCCTATGCCTCTACTAGAGTTCAGCCAGCCTTGTCACCAGCTGGAACCGTCTCTCCTAATTTTGGTAGCTACAAGAAGATGGGTCTTTTTGGGGAGTGCTCCTGATGGAAAGAAATGCAAAATGCGGAGGTGCCAGGGGCTAAGAGCAGAGTTTCCACACTCCAGGAAAACGGGAGGTTTCTGGCCTTGGAAACAACCCTGCCTGGGAAGGATCTGGAGGTAGCCTATTGCCCGGTGGTGTGGAGACGTGTGTGGC
This sequence comes from Columba livia, assembly GCF_036013475.1. Taxonomy (NCBI): domain Eukaryota; kingdom Metazoa; phylum Chordata; class Aves; order Columbiformes; family Columbidae; genus Columba; species Columba livia. The sequence goes on along the minus strand of NC_088604.1, from coordinate 87,222,886 downwards.
AGACAGGCTGCTCTTGGCATCGGAGATGGGGCAGCTCCTCTGCCTGGTGCACCCACACAGGTGCTGTAGGGGCCTCAGCTCCTCACAGTTCCAGGAACTGGAGGAAGAGGCAGCCAGGAGGAGCAAAGAAAACACAGACTGAATAATCAGGAAAAGAAGATAAACTGTTCTGAGTGGCAGCTGGCCTTTAGAGATCAGGCTGTGTAAATACCCCAAGAGCCTTCTGCATCATCCCTGGGAAGCCAGTCCCCAGAGAGGGACTCAGCTGGATCACCACACCACTCCACACTGGAGGTATGTTTACTTCTGCACAACCTTCAGTGTTTCCTGTGAGAACATTCCCCTGCTCATAACCAATATATGCTGACCTTTCAGCAAGCAATGTTTCCTTTCTGTGTCTATATACATCTGTCCGTGCCAGAAAAAGCCTCCAAATAAATTATTTACTGCTCATTCTCTTCCAGGCACAGAAGATAGAGGTGCAGTCCAGTCACACTTTTCCCACTGTCGAGTGGGAAGACAAGCCACCAAATAACAAGAGTCTTCATTTTGTTTTCCATGCATAGGTGACATACAGTGTAGTTTCCATACCTGTATGTTCTTACACTGGAAGCAGTTTGTATGAAAAACTTACCTGGCGTAACTTTCAGCACCATATATACTTACATATCCAGACTGATACTGTTGCAGTGGTCAAGATGTGTGAGTTTTGGAAGAGGAATGCAGCTTGCCAGCACAGCAACATTTCAGTGCCTGCTGCTGTTAATGTTGCTTCTGGCTGTAATTGTGCAAACTATCAGTCAATGAATATTTAACAAAAGGTGTCACCAGTTTGCCCTTCTAATTGACCCTTAGGTCACTTTTGTGTCTACTAGGTCCCTTTCTTTTTGTCCTTTGCTGTGTCTCCCTCTTCTCTCTCTCTGTCCCTCCCCTGGGTCCCCAGCAATGCACCTTGTATCTTCATTTCTGCAATACAGTTGTCCCGGTAAACTTACCGGTGCTGGAGGCACACACTAGTTTTGGCACTGGCTTTAACATGATTTACAGTGATCTTGGCAAAAGAACCTACCCCAGCCTGGAGCTGTGGGTTTCTTCATGAGGCTCTATATAGGCCCCATGGGGCAGAGATGGCCCAAGGAGAGGAACAGCTGAAATTACTTACTATCAAACAGCTGCTTTGTAGAAGCTAAGGTTGAAACAACACTTAGGTGTCTTCCAGTCCTGCTTGGTGCTTGGGTTGTAGTTGTAGCAGTGAGACCTTTGGTCTTGCACCAACCAAACCCTTGGGCTCTCTTCCACTGTCCCTAGGCTGCAGTTTTCACCCTCTTCTCCCAGGCTTTTGGTACCTGTCATCACCTAACACCTGGGTCAGCAAAGGACCCATCTGACAGAAAAACATTCAGTTGCTGATTTACTCTAGGAAATTAATAAATAAGAAACTCTTCCTAGTACAGTCTACACCAACAACTTGTTGAGTGTATTGCAGTGCTATAGGCACACTGGGCTTGCTCCCTGGCACAGCCAACATCCCTGCTCTCAAGAAACAAAATGAAAAATGAGAGGAGACAGCAAGGAAGAAGAGAGAAGTGCTCCATGGCAGTGATCTCCTGTCTCTCTAAAGCACACACATTACTTAGAGTGTTTATTTCATGCAGGTGAAAGGAGGTGGGGATTAACTGTTGTCTTTACAAGCAAGAGGCAGGTACTAGAAACAAACCAGAGAGTGGAAAGCAAGTGTAAAGAAAGAACTTGAATGTTCAGAAAAATAGGCAAAAGGGATGAATCACATGGTGAGTCCTGAGATCTGCTTCTGACCTTACTATCGCACTCCTTAGCTCTCAGTGTCAGGTAAGGATCTGAGTTATCCTCTTGTTTATTGGTTGTTGATGATGCCCCCAGGCTCTAAATGTGAACAGATAATTATTTGCATTTACTGCAGTACCAGGGGACTTCTGCTGTGGATCAGAATCTAATTGTTCTAGGAATACAAATAAAAACAAAACACAGGAGCAAAGAAAAAAAAAGGGGGGGGGGGGGCAAAATCGCTTTCAGTTTAAGTAGTTAAAAGAAAGAGCTGGAGAGAGAAAGCATTATCACCCCCTTTTCATGGATGGGAACTAGAGCATTAAGAGATCAAATAACTTGCCCAAAGTCACAGTGAGGGTGGGCCAGGAAGTGAACCCAATCCCAATCCATCACGACCCCTTGCTTGCAATTCCATCTCTTCTTTGCGTAAGGACTCTGCTCCACCTATGCAGGGAATGTGGTCATTTAGCTACCAGGCAATAGTCTGAAAGGGGGCATAAAACTCCCATTTTTGGATGCAAGTTGTAGTTTTTTATAGGGTACAAGAACTAAACTTTGGGATTTCTTTAATAACTGATGCTGCTAATGACTGGCTACTCAATTCTGTGGACCTACGAGACCGACTCAATCAAATTATTCCTGTGTTTATACTCACTTGCACCTGTGGCTTGCCTAAATCTGACAATTTACAGGAGGCACAATAACTATCTAAATACTAAGGGCAATGTTTTAGGACAGGAAAGCAGGGGAATTAAATACTTGGAACAAAATTCTGGTTCGTGGTGTCTATTTTTAATGGAGGGATGGAAAAGACAGCTTGTTTTTCCAGTGGCTGAAGTGGTCATAGCCACTTGTTGTATTGCAGGTGGGCAGCGGGCACGCAGCTGGTGGCTCCTATGAGCCCATCAATTTGCCACTGTCATCACAGCTGCTGGAGATCCATTCCTGCATCCTGCCCTCTGTAAACAGCAGCTCATAACCACAAAGCACTGATCATCTCTGGTCCAGCATCAGCTTAGGGAGCCAGAGAGCTGCTTGCTGAAAGCTGCCTTCTGTTTGCTTGCAGACATGTCAATATTTACTGAGTGAGGCTCCACTTTTGCCCAGCTGGAGCATGACAGCTTTGCCACTCTTGCACTCAGTGGCCCTATCTTCCAGCATTAACATCAGGAGGTGATGAGTGACCAGGCTGGACTGATAAATGAGAAGAGATCTGCAAACAGAGAAGAGCAAACACTTCCTGGGGGGGCTCAGGACACCTGCTGAGAAAGATGTTCCTTTTTTTTTTTTGCAAGGATCAGGTAGCATATGATGCTGTATCAGGTGAGACATGGGAAAAGTGCTGTTGGTGGTGTTGGGGAAGGCCGGTCTGTGAGCAGGGGTGCGCAGGGAGCTGTTAAGGTGTCCCTGCAGGGAAGAGTCGGTGCAATCTCAGAGCTGTAGCCATGTCACTGGGCTTTCAGCCCAGCCCTGTGAGCATAACAGCCTGGAGCATGTGGCACAGTGGGAGGAAGGACAGTCCCTGAGCTGCACCAGCAGGTCTGACCACCCTCTCCTGTTTCTGACTCCATAGGAGGTGGGGAAGGCAGGACACAGGATACACATGCAGGGAAGGTACCGTCACAGGCTGGAAGGCGATGAGCTCCAGCTGCAGTTCCTCAGTTACCAAATGTGTATGAGTGAGCCATTATGTGCAAATAGAAATTGAGAGGCCAGTTTCTGCCATTAAGTCTTCAAGCTTAATTCACTGGGATTTCACAGGTGTTTGTGGATACTGCAGTGGTAGGTACATTACAACTCATGGTTTGAATTTGGCTGGAGCTTGCTGGCGTGTTCTGCTCTACATCAGGCAAACAATAGCTCCCAGTGGTGGGGACTGGCTGAAGGGAGAGATCAGTAAACAGTAGAAAGGGCTTAGAGATACTGAGGAAGAATATCCAAAAAAGAGGATAAGCTGTTCAGTTTGGGCTGTTTCTTCTTGGTTAAGTTTTTTTCATCCCTCTCCTTCAGGGATGATGGAGAAAGGGGAAAGTAGATGACTGAAGAGTGAGCCTGTTTGTACTAAGGGACACAGGAGCATAAGTTCTCCAGAAGTTGCCTGAAGCACCTTCAAAAATCCTTCTTAGGTGTCAATATGGGTGGGAACATTTCTCTGAGGATTTATGGAAAAAGAGAGTGAGCAAGGAGGATGTGAGGAGAGGAAGACCAGCCATTATACAAAGCAAGTCGTGGTTTGATAAAACAGTGTGCAGAATAAGAGAGGCAAGGACAGACAGAATACTGAAAAAAAGGCTATGGACAATGAAAGAAAGGCAGGAAAAAGATACAAAAATGGGGAATAATGTGGTTTATGCACTGAGGAAAATGAGTTTTGGCAGCTGAATTGTGTATAGGGTCAGGCAGTGGCAGTACCCTGTTCTGGCTTTTCTGATGGTGAGCTTTGCATCACAAATGGTTTAACGTGGCTTGGGACTAATGACCCAGTGGTTCAGATCTCCTTTCCCATTATGGACTGGATGTTTCATCTCAGTGGGGCTCAGCATCCCACAGTGAAATGCTTATGTCTTATGATCACAGGGATTCATTTAAATGAATTTTTACAGAAAGGTCTCCCCATGAAATAAGCTGCCACAGCAAAGGGTAGGAGCAGGGCCATACTCAGTACTGTCCTCTGTAGAGCAGTGCAAGGCTGCGAGGATCCCTACCCTGCTACCCTGAGCTAGTAGAGCCTGGGGCAGACAGCAGCTGCACCAGGCCACATCCCAGGAGAAGGGTGAACAAAATCAGCCAACATCTGTTCCCCTTTAATCTCTTGTTCCTTTATGTTTTGGTATAGTGCTTTTGTGCATAATGAGTTGCGTGCTCTGGCACATCCCCAGCCGCTCTCCTGGATGGTTGTTCCCCAGGCAGGCAGTGCTGCTGGGACTGAAGGTTTCTCCAAGGCTGGGATACATCAGGAGATCATGCAAGCTACAGACTCAAGTGGGTTTCTGATTGCTCAGCTCCTCCTGTCCTAGCAGACTCATCAGGATTCCCAGGGCTCACCAGACCCGATCAGGAAGAGGCTGAACCATGCACGTTGGTTCCCCCTCATGTCTCTGCTTCCAGTTGTTTTGATTACAAGGGATTCATGTCAGGACAACCTCCAGGGCTTCCTTTCACCCACACCCCATTACACAACTGGTGTCTGCATCTGCAGGGCCTGCTTGCTTGGAGCCACCAATGCTTTTAACCTCATGTGTATGCCATTGAACATACTCAGTTGTGTTAGGCAAAATGGATAGAAGACAATAATGTAGTAACAGTCTTCCACAAAGGCCTTATGCTTTCTCAGCTTCCACCACTGCATCCAGAAGCTCACTGCAGTCCTGGGAAAGGAGCCAAAGATGGTCTCCTGCTGAAGAAAAGTTGTCACAGATACTCTGTGGCATCTCTCTCCATTTAACTCTCTGCTGAAGGAACTCATGAAGCAGCATCTAGGCCAGCAAAATGGAGGGTAAATGCTCCTTGTGATACAAAGGATTCAGACAGATTTCAGGAGGGGAGGTGCTTTTCTTGCCAAACAATGTGTGAAGCTCTAGAAAACTTCCTTCTGCCTTGCTGTTTGATGGCCTCCCTGTAACTTCTCCAGGTCAGGAAGCACAGGAGGATATTAATTGCCTTCCACCACTGATCCTTTTGAAACATGAGGACCAGGATCCATGCAGATGTTTGTCATCCAGGAAATCACTAGCAAGAGGACAGAACTTAGCTGAAGTAGTGTGGCACCAGCTTCTGCATGACAGCACACTGCAATCAGGAACAGTAAGACTGGCAGTGTTGCACATGGTAGAGCAGTTCATATGGGAAGGGGATGTCACGAATATGCAATGGGACAGATATTGGAGGCCCCTGAACCAAGAGCAGCTCCAAAGGATTGTGAAATGACCCTTCTGCATGTCCAGCTGTAAGACAAAGCTGGCTGGATCTGTATTCCCAAAACTCAGAGCAAGGGAGGATGAATAAAGTGTGAGGCCCTAAGCAGAGTGGGCTGCTGGCTTCCAGATTTCTCAGGCCAACACCGTTTCATGCTGGCTAGTGTGTCTCTGCTTTGGTGCACACATTCTACTCCTCTTTAAGTCAAAAGGGGAAAAGGTAGGATAACAGCACCCTGCAGCTAAAGTAAAAGAGTGAGAAAACACCTGGAAAGCTGAGCTGCTGCCCTGCTCACGCATCCAGGAGGCAGGAGCCAGCCATGGCTGTGACCTGTCAGTAATGCACCAGCAGGTATTTGGTCACTTTTTCCTCTCCCCATCTCTGTGCTAGGGGGACAGTGCTGGACTTTCTCACACATCCTCTCTTGGGGTCTGTGCAACAGGAAGGGGAGCATGACAGGGGAGCACACATAGCTGTGGAAGCCATTGCTGTTCCACGGGTCGCTGTTCAAGGGCTCAACCCTTTTTTTTTCTGTCACGTTCATAACAGCTTTATTTTCCAGAAGCCAGTGAAAACAGAATATGATGAAATCAAGTAAAACTCTATGCTTCTCACAAGAAAACAGCCTATGGGCAAGGAAGGACCTTACAAAGCCAAGAAGTAACTGCCAGGAAAAACAAAACAGCCTGCTAGAGGTGCCTTCCCCTCCAGCTAGGGGGACCTCTGCCATCAGAGAACAGTTTGTATCTCCCTCTTCATGTCACTGCACAGGTCAAGTACTTGAAGGCATTGCCAAATACCCTTTGCATGTTGCTTTGCAACAGTGAAACCTAAGGGTAGGAGATACTAGAAACCAACACGGAGCAATAAGCACTTCAGTACTGGTCTCCTTTCCCCTTCTTATCCTCAGCTAGGAGATACCCAGTTTGGGAACCTGTAGAGGACGCTGGTAAAGAACACATACTTTGCTGGAAAAGCCATGGGTTAGTGCCCTCTATAGGAAAGTCACTTTGCTTTTTTTTTTTTCCCTAACAATTTCCCTTCTAAGTTTGCAGGATAGAAGCCTGTCTTACAGGCTTACAAGCTCTGGATCCCAGCCATTGTGCCATGGAGGCATGAAAGCCTTTTGGGCACAGAGCTGCCCACACCAACTACCCAGAATACGAGAAGAGAAATTTGTCCTCTTTCCTGGGAACCAGTGGTTCTCAAAACAAGTGAACACTCGCTTGGTTTGCTTTTGCTTGAACAGAGATCCAGGCTTGAATTGGTATTAGAGTGAAAACAAAAAGCTGTTTGCTCTTTGATTATGAATCTTTAACAGGAACCTGGAAACAGCAGGCTGTGAGGATAACACTGTAGCAGGGATGGTGCATTAGTCTGCCTCCAGGTCTGAGGTAGGCTGATGTATTTGAGTGGTGACTTCGTGATCCCAGGGAAAAAAATATTGCTGCAAACAGTAGGAAAGGGGTCTGGTTAGCCATATTTGTAAACAAGCCCTCAGATAGGAAACAGTAGATTTGCCCATTTTTTTTTAAAGACCTGCCATCATTGGTGCAGTTCAGTCCTATAACAGGACTGTCAGAAGTTTAGGATTTTCTTTCTTAAATAAGAGGTCTGGGGAGGGGAGGAGGGGTTGCTGTCTTTCATTTTTTTCCTGTTTGGAGTCTGGAGTCAGTTTAGTTATTTGAGCTCGTTTTGCTTCCCAAATTTTCAGGCTCCATCACACTTAGGGCATGCCTACCACAGCATCAGTGTTTAATTGCAGCATAGCAACTGAATATAAATTCTAACAATGATGAAGTAACAGCAAGACAGGCTTCCAGGAAGGCCAGTTAAGTCTACTCAGGGGTTTGAGCAAGCTTGTTGGACCCTGCTGCTGCAGCTTCTCTACTGTTGACATCCCAACTACTTGGAGCTATATGAGTCTCCCTGTGCAGCATTCCCTTCTCCAATTGCATTTTAAATAAGGAACATCTTGTGGATCCTTCTGCAAAGTCCTGGTGTAACTAGGTGCTCTGCACATTGGACAGGTCCAGAATTGCTCCTTTTCCAGGGCTCTCCAGTGGCCCCAAATCACCCTGAAGCTTGCAGCTTTAAACTTTTTAAGAAAATGAATGCCAAATCTCATGCCACTGAGATGCAAGTCTACAGCTGCTAATCATTTCCCTTCAGGATTAGCTGAGCTTGCTCCATGTCTGCCTAGGGGCCAGGCACGTATGAAAATTCTGGGCGGCTTTCTGCAGTTGCAGGAAGCTCTGCGCAAGGAGCTGATTTTCATGCTGGCATGTTCCAAGGGCTGTTGTGGCCCCATCAGTGGCTAAAGGAGAAACAGGGAAGAAAGGGAGAATCTGGCATGGAGATGTTTGAATTTGGGTGCCAGGCAGATGATTAACAGCTGACTGAGGGAGAAGTGGGGAAAGAGATGGCTGTCAGCTAGATCAGTGTCATTCAGACTTCACCAGCAAGGGATACTGAGAAGGAACGGGGCAGGAAAGCTGGGGGTGGTGAGGACTAGTAACTCCAAGACCTGCTCACTCAGTGCCACCAGGGAGCTGGATACAGGGCAGAAGTGCAGACTGGGCTTAGACAAGCAGACAGGAGATGCCACCCCTGTACTGTCCTGGTTTGTAACACTTGCTTTACGTGCACTGCTAACCCCAGGCAGACAAGCAGCTCCTACCAAATGATGCGCCGTGCCTCCACCTTAGCACCATTTTCTTGTGTTGTGCTGACAGGGGTACTTGGAGCCCCTTGAGAGTGCTGCTGAAGCTTTTCTCTTCCTGAGTAGAGGACAGTTGCTAACCTACCCTCAAATGCCACAGCTTTAGCTCTGCAGCTTAGCTCTGCCTTCAGCACTGGCACAGCATGATCCTGCCAACTATGTATGTTCCCAGGTTGCTAAATCTGCTCTTTGTCCTGAAAAGGCTCTGGCAGCACCAGCACTTGTGGTGCCACAGTTCTTATAGCTTGCTCCGTATATCGAGCTCACACTGTCCTAACCTTCTTGACCCCTTACCGGAATCATAGAATCACTTTGGTTGGAAAAGGCCCTCAAGATCATGGAGTTCAAGCGTTAACCTAACACTGTCACTAAAACATGTCCCGAAGAACCTCATCTACACATCTTTTAAACACCTCCAGGGATGGTGACTTCACCACTTCCCTGAGCAGTCTGTTCCAATGCCTGACAACCCTTTCCCTGAATAAATTTTTCCTAATGTCCAATCTAAAGACTCCTTAAACCTCTCTCCCACCTTGTCAGGCAGCTGGGGAGGGCTGCCTGCCCCTCTTCCATCATGGCCATCCCACAGGCCATTAGAGTTGCTCAGTTGTGTCCACACTGCATGGTGCCCTTGAGCCTCAGACCCCTTGAGTCCCCCTGGCACAAGCATCCCAGCCCACAGCTCACTACTGGTTCATCAGCATGGCCAACACCTCATCGCCCATCATCATAAGACTCTGCTGTTGTGCTACAGTAGAAAAACCCATGCAGTGAGGAAGCCAAATCTGGACGGCAGAGCATGCAGGATTTCTGTGTGCCTTCTCCAGACCTGTCTAGACATGTAGGTGGCAGTTCGTGTCAATACTGTAATTCAGTGTTCCCTTCCATGCCTTGTTCTGGACACCAGCTCAGCATTTGCAGGAAGCCTGCCCTCCCCTTCCCCGCCTGAAAAATAATTCTCCAGAATCAGGGAAAGTGGTGATGTTTCCCATGGGCTGCCTCCAACCACTGTCATGCCTGGTCAAGGGCCCAAACTCCTGATTCCTTGGGAAGGTGGAAAAGCAGCCCTGCTTGAAATCAGTGTTGTTCTAGAGCACGGCAAAATATGTCATAGGCCAGCAGAGAAGTAAGATTCTCTTTGAGACCATATATATTTTGAAAGTTGTGGATGGTGGAGAATAGTTTGAATTTCTTGGGAATTCTGACGCTTTTCCTGGAGGAATGACTTCTCTTTTTCAAAGGATTTCTTACTTCCTGGTACCCCTGTCTTCCTGCCCCCACAACACCCTTGTATTTTACCCACTAGTGATCTTCTGGTGATCACTTGGACCGAGCTGCTCTTCTTGATCAGAAGTCTCTAATCCTGGCCTGTACTATACTTACCCTGACAAAGCTTTGGTCTTTCATTAGAGGATCAGAATATGAATACCTCCAATTCACAGCCCAGTATCTCACAGGTAGGAAAAATACAACAGGAAGACCAGGCACATTTTCCTTGCCTCATTTCCACCAATTACTCATAGTTCTATCTTTCTTTATTATGCTGGATAATTTCTCTTCACTCTTCAAATATTTGGAGGCCTGGATCCTGCTCCTAATCAATCATCCCTTAGGCAAACTAGATTTTGCTTTTGCAATGTTTTTCTGCATAGTAACTCCAGGCTGCTAGTCATCTTTGTTTCTGTTCTTTGAGCTGTTTCTCGTTTGTCATGATTTTTCTGGTAATGCGGTTCCTGGAACGGAGTGCAATATTCCAGGTACAGGAGCCCTGCCTGTCCCAATGCATGTGTGATGTTGCCCTCAGGTGGTAACTCCAGAGAGAAGATGCAGCTTTAAAAAAACCCTCAGACATCTTCGGGACAGAGATTTGGAACTGCATGGAAGCTGCAGAAATGATAACTCTGAGCTTTCTTAAGTGATGCCTTTGCGAGAGAAACCAGGATTACACTGGATTTTTCTGGCTGTCCATCTACTCTAACTCTGCATTTTAAGTGTATTTCCCCATTTGGATGCTGCTGGGCTTAAAGAACAGCAGGAAGAATCTCAGCTTGAGTGAGCTACACACAGCTGAATGGGAATCCTAAAACCAGAGGCACAGGAACTAACAGACTTTCACCATCAGCAACTTTATGAATACTAATTTTATTACTACAGCTACTTGGTCACATTTTTCACCAATTCTTTGGTCTCAAAATTATATGCATCATAAAATAAGATTTGCTTTCTTTATTACACCAGGTATTCTGTAACTCCTAATTTATAATTCATATAAAGTCAGGAAAGGTGCTCAGAAAGTGACAAGAGTCTTTATTAAAGGTCAAAATAGAATTTCATTGTGCTTATTTCTCCTTTAACTCAACTATTGACAAAGCTAAGCCATCCTGCTCACTCATTTCCTTTTCCTATCACAGTCTCCACTGTCCCAGTTATCATAGTGCTGTTTTATTTTCTGCCTTTTCTACTCTTCTCTGTCCCTTTGTTGTGGAAGTGATCACACCTAACACCAATTTCAAGGTGGAGATACACAGCTGAGGTATTTAGGAATTAGTATTATTATTGTAGTATATACATTCCCCACCTATTTAATATGTGACTTTTTTTTGGTTTTGCTTTGCTCTGCATTGAGCTTCCTCTCTCAACACTGTGCTGTCTACAGAGATGCACGGAGCTTTTCCCTGAGATCGGCTCTATTTCTGATGTTTTCTTTTAAATATTAGGCAACAGAAATATTTTTTTCCAGCTTCCCTTAACTTATACTGGCATACAGAAAGCTCCATTTGCCATCACTTTGTCCTGCTTATGTAACTTCTGGTTCATTTCTGCTACCACCAAATGCAAACGCCCAAACATGCATTTGGTTTAAAAGGAGCAGCCTTTACTAGGGCCTTTTGAAGTTTTTCCCAGTCATTTTGTATCTTACATAGATTTGGTGACCTCACAGAATGCTTCATCCTTTGGATGTGGTGCAGAAGTAAGTTGTGGTCTCACTGATGGCGCTGAAGATTTTGCTATTGAAACCAAAGAAGCTGGACTGGATCATTCTTGTCTGCTGTACATCTCAGTGCTGATCATGTGCGATGCCTTGCAACTCTTGTCAAGCAATACTGCTAAGAATTGGATGTTTTCCTGTGGCTTTTTTCACAATTTCACTTTGGTTCCTTGCTTCCCACAGAACCAATGCTTGTATAATCACTTGGTGTGTCTGTGTGTTCTCCCAGTAACTTTTTGATCTATTTGCTTATTTCAACAACTTCAGCAAGCAGAGATTACAAAAATAGTTCTGAAAGGTGTTTCTACATGTTTCATGAAAACTGATTGCTTTGGGAAGTGCAGGGGGGAAGTTTATAAACATACCTAAAGAAAATGAAGTCCTAGAACAGTTCAGTTAGAAAGTTTCTGTGTTTGTACTTGCAAAATACAAATTCTTTGTCTTTGCAAATAGTAGCTGTATTTTGCAAATACGTGTAGGAAATCAGGCTTTATTAGTTCTGCTGCTTGTGGAACTGCTTTTTAATCTTTGGCAAGGATTCGTCCTGCAAGCTGTTGTTGCCAAGTTTTCTTAATAGCCACTTGCAAAGGGCTTTATCCTTGTACCTTTGGGAAGGACCAGTCAGTTACATATGCTGGGATTTTGCTTAGATAAGTCTTTCCAAGAATGCTGTAAAGCTGGAGGAGAAAAAAAAACACACTTACAGATTTGTTGATAGAGTCTTGTTTACCCTATTCAGACTGATATCTTAAAATACAATAGCTAATTATTTTCCCAGCTGTATTTGTGGGTCCTCTTATAAGGTTCAAGATGCATAGTAGTATTTTTTTTAGAAGAGATGTCTGAAGTACTGGTATTACATTATACCCAAATATCCCTGGTTTTCCAGACTAGCTGTTTTTAATGACAAAAAGAAAATCATATCCTTATGTTAGAAGTTCAGATGATTCAGTCTTCATTTTCTCAATGCCTCTGGATCTGAGGAGCTTCTTCATGTTACTGTTGTTGTTGTTGTTGTTATACAATGTAGGCATAACAACTAATAATGGACAGTAGGAAAAAACAGAGAATAATTATTTAGAAAGGAGGCCACGGAATTATTTCCAAATAGCTAGCACAGCTCCCAAAGAGGAAGGAAATAATGCATAAGACCAGAGCAGAAAATTTTCCAGATTTTCCAGTGAACTGAACACATAATGAGCCTGATTTCTCAAAAACTACGTGTCCTCTTGCACGTCTTTTCAGGCCTGCAAAGCGGGGCTCACCCGCTGCAGCAGCCCCTTGGCTGCCTCCTGCGCCCATTGTGGGAGCCCTGTGAGTGGCTGATGTCTCTCCAAAACCCATGCTCAGATTTGGGCTTCTTCTTTTCCCTTGGAAGCCCTTCTTTGTCAGAGGTTTGCTCAGCTTTGGGAAGTGGCTATGCAAATGTATGGCAGAGCAACAGGGCAGAGACAACTTGTTCCTCTCCCACAACGCACCCGCCCCTGCAGGCGCTGGGCACTGATGTCCACCAAAAGCAAGCCCAGGAGTTTGCCAGGGTAAGGATGGCAAAAAAGAACTTGGGATCTGGCCCATGATAATGGTCAGCATTACAGGATCCTCAGCAGTGGTCATTGCTACTGAGAAGGATGGAGATCATTCTGTGCCATTTGTTTTTGCCTCATCCAAACACCATAATTGCTTTTTTAGTTATACTAAATAAATTATTGAGAACAGACACCCACACACACGCATACTGATTTATCTTCATCCTTTTGTTGAAGGTAAGGCCTTTGTTTCTGCCTCCAATGCTTCTGTCATTCATGACAAATGACCCAGGATATTCTTTTCTATAAAATATTTATATCTATATTATCTTAAGACTACTCTCTCCCTCATGTGCCTTTGCTCAGTTGCATCCTTTTTTTTTTTAATGGTTCTTGCTTTCTTTGTAAAATGATTATTTTACATGTCTTGGAGCAACGGTTGAGGGAGTACACACCGCGCTCCTGAGACTTTAAGTCAACAAAAACTGCATAACTGTTCAGGGTTTTAAAACTGTGTCTATACTGATTGTATGGAGTTTTCTTCTGAATAAGAAATCCCTCCTGTCCAGGCTGCTGGGACCTGGGTTAGCAGAGCCAAGCCCGCAAGCCTCTGCCACACTCACCAAAACTCCAGTGATGTGCACAAGCCCGACAGGGCCCTGTCTCACATTATGCTCCAGGATGAACAGATGAATACTCCTGGTGTGCAGCATAGCAGGAGCCGTATCCCAGAACCCAGAAAGGACCCATACACCCACTTTTCTGTGCGCAGCTGGGTGCACATGTGGGGACCATCACGTTCTGTGCATCCGGGCTCTGAGCACCTATTCCCCTTGCTTGCTGTCTGCCTCCTCTCACCAACATCCCCGAGATTATCCCCGGAGTATCAGCGACCTAAATACACTGTTTGGGACTTGAGAGTTGCTTTTGTTTTTTAATGTTGCTGAGTCTCTAAAACCAGCACACGTAACAAGCTGCCTGTTTCCAAGCAGCTGTTGTGTAACTTTGCTCCCCACCCCCAGAGATGTTGCCTGCTATTTAGTTAATGAGCTCGGTTTCACTGGGAAGTGCCTGAGGGAACCTCTTAGCTCCCTAATTAGCAACAGAAGGGGCCAGTTCTTGCTGGAGGTAGCACTGAAACATTTGTGAGGTCTCCTGAGAATAAGCAAGGCAGACAAGGGGCCACTTCCAGCTCAGAAAACACTACTTTTTATTCAGCGTACAGTACAGAGGGCTAAAGAGAAGGTGTGTGGGGGAAGGTACTTGCAGAAGAGGATGATGATGGGTTTCCTAGGTAAGAAAAGAGCATTTGTGAAGGGCGAGGAGGATATCGGAGAGACTGGCCCTGGCCCTCCCAAGCTGTTCATGGCTCCTTGCAGTCTGAGTTTTATATAAGATACGGTGGAGCAGCACAGAGGCCTCGTGGGGTGGCTGCCCGTGGAGGCAGGAGCAAGGTGCTGCTGCCATCTGCTCTCAGAAGTTTGAGCTGGCTCTCATTAATAAGATTCAAGAATTAACAGCTTGGAAGCTCTTAGGAGCTCAGTGTTTCCTCCAAGGTCATGATCGCTGAGGCTGAGCACAGAGCCTGCTATTCAGGGCTGGAGTAAACTTTGGTGGAAAACAAATCTCCTGTCACAGCTGGATGTCCTGAGACCTCACTGGGAAGGTGAAAACTTTGCTTACACATTGCAGGTAGGGTGATGTGCTTGGAGCTATTCCTTAATGTCCAGGACACAGACACACCTGGTAAGGCCTCAGTTTTTTCCCATACAATCCCATTTCTGGGCAGGGCTTTTTTCATACAAAACCTATTGAGAAGAGGTCTTGGCTTGGACCTGTTGGGCCACAGGGACCATTCGCCTTCAGAAGGTATGGAGGGAAATACAGCATTCAATACCTTTGGCCTGCAGGACCAAAGATCCAGTCATGCAGAGGAAAGTCTCCGTAGCCTCAAGGACCCTCCTTAAAAGCAAAGGGAGAATGTGGAGTTCAAAGACAAAGACCATGGAGCAAGCAGGGTTGCAGGAGCCTGAAGAAACACAGGGGAGATCCGAAGCTTCCAGATTTTGCCCTGCCCTGCAACATTACCTGCCAGCATCACACAGGTGGTGGCCACTGACCAAATAAAAAGCAGAAAGCTGATCCCTGATATAAATCAGGAGGCCATATTAGTGAAGATCTGTTACTGAACACAATTTGTTCTCTAGTAATATTCTTAAGACAGTGACTCTGATTTTGTTCATGCAAAAGGAAAATTATGCAGCAAAGCCCTCACACTGTAAGATGAATGGCAGAGCATTGCAGTTGGGCCATAAATCCCAGCAAGGGGCTTGCAATAGCTCTAAAGGTCAGAATAATAATTTCTAAGTTGCTGCAGCATCTCAAGCTATAAAGGAGCTGTGTTCAAAGCTTTTGTGCTCCACTCTTACGGAGCATTAGCTCATTTCATAACCAGAAGTCACCAGTTTTCCTCCCCATGTCTCAGGCTTCAGTATGAATGGTATTTCTGAGGCTTGGATTATGATTACATGCAATGGGCAGTAAGAAAAAAAATAACATAACAACAACAAAACCACAAAAAACACGCAGAAAGTCCAAAGTGGAAGGGACAAAAAAAAAAAAAAAGCCCAAATAGAGGGAGAAAAAACAAGTATACTGTGAGCGCCTCTTTCCCACTAGAGGGCATCCAGGATTTGCAGAACTGCTGCTTGGCCTTTGGGTGCTTTCTCCAGCAGCAGGTCACACTACGCCAGAATTAGGGAATGGGCCTGGGAGAGCTGGCAGGTTGTGTTGTGTTGTGTTTGGCACTTTTTACTTGTATCCAGCTGCTAAACAAGCTGAAAAAAATACATCACGGTAACATTTCCATGTGTACATTTTTTGTCATTGCTGTAGGGGTGATCCTGTGGATCAGTGACAAGAGCAAGAAAAAAACACAGGAAAAAAGCTCTGTTAATATGTGATTTGTGCAATGGAAACATATGAAACCCCTTTATAAAATGATGCCAGTCGTAAATGGACTGCAGGATGACAGCAATTGGAAGTTTAGACAGAAACACAATAGTGAAATATGGTATATGAAATGTTTTTCTCTCTCTTTTTTTTTTCTTCTTCTTTTTTCCCCATGCCATAATAGCAGCAGCAAAATCACAGCACTAGGACAGAGGCAGAAAACTTTCTAATGGCGCTCTGAGGAGGCTTTTTAAAACGGGTTTGTTAAAACATCTGTCATTAAGGGAACCTGCCCCACTGCAGGGAGATGCTCTGAGACACTTTTGCAGGTCCATTCCTGTGGGATTCCCGTTTCCATTTATGTCATATGCATCGAAATCCCGTGGGAGGCAGTCTTCTTGTCTCCAGCAAGCAGTTTCTGCCTGGGTTTGTGCATTTTGGCCACTAGAGGTTGTAAGAGAGAGGGGAAAAAAAGCTTTTTTGCCACAGGCGAATCCCAGGGCAGGATTTCCTCTGGGTTCCTTTGGTCTCTGCCCACCAGCAACTCACACAAAACTGCACATACCCTGCATTTCAGCAGATGGGATCGTGGTATCTCAGCTCTTTCAGATTTATCAGTGGGGTTTTGTTGGTTTTGTTGCCTTTTAGCCCCAGTGTCTTAACGGCCTTGGTGTCCCCTTATATCTTAAGCAAAAGCTGTTCTGATTCTCTCAAGTCTTCTAGACAGAGAGCAGCAATTTGTATCTTTTCTCTGCAGCTTTAACTATCTCTGCTGGCTCTTTTTCCACATTCCTAGTATAGATAATTTCACTCTTAGATGTTTAAGCCAAACTTTCTGCTGCCAGCCTTTGTGCTTTTTCCCAGTGTGTGGTAAGAAACACAATATTCTCGAGGACTCTTTTATCTGCTGGAGACATCACAACCTGGCATCTTACAGGAGTTTCTGCTACCTTCCGTGTGGGTTGTAATTATTTCTTTTTGTTGCTAATAATTCTCTAGTCTTCTGACTACCGTCCCTCTGCAATCAGGGATACCATCTTCCAAGAGGCCTCAAGAGAGAGGTTTTTCTTTAGGAAATAGGACCTTAAAGTTAAGTAACCCCAGACAGACATAACCAGAAATAGCTATGGTGGAGCAATAGATGGAATTTTGACCAAATGAAGGATTTACAAGCTTTTCTTCCTGATGGCTCTTTGCAGTAGCGTAGTAGTTGCATATGAACTCGTGCAGTATGAGACCTGATCATCACAGATCTCACTGGTGATAATACTTCACTTTGGGCATTGCATGGAGATAGGAATCATTTCCTCTGGCAGTAAAAATGCAGCTGTTCCTGGAGTGAAGCAAAGCAAGGACATTGAGCAACAGTTTAGGAAGAAGAAACCTTTATCCAGTAAGATTTTACTGACCATGGGGGAAATGCAATCTACTTCCCTGAATTAAAACAAAGCATTGATTTATGTGGAAAATGAAAAACTTCACTTTTCCTTTTTGTTTTGACTGCTGAAAATTGCAGGTACACGTGGAACAGAACCACACCATACGGAGGTTGGAAAGGACACCTAGAGGTCAGCTCATCCCTCCTCCTGCTCAGAGGAGGTCCAGGCAGGTCAGGTTGCTCAGTGCCTTGTTCCTGTCAAATTTCGAATGCCTCTGAAGGCAGAGAACCCACATCCTGAATACCTCCATGGTGAACTAATTTCTCCTCATATATAACCAGAATTTCCCTGTTGCAATTTGTATCCTTTTGCCCTTCAGCTCTTGCCTCTCCAGGCTGAGTCTGGGTCTGTTTTTCCAGCGCTCTCTACTAGGCAGCTGTACTGGCCTTTGCCTTCTCCAGGCTGAGCAAGCCCAGGTCCCTGTGTCTCTCCTCATACATCATGTGCCCTAGTCCCCTGGCAGTTTGGTGGCCCTACACCACCAAGGGTGGGCTCACTCCAGTCTTTACCAGCAAGGCCAGAACTGGAGATAGCACTTCAGATGTGGTCTCACAAGTGCTGAACGGAGCGAAGGATCACTTCATTCAGCCTGCTGGATAACATGCGTGCTATATAGCCCTGTAGGCAGCTGGTCTTTGCTGCAAGGGCACCTTGTTGGCTCAGGCTCAGCAGAACACCTCAGGCCAGTCTCCCAAGAGCTGCTTTCTTCACATTTGGCATCCAGCCTGTGCTGGCACACAGGGCTATTCCCTCCCCATGCAGGACTTTGCATTGGCCTTTAACTTAATTTGCAAGTGCAAACTTAGGCAATAGGTGGCACTAATTGGATGATGTAGCTTGCATTGTCACCAGGAGAGCGTCACAGCCAAAGAGAAAGCCAGAGGAGGAGACACCTGGGTTGCTTTGCTCAGAGCAGCGGCCATTCAAGGAGGACCAGACATGTGGCAGGAGTTCCTTCCAAATGCCTGGTGAGATCTCCTCGGCGTGGGGAAGAGGGACTCTGAAGAGAGCTCCCTGGGGCTGGGGTGGGAGAAAGCCCCTCTGGGGTCAACAAGCCGTCAGAGGGTGGCTGCATGTGGCTGAGTTCTCCTGAGCATGAGTGGGGAGGAGGTTTTATTAGGCTGAGCCTTGTTTTCTGTTGCTCAGAGAGCTGCTTCTGGGACATGCTTGCTTTGTTAGCAGTGCAAAGTTTGTGTTACTGCCATGATAACTGGTCACTAAACTCCAGGATATAAGTGCAGGGGGATCTTATTTCCTGTTGCATAAGCTGCTCAGTCACCAGAGAGCTGGAGCCTGACACTGCTCTTACGAGCCCTGTTCTTCCTTGTCTGGGAGGGGTTTAAGGAGATGATACATCCTTAAAAATCACACATAGGCTGTTTCACAGATCTTACCAAATTTCCTTGGTGACTGCTGGGGTCTTCAGTAGAGGCACTGGGTTCTGCACCACAGGCAGCAATAGGAAACCATACTAGGTAAAAAGAGACAGCCAGCAGACTTCGTTTCTCATGGACTTTCATGTCCTTTTTTTTTTTTTTTTTGGTAGACTTGAGACTGTGCTTTTCTTGCAAGAGAATCTCCCAGGCTAAAAGAGAACCAAGGGGGATGTTTCATTTATCTTGCAGCCAGATGGGATCTAGAAACTTCGGTATCCAGTCAGGAGTAGCTAGGAGTAGCAAAGGTACAGCAGATCATTGAACTCTGCACAGGGAAAGGTTCCATCAGCCTCTCTTCTGGCCAGTACAACCACACAACAAGTGTCAACCATGTGGTTAGCAGCAGAATAACCCTCGAGCTTCAAAGTCCCCTGCCAAGGCTGCGCACCTATCGCTGCACAGAAGTCACAATAAACTATTCTCTTGGCTGAAGCAACACAGCTGCTTGTAGTATGAAACACTACAAGGACACCTACCCAGTTGTTTAGTGCCTTTTATCTAAATTGTGCGGAGGGAGGGAATATTATGGCAACAAATTATCTTGCTAAAACACAGCTCAGAAACACTGTCTCTTTGTGCAGAGACACTTGTTCTAAGCCCCTCTCTTTCTGTCCCATCCAAAAAGTTGGAAAAATAATAGCAGATGTTGTTGGGTGGCTAAACAGCTTGCCGTCCCATGGCTGGGCCCTAAATGGTGCTAGCAGGTGACATGCTTTGCATCATCGCCTAGACAACACTATCAGACTCTAAGGATCTTCTTTTTTCTTTTCTTTTTCTTTTTCACCCTTTTCTAGGGAGAGCCTGTTGTCCCGTATCAGGTGAGTAAAACAGCTCTTCTGGGCTGAATTATCCACTTTTATCAGCACTCTGGTTGGGGCACAGCATAATCTCTTCCCTATTCTGTATGACAACAACAAAATCTTCATTCATGGACCCCTTGCAGCCCACCTGAAATAGCCCCAGACACCTCTACTAATCCCCAAGGGAAGCTGGAGTGCTTGAGGCACAGATCAGAGGGGTGGGATGGTATTTAGGACTGATTGCTCAATCATTTGAATGGTTTTGAAACATGCTACATGTCTGTTAAAACCAACTCTGGTGACTTAGCTGCCATGCGTCAAAAGAGTCTGAAACTTTGCTGTCTAGAACAGAAACAGGGACACTCAACAGACAAGGTGAGACACCCATGGAAAGCTATGGAGGAGGGCCAGTGTTGCCCTAAAAAATGACTGAATCTGTAGAGGAGCTATATATAAAGCACTGCCAAGAGGGGCACGCCCAGCACATCCAGATCTCCCTAGCAGCTGAAGACCCTTGTGTCTGCTCCTGCTCCTCAGCCCATTCTGTCTGTGCAATTTTTATTCCTGGAGGAGTTCAGAGGAGTTCAGCTGCTACTATTGCATTCACTCCAGTACCTGCCTTAAAATAGACCACCCCATATCTTATTGACCTTGTACCCCAGGTCACCCTGGTTCACAAGGAGAGTGGCAAAGAATCCTTGTGGTCAGCAAGTCCTTATCATCAAGGACTTGAGGTCTCTAGGAAGCACCGTTATATGTAACCCTACCCCAGATCTTGTCTGTGACCTCCAAAACTAACAGAAAACCCCATACCCTGCTGACTCTGTGGGATTTGTAGGCATTTGTTACTGCTCAGGCCCAACTGATGTGAACACATGCCTCAGCATAGTCCCTTCTGTTGTTGAACACAAAGAATTTTATGCCTCCCTAGGTCTTTTGAATTTTCTCAGAAGAATGCAGTCCTGGTCCCTGTGGCTGCCCTGGGGGTTGGAGGGATGCTGGTTTGCTGGATGAGGTCTAGACACAAGATCAAGACTCTTGAAATGGGAGATGGATGGTGGGGCTCAGGTGAAAGACCCCTGAAAGGGAAAGAAGATGAAAGTATCCGTCCCTTCAAGATTGAAACATCTGACAAAGAAATTGAGGTACTGGTGGCTGGGATGTAGGGAGGGGCAGAAAGCTGTGAGATGGAGCTAGTCCATCACTCACCTTACTGCTTCAAGGTGATGTCTTGGGTGCACTTATATACACCAGTGCAGCTACCTAGCACGGATAGATGATGCTCTGGCTTACCACCTTTTATGAACAGGATTTGAGCTCAGATTCATTATAATGCCCTGTAAAGACTTTCTGAGACCACAGACCCTCCATGCAACCTGGGGCTTCTCCTGCAGAAATGTCACGCCTTGAGCAGCAGATTTTTACAGTGGGTCTGGGTGGTGGGGAGTGGTGGAAGGGTGTCAGGACAGCAGTGGCACCAGTGGGGCGTGACTGAGTGGCTTCCACAGGGGGAAGGGTTGGAAGGGTGAAGGGGGATAGGATCTTGACTGAGTTGCAGCACCTCTGTCCCTGCATGCCTGTCCCTAATTATCTGACTAACTAGCAGTGAGCAGCTCAGGTTGAACTTCTTACTCTTCTCCAGCTGATGGTGCTGGCAAGTTCCTAGCAATAAAAACCCTAAAGTGGGTTGGCAGCAGGCAGGAGTAGGATCCAGTACTTCTGGGTGCTCTAGAGGAATTGGTAACCTATAGAAAAATATATTCCCCTTATAAACAATTTAGGGGGTCCTGCAGAGCACACAACTGCTTCAGGAGGGCTCCCGGTGTCCCAGATAGTGGCACAAAAGCTGGCAGAGCCAGGAGGGCCTGTCCATGCCTGCCCTGGCATCTGGCCAGCCTCACAAGAAGGGCTCTCCTCCACAGGACCTGCACCATCGCCTGGACCGGGCCCGCTATGCTCCACCACTGGAAGGGGCTGCCTTCCACTATGGCTTCAACTCTAACTACCTGCAGAAGGTGGTGGCCTACTGGAGGAACCAGTTTGACTGGCACAAGCAAGTGGAAGTCCTGAACAAATACCCCCATTTCCTAACCACCATTGAAGGTGAGGGAGTCTCTGTAGATTCAGCAGGTCTTGACCTGAAATGCACAGGGAGAAGCGGGGGATTTAAGAGTTCAGTATATTTAAGACAACAGTATGCATAACAGCTTAGCGATATGAGTGAAATATCACTAGTGGAAGCTATATTATTAACAACCTCCTATAGATTAAGACCATTACACAGTGGCAATGATATTAGGTCTTCTTCAAGATGGACTGGCTCTGAATGTGTGCTAACTAATGAGGAGGATTTCTTCTGCTATTGCCTTGAAGCCACCTTTGAAAATAGCAAAACTTTCCCTGACTCTGAGGCTAGAATTTCCACCACCTCTACCCACTTTAGCCAGGCGAGGTTAGCCAGACTTTAGATAAGTGATCTGCAGGTTAAACTTCTATCTTGCACTTACTTTTTCATGTTTCTCTTTTTATCACCCATGTACTTTGTAATTTTGTCATGTTTTTTGCATGTGTCTTACCTGCCTTATGCCATTCATTCAAGCACAGCTCTACTTACATGCTGTGAGACCAGTTTCTCAGGATATAGATGCTCATTGTCCTGTGACCCCAGTATCTGGGGCTGGGATCAATATCTCTGTCTGTATGAAAAAGATGAGACATAGATACAATGCCGGGCTTCCCCTTTTAGCTAGACATCTTCTTGCCATGGGCTGATTGTGTAACTTCTGCTATGAATGCTAATTACAGTTTTGCCACCCTCCTTCTTCAGAGTCCAGAGCAGAAACTGTGATGAAACCAGAGCTTTAATTTATCTGTCTTGGATGTGTGGCAGGGATCAATATCCATTTTATCCACGTGAAGCCGTCCTACGTCCCTCACGGTCGAGCTGTTCAACCTCTGCTGATGGTCCATGGCTGGCCTGGCTCTTTCTATGAGTTCTACAAGATCATCCCTCTGCTCACAGAGCCGGCCAAGCATGGCCTGACAGAGGGTGACGTGGTATTTGAAGTCATCTGCCCATCCATTCCAGGCTATGGCTTCTCGGAGGCACCACACCAGAAAGGTAAAGATGAAAAGACTCTGTTGGAATCACAAGGTTTTTGGAGAAACACCTTAGCCACCCCAGGTCCCCTGGGCACTGGAGTTTGTGAATGCAGATGCTTGGCTCTGCACTAACACCCACGTGGCCGAGGCTCCGAGGCTGGCTGTGGAGATTTCAAAGGCAATGGTAACTGGAAGCCAGTTCTGCTTTCCACTTTCTCCACTTTTCACTGAATTTCCACCATCTTGTGTTCACTTTATTACTAAGGAGTTAGGCAGAGCAGCATAGCACACTGTGCCTTAACACAGCAGCATACTCACGTGCCTCTGCCAGGCCATGATCCTTGGTCAGGGGATGAACACTAGGACAAACAGGTCTCCTGTGTTTATCTTTACCTACAGGCTTTGACACTGTAGCAGCTGCTCGTATATTTCATAAACTGATGAAGAGATTGGGCTTCAAGGAATACTACCTACAAGGAGGAGACTGGGGATCTGCTATTACCACAAACATGGCCCAGATGCTGCCACAGTGAGTAGCAAAGGGAATCAGTGCAGAAAAGCTGCCTCTAGTTCTTGCCTTCTAGCTGCATGGTCCTGCCTTCTGTTTGCCCTGCGCCTCATCCCCTTCTGCTTTGTTTCCTCCAGGGACATCCTCACTCCTCTGCATTCAGTTGTATTCATATGCTTTGCATTGATATTAGCATAGTTCTCACACTTCCTAAATTTCAGTGCTGTGTGGCTTCTCTTTCATTAGCTGTGGAAGTTAAATCTGCTGCAATTTCATTTGAGACCTCAAGGAGACAGATCATCATTCTAAATCAGGAAGGAGAAAGATTTTAAATTGGCAGGGAGAAAAAGGAGCTCAGGCCTTCAGCAGGTGAATAGTATAAGAGAGTATAGGGCTTTCCTACCTAAAATACAGAGTTGAGACTGATCGGGAAAGAAGCACAATACCTTCCTTAGAAGATGGCATCACAGATCATTGTTTAGCATTTAATGAAAAGTGAGCATTGTAGCCATGCTTAGTTTGGAGAACAGATAAAGTGGAAAGCTCTGAAAGCAGTTAGATTGCAGGCTGAGCAGCTCACTGTTCCCGGTTGCAGTTACGCTTAACGGCACCCAGAGCACTGTATCCACATGTGGTACACTCAAGCTTTTCAGAAAATAACCAACGCAGCCTGTTCTCTACAGCACAGAACACCACAAAATCAACAGCCGGAGCTACCAGGATGGATATGCCACGTGCAGAAACTGCGTACCTAAAGCTAACAGCCTGCCAATGGTACAGCTGGATGGAGATGGCACCAGTTGTACCATTTCTAACTCACATAATTTTTTTTAATCATGATGAACCTAGGGCCTTTATGTATTTCCCTCAGTGAAATGCTTCTATCACAGCTCCAGTCAGACTTAAAGAGGGCAAATTCACGCTACACATGAGAAAGAAATTTATTATAATGAGGGTGGCAAAATACCAGAACAGGTTGCCCAGAGAGGTGGTAGATGCCCCATCCCTGGAGACATTCAAGGCCAGGCTGGACGGGGCTCTGAGCAGCCTGATCTAGTTGGAGATGTCCCTGCTCATGGCAGGGGGGGTGAACTGGATGATCTTTGAAGGTCCCTTCCAACCCAAACTATTCTATGATTTTCTAGGAAATTTGGAGACAGAAAACTGCTTGATTAAACCTTCTGTTCATTAACTTAATTTTAGATCCGTGAAAGGGCTTCACCTGAATATGGTCTTCATCGCCATACAAGGTTTGGGAAGGATGATTTCTGTGATGCTTGGGGCTTATGTACCATGGCTCGTAGGCCTCACTAGGGAAGATGTTCGACGTGTGTATCCTTTTGCCCAGAAGAACATATATAATATTCTGCGAGAGTCTGGATACTTCCACATCCAAGCCACCAAACCAGACACTGCAGGTAATGAACCTTCTCTATATTGCTTTATGAACATTGTATACTAACTTCTTATGGTATATAAAAACTTATAATTGCACAAATGCCAACCATGTTTGAAAAGCAATGAGTATTGGTGACTGAGTGCAAAACATGGGGACAAAGAACTGGGAAAAAGGTAGTTAAAAGGAACAGGTTAAAAATTATGGAGACTACAAATACCACTTTTCAAACAGCATGCCACTTTTATCATGCTCTTGGGGAAAGAACCTCTTTGCAAAATGCCTTTTAAAGTGAAGCACAGGGTCTTGAAATTGAATCTTCTAGACATAAATATGAGTGAAAACAAGAAAAATATAATAAACAAGTGCAATGTGAAACAGGTAGACAAAGCTTTAACACCTGAAAAGACAGAAGGCAGATACAGTTAGTGAAGCCAGTAGATAAGGAGTCTGAAGAAAGATATGGCCATCTCAGATTTGCCTCAGTCCCCGCTAGTGAGGATTATGTAGTGTTCCTTTATTGAAATAATCCATCATCAGGAAAGACAGCGGAGCTGTCTCTGTCTGGTGTCGGATGTGGAGACCATAGAATGAATAGTACATCATCCTGGCAATTCAGTGAAAAAGAAGAAACTCAAATTGAAATGTCAACTGATGGCCTAGTCTGTTGCTTGAACTGATCACCATGCCAAAGAAATAAAAGGAGACAAAATACCAGGCTGGGATTTTTTGTTGTTGTTTTGTTTGGTTTTCTAAGAGCCAAACAGTGAAGGTAGCCCCAGAAAGACAAAGACCAGTATGTTTAGTCTTTGATCAGAAAACTAGAAGAACTGTTTTAAAGAGGAGAATTGATTTACAGATGGTAAGATCACAGGGAAATCACGCTTCGAAAGTCAGAGCTCAGGCAGAATCAAAGAGCTGTGGATCCAGTAATGGAACATATTTCATTTCCAAAAAAGTTTTGTTGAGGTTCTTCCCCCAGTGTTCTTAAAGAAATTGAACTGCTTCAAGAAAAAATTTAAGTTCATGGATTAATAACTAGTCAACATGAGAATCCAAGCACAGAAATAAGTAAGCAGGTTCCAGGGGAGGGACAGTATCACAAAAATCTGTGCTTGCACCTGTACATTTCAACATGGTCCAAATTTCTCTACAGATGAAAGTTAATGGTTAAGTGAAAATTTGGCAGCTTTCCGGGGTTTAGTTTAACCTAGAGATAAGTGCAGAGAGTTGCGAAAACATTTAAGTGACTGTTTCATTAAATGGACCAATAAAAACTGATGTCAACCAAGTCCAAAGCAATTTTAGTAGAGGAATAAAATAACAATGGGCTCTAGTTTGGAGAATCCATGAGTCATGGATAGCACTTTGAAATGTCAGCCAGCTCAGAGTTTAAGGCAATCTTAGAAACTCTTAAAAAAAAGCAAAAAGAGACCAAGACAGAACACTAAATACATTATATTCAGAATCTATTGCACTCCCATTCACCCTGTTTCGTAAATATATTTTAGAATCAGAAGAATACAGGAAGGGGAGAAAAGGAAGACTGAAGTAACCAAGCAGCTTCCATACACACACTGTACATAGCCTGAGACTCTTTAACGTGAAAAAATAAGAGCAGGAATTTTATAGCACACAAAAAATTATGACATGTAGAAAATTAATAGGGAAAAATGTTTTCCCTACTCAAGAAATATTTACATTATCAGTTTAAGTTCTCATTAGGCAGACTTGAAGCAAAACTAAAGTATTTTTACTCACCACAGGTTGTTGTACCTAAGATGTGGTACAGGTTGAATGACTAATAAGCTACAAACAAGACTAGTATTTCTGAGTATCTAATCTGTGGATATTGAATACAGTGGTTCAGAGGCAGCTTTCAGCCCAGAAAACACTCATCTCCAGATAAGTCATGTGCTAGCTGGCACATCTTAGCCTGTCCTACTATTGCTGGTCAAAGCATTTACATGCTTCGATCTGCAGCAAATCACTCTAGGCTTGCCAGTGCAGGGAAAACGTTGTGCCAGTGCACAAACCTACATCCAGTATTAAACTGAGACTGCGTCATGATCATCTTCTACAAAGTCACTCAGCGCTTAAGTCACACTAAAATACACTGGAAAGCAGGCAACACTGACTATACTGTAAAACTACAGCCTAGGTTTCCCAAGGCAAACCTCTATCCCTACTGAAGCAATCCCTATGCCTGTTTTATGGGTAAGAAGGCAAATGTGATATGCCATATACCTGCTATGTTTATAATGTTAGTGTTCCCCAAAGGTAAGAACAGATAACAGATACACAATGCTCCACTGTTTAAATTAGATTAAAAGTGATGCACAGCACTCAGGGTCCTCGTTATCCAGAGTTTATCTGAAATTTATTTTCAGAGTGTAATCCCTTTAGACCTGAATTTGCTCACTCTGCCACACATTACCAAAAAGCCAACAGGACTTTCTCAGCTTTTTTTTTTGTATAGGAATTGCCTGAGTTTGTAGTGCTGTCAGTTACAGCTGGAATTCCATTGCAGTACAATTTGTGAAGAATATAATACTACCAGATCTAGTAGAAAACATACAGACTCTCTACAGAACTCTATTTGAAAACTCTGAAAGTTCAGTTTAACTTCTGAAGTATTTCAGGCAACTGCAATCTCTCTCCTGTTCACCTCCTGAATTAGGTTGTGGACTGAATGACTCCCCCGTGGGTCTTGCTGCATATATTTTGGAGAAATTCTCTACCTGGACAGATAATTCATTTCTGGACAAAGATGATGGAGCCTTGGAAAGGTAAGAAAACAGATGCTCTTTCATGAGAAGACTCATTAAAAGAATGAGTAATGATAACTAATGAGGAGACAAGTAAATGACTGGCCAGTCAAGGCTGAGTTTTAAGGATGAAAGATTACACGTGACAAGGAATAGTTTAAACTTACAGCGACTGCCTGCAAACTACTGCTTCAGTACTGGCAGTTTTGCTCTGGGCACACAGGTGCTGATTAATTTGCTACTTCTCTGTGAAGAACAGAAGGAACAACGGTTCTTCAGGACATGAGGCCAATACATTATATTGAGAAACAGCTTCCAATGAAATTTCTTCTTTCTCTCTCAACAGCAAATACTCTCTTGATGAGCTTTTGACCAATGTGATGATTTATTGGGTGACATCCTCCATTGTGTCCTCAATGCGATTCTACAAGGAGAACATGTCCAAATTCCCTGGTCCAGGTGCTGATCCCAGGTAATGAAGTGGTGGGTGCAAGGCAGATTTTCAAATGAGATTGAACATTTGCCTGTATGAATATTTAAATCACCTAAAACAGCAAATTTAACTAGTTTTTTAAAAAAATCCAAATTCTTATTTTCTTTTGATAAATATAGTTAAGGGTCGTTTTTGTTTTGAACCTATAATTCACTCAAGGTATCTTGTGGCCAAGACAATGCAGAAGACTTATCAAAGTATGTTCAGTCTTGCTTGCATTCAAAATACAGGTCTATATACACTTGTTTAGTGATTAAGTAATCTGCAGCTCAGTTCGGTAAAAATAAAACAGAAAATCATGAGCACCTCTAAGAGAGAAGTTTAAACTGAATTAGGAAGGATATGGCTTACTGGTGGATAAACTAAGAACTATAAATGTAAGCACAGACTTGGGGAAGAAATTTGGAGAGCAGTACTTGAAAGCGCCTTCTAACAGCTGCTGGCTTTAAGATCACTATAGGAGAGGCTGACCAGGAAAATGCTACTGAGCATTCTCCAAGTGATTGATTGTACAAATATGAGTCTCTTTCTTTGTAGACTGAATCAGTTTACCTTTCCTCTTGAGAGAGTCATTTCTTACACTGGCACCACAAATTCTAAAGTAAACATGAGCTAGTTCATTTCTGAATTTCACAAAAAGGTGTGGCATCTTGCCACATATCACAAAACCAGGTAAGCTTAAAAATCTGAGACACTTCAAGATTGAACTGTGGGCAAAATTGTCTCTAATTCGCGTATCTTCAGGTATAACATTCTTAAATTGAAGGAGATCCAAATACAAGTGAAGCTCTTCACCAGAGTACAGACCACAAAATAGGTTGCTGTGGTGAAACTTTTCCAGCTCTGACGGTTATCAAACCCAGAAGGCTTTTGTAGACTTTCCCCAGACTTCTTTCAAAAATGCAGTTAACTTGTATCTTCTAGGCTTGGAGTACACGTTCCTACAGGGATTGCAGCCTTTCCTCAGGAGATAACACATACACCACGGACCTGGGCAAAGGATGTCTTCAAGAACATAGTCACTTACTCCTACATGCCACAGGGAGGTCATTTTGCTGCCTTTCAGGAACCAAAACTTCTGGCACAAGACATCATGCACTTTGTCAGAAAGGTGGAACAGCTGTGAACCTGCAGTTTAGATACATAGAAGAGGTGTTCTGCCACCGACAGAACCTTTACTGTGAGGCATTAAATAAACCCAGTGTAATCACATACAAAAGCCAGCATTTTATTTTGATAATGATTATAGTACTAAACTTGTTAATTAAGCTCTAAAGAAAAAATAAGAGGCATCTTGTCTTCTTTCATTCCCGGCACCATATCATTGCTGCATTCATAGTTCAAGTATAACAGAATGTGTAAACAGTTTAATGCAGTAACATTGCACTCATTTGGGGAAGAGAGTAGAAAGTAATTGCCCCCCTGTTCCTCAGAACTAAGGCTTCTGTTCAAAAGCTTCTTTAAATACTTGGCTGCCAGCATTTTTAAATATGCATTACAAGCACCTTTGGTGGAAGTGTAAAGGGATTTGATCTCCTGAGTACAAACACTCCTACGTTCAAGTTATACTTCATTCAATGGAGCTGTGATTACATATTCAAGTGGGCAGCTGCACCCAAGGCAGCTTTCTTCATTCTAGCAGTTCTTCCCCCCTAGAGCTACCTTTAGCAGTTACTACACATTGTAAACAGTTGTTAACGGATAATGAGGCAGAGACAGCACTCCTAGTGTTCTTCAAGCTCAAAAATATCAATTTCCTCGTAGTTCTATAACACCATTCCATTCCAACACAAAGTTAAAATACACACCAAGTGTAGAGGGTTAATTCAATCTTTGACCCATCTTTCAAAAGATTTTTACCACCCCATCATGCAATTTTTGCTATCAAGAAACTGCAAGCAACCTCACCACTGGTAGGCTCAAGTTTCTCTTCAAGCGGAATAGAGCTATTTGGAGGCATTAAGCTCCTTGCATTACAGACACATACCCAGCTGACTGAAGACAAGTACAGCAGCTATGTGACACACTGCACTCTAAGGGCGTCTCTCCCTCCTTCCCTCTCCCATTCCGCAGTAGACACCAGGCCAGAAGAAAGGGCTCAAGTTCTGCTTTCAAGTAGTACATTCTGACTGAGAACAGGAATTTGACAGGTAGAGATAGTGCTGAACTTGAACACACTCCCCTCACCTCTTCTTCACATTTCAGAAATATTTAGAGTCTAAGACCCTAAGACTTCTAAGAGGTAAAAGCAAGCAAGAATGAAACTTTGTTGTTGTTTTAAGTGAGAGTAAGCTAGCATATTGGGGCAGAAGTCCTAACTTCCTCTGAAGAGGGTTAGAGCAGAAACTCTTATTTTTCATTTTAACTGTATATCTGATTGTCAGGGCTGTTGGACTAGATGTTAGTGAAAAAGGAAAATAGGAGGAAGTGCTGCCCTGCCTCTGCAGGGCTGCTCAACCTCTTTTCATCACCACTACAAGACAGTTCTGGGTACAAGGCCTCCCAGCTGCTGAGAGGTCCCACTCTTTGGATTATTAAGTGACTGAAACTGAGTTATGGGGAAGTCTAATGTTATCAAATAGACAGGCAAACACTTGAATACTCAAGCCTGATCAGACTGCAGGGAAAGGTCTCCTTTCACAGGAAAAGGGTAGGTAAGAATGGTTATGTCCTTTATAGTGAAGGCCAAGCTTATTAATAATCACATAAATTATCTAGAGTCCCAAACAAGCAGCCAATACTAGTAATGATTAGCAAATAAGTGGCCACATTAAAACTCAGGAGAGAGAAGAGCATACCCAGTATTTGCCAGTTCAGTGAGTATATGGCAGGAAAGCTTTACTCCCACCACACTAATTCATCCCCTGTGCCACAACTCTGGTCCCTAAAGAATCACTGTGTCTGTGTGCAACTGTGTCTCAAAGGGTATTTGCTTTCAACGACTGAGGAGATGAAGAGAGATGAACATAGTTGAGCTATGGGAAGGCAGCAGATGCCCTGAAGACATCCAGATAGAAAAGAATATGCAGTTACATTTGATAAAGTTATTATGACTTAAAGCAGCACCAAAGGTTATTCAATATTCCATTAAAGTTCTACAGAGCACAGGTCATTCATGAAAGCCTTTGAGTGTGACTGGTGCTTGAAACCAGACGTAGTCCTCCCAAGCAGAAGTTGCAGGCTGAGGAGGCGAGGCACTTAGGTTGATGTCTCCATCACAGGACAAGTTAACAGTTAGTTTCCTTCCTCGGGTCGGCACTTTATAGTTGAGCTTGGGCCGGAACCAATCAACACCACAATCACGGTGTCCTTGGAGCATCACAACAGTGTCTGTGACAGGGAGAGCCTTAAGTTCACTGAAGACATCCGCAACGAAGAGCGAGTGAAAAAGCTTGCGAACACAGGATGCAGTTTTCAGGCTCTCCTCAGTACTGCCCTCATAAATACCCTCCAAGTTGAGCTCATAGAGCTCCTTGGGGCTCATGACATTGCCTCCAAGTAGAATAAGAACCCGAGGAACCAGCGTCAAACTAAACATTACTTCCAAGTTCTGGAGCACTCCTTCCAGATCCATCAGCATCTTCTGGCACTTCTTGCTTGCCAGGTCCACAGAGGATGACTTCTTAATCACATCACCACCCTGTAAAACAAAATGAAAAAAAGGTTAGGACATTTAATTATTGGGACAGTGTTCGGAAATTCAATGAATGGCCAAAGGGTTTTATGATCCTTTTAAGAGATATAGGTACCCACATACAAAATAAGGAAATCCAAGAGGAACACAAAATGCTTCTCTATAGCCACTCAGTTTGAATATGAGTTGCAGCACCAGTTAATTACCACAAGAATCAGAAGCCCCATCTTTTAAACATCAGCTATCCCTCTAAAACAACCTAACATTTATTTTTTCTTAGAGTTGTTTTAGTAACAAAGGCGACACACTTTGAACAGAGTAGGTCAATAAGAAATAAACTTCTTGAGACTTTCAACCACCTGACCTAAAGCTCCTAAAGCTATTTTTTTTTTTTAAGTGAAGTTCTGATAACACTTAAGACTACAGCTACGAGCGCTTCACTTCAAACCCAGTTAAAAGGTTAAAACACGAGTCACTGAGCTAAAGCAGTGAGCTGGCAGGCAAAACTCCAGCGGCGCGGCCGCCTCCGGGCCCAGGGCTGGCCCGGGGCTCTCCCGGCTCCCTCCCGGCTCCCTCCCGGCTCCCTCCCGGCTCCCTCCCGGCTCCCTCCCGGCTCCCTCCCGGCTCCCTCCCGGCTCCCTCCCGGCTCCCTCCCGGCCCCCTGACCTGCGCCGCCCGCCGGCAGAAGTAGACGAGCTGCTCGTAGGGCAGCGGGAGCTGGTGCCGCTGGTGCAGAACGTGCTTGAGGAGCTCGCAGGCGAAGCGGCAGCAGCTCTCCCGGCTGACGGCGCCCGGGAACACCACGGACACCGAGGGGCAGGCCGCCGCCGGCCCGCTCCGCCGGGGCCTCATCCCGCCACCGCGATCGAGAGCTGGCGGCGCCTCAACTATGAGGAGCGGGGACGCGGGAGAGGCCGCTCGGGTGGGAGCAGGAACCACCGTAACTCCGAGAGCCGCCATTTTCCGGCCAACGGTAGGCGACCGGCTGGGATTTGAATGGCCGCCGCGGGGCAGCATGGGAGTGGTGGTGGGCCTGTGCGGCGCGGCTTCCGGCGGCGCAGGCGCCGTGCTTGGTGATGGGGAGCGGGATGTCCGCCCGGCGGTTCGCCCTGCCCTGCCCTGCCCCGCCCCGGCAGGAGGAGGTGCTGCGGGCAGCCCGGTGCTGGGGTGTGGGGCGCGCAGACACCGTTTCCCCCGCTGCTCCTGGCCCAGGCTCGGTAGCCGCGCGGGGAGGAAGCGCAGGGGCCGTTGCCGGGGTGCTCGGTGGTGTTAACGGCCGCCGCAAGCCCGGGTGCCGTGAGCTGCGGCTGCCTCTTGTAGGGCTGCCCAGGGGGCTCCGGAAAACAGGTCAACTGGCTCCCCCAGCTGCGTGCTGGGGCCCGGCCAGCGCACTCCCGCGAAGTGCGCGGCAGTGAGGAGGCAAAGCCCCGCCGGCCGCCGCTGAGCTTCCTCCGCCCGGCAGCCCTGTCGGCTCCGGTCCCTGGCAGAGGAACCGCCTTGGCCCCGCGGCGGGGAGGCGGGGGCGTGCGGTGAGTGCGAGCTGCCGTGTTTGGAAACAACGTGGCCGCAGCCCCATTGGGTGCAGCCTCCAAAACACGGCGAGAGGCGGGCGGTCCCTGCCGGCGGGTGGCGGGAGGAGCCGCTCCCCGGCGAGCTGACTTTACAGCAGCCTCGGCTGCCTGTTGACAGCGCCAGACAGCGTGAGAGCTTCACAAACACTGGTCAAGCGTAGGGCCCTTCCCCGGGGGTGCGGTGGAGAAAAACGAGGCTTCGTGGTGGTGGTACTGGAGACCGGCAAAGCACACGGTGAGGGACGCGGGGCACGGCAGGAGGGGCTTTTGCTGTTGCCCCCGTCAGCAGGAGCGTAAGGCGTCCTTGGGGAAAGCTGCGCACCGGGCTGCTGCCGCCGCCGTGTAGTTACGAGGTGCCTCCAATGCCAAACACCTTTACAAACACTCCGGCTCCCCCACGCCAGTCAGAATGGGTGCAGATAGTTTGCTGTCACTGAACAGGGAACCTGGGGCTCTGCCCCGTCGCAAAGCCTGTGAGCCGCCAAAGGGGAAGCCCGCGGGCACCGGCAGATCCTGGAGGGCAGGGCCGGGAGGGCGGCGTTGCCCGCCGCGGCCGCCAGGCGGCGCTCCACCCAGCGGACTCCAACTCCCGCCCGCCCCCGCGGAGGGAGCCCGTACGGAGCCAGCGGGGTGCGCCGCGGGGCACGCCGGGAGCGGTAGTTCCGGGCGGGCGCGCTGGGAGCTGTAGGCGGGCTGGACTCGGTTTCCCGTGGCGCCGCGCGGCGGTTTCTGACGCGGGTACCGGGGCAGCGGGGCCGGGGAGGGGAGCCCGGGCGGGAGCGGGTGCCGAGCGGGCGCCGCACCAGGGCGGCGGGGCCGCGCCGCTCGCCATGGACTCCCGGGTGTCGGAGCTGTTCGGGGGCTGCTGCCGGCCGGCGGGCGGCGGGGCGGGCGGGGCGCTGCGGGGTCGCGGGGGGCCCGCGCCCGGCGGCGGCGGCGGCTCGAAAGCGAAGAAGAAGAACGGGCGGAGCCGGGGGGGGAAGGCCAACAACCCGCCGTACCTGCCACCCGAGGTGAGCTTCCCCGGCCGGGCCCATGGTCGCCGCGTCCCGTCAGCCGCGGAGGGGGTGGTCCCCCCGCCCCGGGCCCTGGCGCCGCGGAGGCCCGGGCCGCCCCTGTCAGGGGCGGGGGGCGCCGCCGTTGCGGGGCTGGAGAGGGCGGAGGGAAGGTCGCCCCCGAGCGGCTCGGTGAGACGTGGGCTCGCTGCCCCGCGCCCTGGCAGGTTTGGTCGCGGGTCAGGCTGGAGAGGCTTGTGAAGAGGCTCCGTGGAGGGTCCTGGCGATGCTGGTGCAGGTTCGAGCCGGGGTCGGGCTGCCCGGCGGGGGGCTCTGCAGCCGGCAGCCCCGGGAGTGGTGTGCCCGCCTGCCCTGATCTCTGTGCTCGGGTTTGACGTGGCAGCGCACAGTGTTTGTGCCCCCAGTGCCAGAGAGCTCCCTGCGTGGTCCACCAAACCCTGCCCATCAGTAGCATCCCACTGCCTGACATCCGTGGGTGCTTTACTGTCAGGGAGCTAAAGAGCTTCGGAAATAAAGCTTTGCTCAACTTGTAGTCACAAGCGTCCTGTTCGCATCTTTCCCTGAGAGCTGATCTGGTGGGTGTAAGTCCCTTCCCAGCTGCCAAACTCATTGACGTAGCTCAGCAGGTTCTAGTGACTCCCTTCCCAGCTAATTTGGCAATTGTTTTCTTATATAGAAACGCAGACGGTACTGATGGAGTGCAACACGTTTGCCTCTTGCAGCAGGAAAAAATGTCATTGGTAGTAAGTGAGTTTGTTGATCAGGCAGTTGGCACCATGCTAATACGACTGCCACTGTGGGGCATTGCATTGCCCCGGAGTCAATCGCTTGGCTCCACTCGGTGAGCTTTCTGTAAAATGTATAAGAATCTGTGCTGGAGGGAGCAATTCCTCCACAAGGCAGGGCTGTGACACTTGGCAAGAAGGGAAAACAGTGCTTTGTTACTGTTAGATCTCCATGGGCAGGATTGTCCCCAGCAGCTGCTGTTTAGTTTTTGTTCTTTCAGCTGGAGGCTGGACAGCCCCCTGTGGTTTCAGCACAGCTTCCTCTCCCCAGCTGCCCTGTGCAGTATGTGGCCTGGCAAGTCTAGGCTTGTTGCTTTTCTAGTCTCAGCTGACTTGAAAGAGACCCACCCCCTTATTTAGAGGACAGTGCAATATGTGAATGCAGTGTTCCTCCTAGAGCTAGAAAGCTGGCAGATGGTAAGAGAGGAAAGCCTTCCTTTTCTCATTGCATAGCTCTGGTGCCTGAGAGCTGAGCTGACAATTCAGAACTTCCCTCTGTTGGCCTTTTGCCACCCTAAACACTGCTGTGGTTAGGAGCTGAGCTGTAAGGCAAGGAGAAGGCTGTTGCCTCTCCTGACATGCAAACTGGTGTCTGGAGGAAAAGGAAGTGCTTAGTGTTGGTAGCTTGATTTAGTCTGTCAGAGTACTTGGCTTCCTGCAGGCTCCAGCCCTTTCTCAGTGGTCCTTAGACTGAATCAGTGGGAAAGTTATTTCAATATGTTCTCTTCAGAAGCTGAAGCCTGTTGGAGTTGGAGTGGGCTTGACGAGTACCTGGGCCTTTCTGGTTTGGGCTGTGACAATCCATTCTGGCTCCAGCCCTTCCTGGCAAAGTTCTCCTGAGCATGTTGTGCACAGCCAGCCACAATCAGGTCTGGGTCTCCAGAACTGCCAAGCCAGTGACCAGCTTGCTGGACTTGAAAGAAGTCAGTAGCTTGCTTCTTTATGTTTGTAGTCCTTCTCTCTTGCAGAGAGAAGATATGCAAGTATATGAGAAGATGTCACTGAAAAAATAATTGAGTGAGTGAGGGTATCAGTGTGCAGGATAGGAGACAGCAACTTTTGATCCCGGTCCCCTGATTCTGTGCACATTAGGTGGATGGAAGCTGCTGGGTAGGGTGGGAGTGGGATGCTGTGGGTGACAGTATAGGTCATGGATGGGTGACGGGGGAGACTTTTGATCATCTGCTGGCCTGTGCCTTTTTGAAACTGGAACTCTCTCTCTGTGACTGTTAGATGGCCCTATTCTTTACTGACAGTAAAACCCCCAAAAGCAGTATTACCCCCTGTGTCACTCTCTAGTTTTATCCTCTGGTTTTCATCATGTGGGATGCAAACAGCAGAAACAAACCTAAAGTAAGTTCCAGTTGAGCATAGGAATGAATGGTGGAAGAGGCTGTGACCTAACACAGTGTATTTCAGCCATTTTTCCTCTCTCTGAAACTGCCAGCACGAGCTGTAGAGTATCTTGGCAGCTGATGCCTATAGCAGTTCCTGCTGGCACAACATCTAACCTTTCTGTCTTGTTTCATTCTCTGACCAGGCAGAAGATGGAAACATCGAGTACAAGGTGAGCCTTTTGAGGTTGCAAAAGGAGGTCTTCCTCCCAGAGGGTTATTTTGCAGTGAGTAACTTCACTGTCACAAGACAGCACATGGGGAGCATGTCCGAGGAAGAGACAGAAATGTGGACACTGTAGTAAGGAACTCTCAGTCATCTTTCATGCCTCTGTGCCTAGTAATACCCCGTATGATGAGCTGCAAGAGTTTTGTCACAGTACTCATTTTTAGGAAACTGTTTTAGGAGATGAGACCCACTGCATCTTTACTGAAATCTTCCTTTCAAGAGAGAGCTGCACGTGTCCCTGATAATAGTTTTTCACTTTCTTGTGGCTGTTGTGCCCTTTGCACTTACTTGGCTCCTGTGTCATAGATAGGTCCCACAGCACTTTCTTTACCCCCCCAGCAGGCAGCGTACAGATCCCTTTGGCAAGGTGCAGGCAAGTTCTGCTACCATATGTGGTACATTTGTGAAACCCTTTCTCACCTGTCCTACGGCTTCTGTGCAGACACTGACTTGGGCTGTGTTTTCTAGAAGCGGGTCAGAGTTGGAGGCATTGCTTCATGGTGTGGGGTTAGGGAGCTGCTGGCTTGGGCAATGGGATTCCCTCAGCATCCAGGCTGTGGCTATAACTACCTCCTCTGTTAAACAGCTAAAGCTAGTGAATCCCTCGCAATATCGCTTTGAGCACCTGGTGACACAGATGAAGTGGCGACTACAAGAAGGCCGAGGTGAGGCCGTCTATCAGATCGGCGTGGAGGACAATGGGCTGCTGGTGGGCCTCTCAGAGGAAGAGATGCGTGCCTCGCTCAAGACACTGCGCCGTATGGCAGAGAAGTACGTGTTCCCTTTCATCTGCAGGACCCACAGGCATAAACAGCCTCCAGTAGAGAGGCTTGGCCCCAGGATTTCCCTGAGGAGCCAGTGGCTCCATTCTACAAGCGCTTGTATGACTAAAATTCCCTCATCATGAGGCTCTGGAAATAGGAAGGCAGTTATAGGGCTTTTGGCTGGAAGCTGGAGGCTCCTTCCCTGCTATCCCCAGCTTTCATCCCATTCACTTTGCCAGCGGTTATTCTAGAGGCGCAAGAGCTGCTGAGTACAGGCGTGTGTCTCACTCCTTCCTTTCGTGTTTTTGGCAGGGTTGGAGCTGACATTACGGTGCTACGGGAGAGGGAAGTCGATTACGACAGTGACGTTCCAAGGAAGATAACGGAGGTGCTTGTCCGAAAGGTGCCTGACAACCAGCAGGTAGGGACCTGTGACTTGGCTGTCCTCTCCTGCTGGAGACTTGGAGGCTTCATACAAGCAGCTTCCTTTTGGGATGGGAGCCCAAACCCTAGAGGCACTTTGTCATCTGCCCATAGCAGATGTTTTAAAGAGCTGTTGGAGAGAGACTTGATAATGCTTTTCATCTCCAAGATTGTGGTTGAGGAAGATACCAGTAGGGGAGATTGCCTGGATTAGAGGTGAAAAATTATTTCACTTCTACAGCAACAGTTCTGATGCAGGCCAGCGTGCAAACAAGGAAGGATTTAGAGTTCTTGCTGCAGCAAATCACCTTTTTTTCTGTTATCAAAGCCCGATGTGTCACATCACAACTCCTGGGCAGTGTTTTGATGGTAGTAAGAGCAGAATCTAAGCAAGATTACACTGCACAGTGTTCATCATGGAGAAAAGCTCTCTGAGGCACATCTCCACTGCTATGTAGTTTTTCATGCACACCCAGCACAGCAGTGGTTAAGTTTTGTGATTTCTCTGTTCTTCCTGTAGTTCTTAGACCTGCGAGTAGCTGTTCTGGGGAATGTGGACTCAGGGAAGTCAACCCTGTTGGGTGTCCTAACACAAGGAGAGCTGGACAACGGGCGGGGCAGAGCACGCCTCAACCTCTTCCGGCACCTCCATGAAATCCAATCAGGAAGAACATCAAGCATCAGCTTTGAGATCCTTGGCTTCAACAGCAAAGGAGAGGTGAGAGAGTGTGCTGCTGAACTCAAAAAGCTGGAGAACAGGACTGCCTTCCTGTTACAACTGTGAGTGGGACACAAGGAAAGAGAGGTGGTACAGCTCAGTGTCCCTTTAGCTGAACCTGAGTGCTACTTGCCTGTTTGCAACAGAAGTTGTTTCTTGCACCCATGGTGAATGATCTCTCCTCACTAATTCTGAGGTCAAAGTGGATAGATAAGAGCTGGCTTTTCTTCACTTGCCTGCTGGGGCTCCTTTTCTCACCAAGTCCTTATGTTCCTCAGGTGGTGAATTACAGTGACTCCCGAACAGCAGAAGAGATCTGTGAGAGTTCTTCCAAAATGATCACTTTCATTGACCTGGCTGGTCACCACAAGTATCTGAAAACAACCATCTTTGGCCTCACCAGCTACTGCCCAGACTTTGCTATGCTGGTGGTTAGTGCCAACACCGGCATTGGTGAGTGTTGCCTTGCCTGTGTGGATTGACAGCAGTGGAGAATGGAGGGAGTGGGTCCTTGTTAGTTGGGAACAGTTGTCAGAAAAAAAATATTAGTTTGGAAGCATCTTTTGAGTTTTTGTAAGCCTTTGAGTGCCTGGGAGGGGAACAGAGCTGGGATCCTCTTACCAGCTGTAGACCTCATTAAACTGTACCCTGGGCAGACAGGCTTCATTTGGAATTTGAGGCAGTGTTAGGAAAAACAAAACAAAACTAAACTAAACCTTTGACATATTCTTAGGGATGCTGAATCCTAAAGCCTTGTAAGAAGGCAGTTGGAATTCTCCCACATCTTTCTTTGACATTTTTGTGGCTGTTTTCTGGCAAACTCTTGCCCAAGAATGAAAACTACTGCATCTTTCTGAAGCAAACAGATCAGTCACAAAAATTCTTGGTGGTTTTTGTTTTTCTGGACTGATGTTTGGTTTTGTTTAAAATAATAGTTTTGCTTTTTCATTGCCTGATGAACTAAGCAGTTAGGGTGAAATCTCTTGAGTGGGCCTGTGGGAGAGCCAGGAGACATAGCTGTGCCAAATACAAGCAACAGTGGTGACTGCTAGTGCACCTACACTCTCACTTGTCTCCTGCAGCAGGCACAACGCGAGAGCACTTGGGCTTGGCCATGGCCCTCAAGGTCCCCTTCTTCATTGTCATCAGCAAAGTTGACTTGTGTTCAAAAGCCACTGTGGAACGGACAGTGAAGCAGCTGGAAAGAATACTGAAGCAGCCAGGCTGCAACAAGCTCCCCCTGCTTGTGAACTCAGATGACGATGCTGTTACAGCAGCACAGCAGTTTGCACAGTCTCCCAAGTAAGGGACTATTCCTTTCTTCTGCTGGGAGCAGGCAGTTCAGATGGGGCTGCTGTGTGGAGCTGGGGAAGGTGGACCATGGCGGGGCAACCACAACTTGAACATCTTGGATTCTCATGAGTTTTCCAACCCTTGCTTTGTCTGAGAAGGCATTTTCACCTCCCAGGCCTTTTTCTGTGCTCTAGGAGCAGAAGGTGCCCAAGGCTGCACTGGAGTTACTTCTCCATGATAGAAGTGTGGGTTGGCAGGGGACTGGTGCCTTGACCAACCACAGAGCCATGGGTTACTGCAGAGCTGTACCTAGCCCTAGCCCTAGTACCTGTGCCCTCCTACTCTGGAAATTTATCTTTGTAGTCTCTTTCTTCTTGCTGGATTGGGTCAGTCCAGAGTTCCAGCTACATTATGCAGCTGTGCTCTGGCATTCTGCTTATTCCTCTCTATTTGTGTCTGACAGCATCACCCCAATCTTCACACTGTCCAGTGTGTCTGGGGAGAACCTGGATCTCTTAAAAGTCTTCCTCAACATCCTCCCTCCACTTACCAACAGTAAAGAGCAGGAAGAATTAATGCAGCAACTCACAGAGTTTCAGGTATGTAAGTATAGTTTGTTTCTAGTTCTGGTACTGCACTCATTGCTGTGATGTGTGACAAACATCCCAGGGCTCTAGAAACTGTGGGATGTGGTGACTCCGGGAGACTATCGGGAGACATTAAAGAGAGGACTCACTCCTTGTAAAAAGCCTCTTAGGCTGGGCTCTCTCCTAACCAAGGGATACCCATGTCAGGGATAAGATTGTTTCTCTGGTTGCCACTTAAAAGGCAGAGGTTCCTCTAATGGGCAGGTAGTGGGAGCTGGCAAAACCTCTGACATGGTGTCAACACCATCTGATGACCAGCAGAGAGCTCACCTCCCTCCACACAAGTAGCAAGCACCTTGTTCTCATTCTGGAGTGCTGTTTCACAGCTGTCTGAGCAGGTTATTCTTGTTGCCTTGCTGCAGGTCGATGAAATTTATACTGTGCCAGAGGTGGGGACTGTTGTGGGAGGAACTCTGTCAAGGTAAGTGAGGCCACAAGAGCGGGTGTGAATTGTGGCTAGAGTTCCCACAAGGTTAGAGTCACCAACCGCAGATGGACGCAGTGCGAGGCTCAGTCCTGACCGCTGCCAGGTGACTGACCAAGTGAGGGCAAAGCCCTCCAGGGTATTGAGTGGTGCCATAAGCAAACCATTGGTCATGTGGTAGCAAGCAGGGACTCTGCTCTAATCTTGCTGGATTAGGAATAGGACCTATAGTGTGCTGAAGAAAGGCGTGCTGGCACCCAGAGTTGGCAGAGGTTATCCATGATCCCAAGGCGTTGCTTTCCTCCTTCCTTAAGCGGGGGTAGGAAATGTAAAGACCAAGTCCTCTAATTCCAGCAGAGGTTAACTGCATGCTACCCCATGAGAAGGCATCTGTCATAGAATCATAGAATGGATTGATTTGGCAGGAACCTTAAACATCATCTAGTTCCAATCCCCCTGCCATGGGCAGGAACACCTTCCACTAGACCAGGTTGCTCAAAGCCCCATCCAGCCTGGCTTTGAACACTTCCAGAGATGGGGCATTCACATATGTCCCTCAGTGTTTGGGAGTGATCAGAGCAGTTTGGCTACCAGCACATGCACACAAAGCAGGTGTCAGCTGCAGTCTCTCCAGCAGAAACAATGCAGTGTGGCAGAGCACTGGTGACAGAATGGCCCCTGTCTGAGGGGTATCTGGTGTTCTTAGGAGTGATAGTGTGACTTTTGGTCCTGCTGTAGGAAATCCCTCTTCCCACCAGCTATGCATCCCTGTTAGTTAGTCCTGAGTAAGAGTCCAGGGACACTCACCTCCTTGGCCCTAGAAAGTTTGTGCAGGTTGATCTTGGAGAGTGAAATTTCTTCCTTGTCTCTTGATGAACTCTGTCCTGCTCCTCTGCCCCGGGCAGTGGGATCTGCCGAGAAGGGGAGAACCTGGTGGTTGGTCCCACTGACGACGGGAAGTTCCTTCGTCTGAAAGTGTGCAGTATCCAACGCAACCGCTCAGCCTGCCGTGTGCTGCGGGCTGGGCAGGCAGCCACACTGGCCCTCGGACCCTTCGACCGCTCCCTGCTGCGCAAGGTGAGTCCTGCTGTTGGCAGGTTGCTTGCTGGTCTGGTGAGCAAGACTGGAGGCTTCCCCGGAGATCCCCAATTGATAGGGTGGGAACAAAGCAGAGACTTTTGCAGGAAACTTACTGGAAGGAGAGGAAACGGCCAGGCTATGAAGCGGGATGAGTACAAGGCTGAGAATGGGATGCAAGCCCAAGTCGCAGAGTGGAGATGTGTTTGTGGTTTGGGGGGTTGTGCAGAAGCAAGAGTACTGGCCCTAACTGGTCTGAGCTTTGGGTTGTTGTGCAGGGCATGGTCATGGTGAGCCCAGAAATGAACCCCACCATCTGCTCAGTGTTTGAAGCCGAGATCGTGCTTTTGTTCCATGCCACGACTTTCCGGAAGGGGTTTCAGGTGACGGTGCACGTGGGGAATGTGCGACAGACTGCTATTGTAGAGAAGATCCATGGAAAGGTAGGCATAGGAATAAAGAGGAGGAGGGTGGACCTCCCTGTGGGGCCCCTTGGGTAAAGCTAGGGGCTACTGGTACCTTGAGTAGCTCTGTCCCTTCCTAGGAGCATGCTCCACCCCTTTATCCTGCCCATTTGGTTGGTTTTCCTCCCAACATGTTAAAGAATTCCCTTGTCACAAAACAATCTGCATGATGGACTACAGCAAAACTATGAAGGGAGGTGAACTCTCCATTCTCCAGATCCTGTGTCTTCCTGTCTGCCCCTATGCATACAATAATGAGAAGAGCTCAAGGAACACAGTCTGAAGGAGGCAACCTGCTCATTTGCCTCATCTTCTTAGCATCCACATGTACCTCCCCTGCATACATCAATATGGTAGATGGGTCTAAGCTCTCTTCTTTTTCTCTTCAGGACAAGCTGCGGACAGGAGAGAAGGCAGTCGTCCGTTTCAGGTTCATCAAGCATCCTGAATACTTGAAGATCGGAGCCAAGCTGCTTTTCCGTGAAGGAGTCACCAAAGGCATTGGGCATGTCACTGACCTCCAAGCCATCACCACCAAAGAAAACGGCCTGGAGGAGTCCCTGGGGCCTGGACAGCTGAGCTTCTGACTACAACTAGGTCAGAGAGATCTCCACTCACCAGCAAGCTGGGAGAAGGATGGAAGCTCCCGTGGCTCTCTGAACGATGCCTGGAGCTGCTGCTTTCCCGTTCTAGCGTGGGTGTCCCTCCTCCGCATCGTGAGATGGAGCCTGAGAGAGTTTCTTGCATTCAGTGCCGTACCTGGAGCGAGTTAAGCATGTTCTCCGCGTTGCCTGCAGCTTCTGTTACCCTGCCCTCCTTCAGAATAGATCAGAGGTACCTGCAGACCTGGGCAGGCAAGTTCTGGCTTTGTTTACTGTTTGAAAATTATTGGTTGGGAGGAGCAGAACCCTTGAAGACTAGCAGTGAAGGGATATTTTGCCATCTCCGACGCAAGATCTGGTTCCATTTCTGCTCTCTGAGTACTGGGTTGATAACAATCCTTTCTTGAGTTATCCTGCAGCACATCCCTCTGGGCAGGGGATGGAAGAGGCCCTGCTACCCACAGCAGGAACTTGGTTGAACCTCTCAAAATGCATTCAGGATGCTTTTTAACCGTTTTAATCTTGGTTTGTGTGTTGGTTTTGCATTACTCCAATCTGAGTGTCTTACTGTTGGACAAGTGTCCTGTTCCCCACTCACACATACACACTCCTTCAGCACCCTGCTTTCTGACTCCTGGGAAGCTGTGGCTGCTCCGAGTGGCACAGCTTCCCACTGTAACGGCATAAAGGCCGAGTTTGTACTCGCATCTGTTCCTTGCAGCACCTGGTGAGGTGGCCGTTCTGTGGAGCAGAGCGGGGCCTGGGCCTGTGCTGGCCTGGGCAGCTTGTTTCCATGAATGTTTGGCTGACAGTGTCACCTGCATAGTGGCAGCAGTGGTTTGCAGTAGGCTCCC
This sequence comes from Columba livia, assembly GCF_036013475.1. NCBI lineage: Eukaryota > Metazoa > Chordata > Aves > Columbiformes > Columbidae > Columba > Columba livia. Next base: position 87,179,139 of record NC_088604.1, on the reverse strand, counting down.
TGCTGTGGCTGTCCCAGGGCCCAGCCCAGCTTGCACCTCACATGCTTGCCTTAACGTGTGAGGAGGACAGTCTGCGTTACTGACACAACACCAGGCGACTTCTGATGTTTAGATGTGATTTGACAGTGGCATGATTTTATTTCTGTTTCTCCTTGAGAAAGACTTATTTTTCTTTCCCATGCCACTGGGGTTTGTTGTCAGCAGAAAGCTGATGTTGCCGGCAAGGACTCTGTGCACAAAGAGCGGAGCATGTTTGTCTCCTGCTCACTGTCATGCAGCTCCCCTGTGGGACTGTTACTCCAGGCCGCTCACAGCCTGGAGTGTGCAGCAGGGGCTGTACAGCTGTACATACGCTTTTGTTTGTATTGTTGACTGTTAGACCAAATGTGTCTGCTCTGTGCAACATGGCATGGTGGCCTGCCAGCCCTAACCAAAGAGAAGGGCGAGGGCCTGTGATAGCACTTGGACACCCAAACAGCCCTTCTGCTGTCCTGAGAGCAAGTTCTGCTTCTGGGTAGCTGACACAGGCAATGCCTGTGGGGCCACACGGCCTGTGCTCATCTGCGAATGTCTCGAAGCAGTGCACTCCACTGTGCTGGGCTCCAGCAGGTGGGGAGGTGGTAGCTGCACCCTGCAAAGAGCATGCTAAGGTGTGGGGAAGGCTGTGAAATGGTGGTGTATATGAAGGGATTCAAAGGCAGCTCAGGAGTGACCTGTCTCTTGTGGGGAGCACTGATCCAGCTGAAAATTGAAAATCTGTTTCTTCCGCATTGTCACAGCAGCGAAAAGGAGCCATTGGCTCAGGGTCGCTATTCAAGCAGGATCACTCTTTCTTTCCATTCTGACAGTGGTCTGGGTGTTACAGTGATATTTTCTTTCACCCATGCCTGCAAGAGCGACAGGCCCAGCTGCCAGCAAGCTCTTCCCTTTGGTGCTAGTGGGTCACAAAGAAAGCTGTCTGGGGGGTGCAAGCTGTTTGCAGCAGCCCTGGCATTTTGTGCCCCAAAATGGGCACGGGGTTCTGTGACCTCTGAAATAGCTGATGGCTGGTCTCACCTCATCCCTGCCATCTGTGGCATGACTGTTCTTGGTGCCATGCTCTTCATAATTGCTGTTTTGTTGTCTTTAATTTTTCTAGTGCTTGGGGTTGTCCGTGTTCCCCAAGCATCTATATATAAATGTACAGAATAAAGATGTTTTATTGAGCTTGCTGGCTGAGTTGTACAATGAGTGAAGGTAGAGCTGTGCTTTTACCCTGCTGCCCTTGGAGCAGGGTCACGGTTAGAGATGGCTGCCCTTCACCCCCTTCCTAAGCTTCCTGCATTCAGCGCTATAAATACCATCGTGTGGCGTGGAAGGAATGCACGCACGCGGCTGTTTACAACCGGGCTCTCCTGGCTTATCTGAGCAAGCCTGAGTGTGCAGCCTGGGGTGACAGGCAGCCACGTCACCCTGAGCACAGCACTTGGGGCTGTTGTGGGCAGAACAGGCTGTGGTGAGTGCTTCCTCACAGCCACAAATTCCCCCAGGCCTAATTAAAGGGATGCTTTTTAGGGCACACATCTAAGTGGTGGTTTGGTTTTAAAATAGCTTCAACCTGATCAAGGGGTCTGCAACTGCCTTCTCTCCATGAGAACAACTCATTCCCTTGGGACAAGCAGCGACAGAATGGCTTCCCTGTGGAGGTGACTTGTGCCACTGAGGGGATTTGCTTGTTCTCAACTTGTTTTTGTGTCAGGTAGTGGCATCTGCAGAGTCCAGTCCTGCCAGACACCTAGGAAATGAGACATGCTGCTGTCACAGGAGCGTGAGGCAACCCTGCCAGACTGGTTTCTATTTCTCTTTATGTGAGGACTTTGGGAAATTTGTCACTTTACAACATGAAGACTGTTATTAATGGGAGTGACTCTGTAATTTCTTTCCCTGCTGATTAGCAGCAGAGCTGCATGCACCAGAATGAGCTGCTTGTGCTTCCTGGAATCTCGCAACAACTGTGTTGTCAAGTACTAGATGCCGCCTGACAGCAACATAGCAGCTTCCCAGCACAGCTTGTCTGCTGAAAGGAGAGCAACTCAACAGCTACAAGGAGGATGGCACAGTTCAGGAAAGAAGGGGAAACAGTACATGCAAATGCAACTGCATTTTGCATCATTATTTGTTGCCTGAAAGGCTCTCTCGCCCTGCTCAGGGAGGGGAAGCGTGCAGCTGATGAAACACTCTGTAAAGCACGTTTCCAAACTCCACCCAGCACTGCCTTGACGTGGCAGGTTCCTCCACACACACACACCACACACACCACGCCCCCAGTCCTAAAGCTGAGTTCAAATTATTGGCAGCAGCACTTCCTGGAAAGAGGCCAGCAGGTTGCAGGCAGTGGTGTATTAAGGAGCTGAGCCCTGCCAGGCAGCTGAGGGCAAGCTCCTCTCTTGCCCTGGAACCAGTCTCATACCTCTATGATATTCTGCTTTGTTGGCTCTGTTGAACATTGTGGAGCACTGGGGTAGTGACTCTGATGTGAACTGTGGCCCAGAGAGCTGAAGAAGTTATTTAGCAGAGCACAATCACAACAGATGCCTGTCATCAAGTTGCATGTTGTATCACCAGGAGTCTGGGAAGGAGGAAAAATGTGCTTATACACGCTGTAATGGAGTAAAGCTTTCACAGAGCGCTGTGTGACATCCCTTCTCGAAAGACTCTAGCAGTGGACTGTTTATGTATCAATGGCAATTATCAGGAACTAGTGTTGCAATTTCAATAATCCCACCAACAAGCATGCCGCTGCAGCTCCAGCTTCCTCAGATCTCATTTGACAGGAGCAGCTTTTCCCACGCACTCCAGAGCTGGTGATAAGCATCAAGCTAAGGCCTGCTACACAGAGGGAAGTGCCAGGCTGTCTTTAACGAAAACCTTGAGGCCAAGGGGGGGATAAAAATCAGTGTCTACCAGGTAGAGAGGGGAGAAGGAACCACAGGGCTTATAAGTTATACAGTAAGGGCAAGGCCTGCAGCTGCAGCCAGAGGAGAACCACCATGAGATGAAGTCTTCCTACTAAGTGACTGGATAGGGGTTCAAGCCCAGACTTGGCTGGAGATTCCCTTGGATAAGCCACATACATAAAAAGCATGATACACTGCCCATTTTTACAGCAGAAACAGAAAGCTGTAGGAACAGAATTACTATATGCTATAGAAATATCCATGGCAGGAGCTACAGGCGAGAGTACGAAGCAGCTGCTGGTAGCATCAAGCAGGCAGAGGCAGGCTCGCTGCCAGCAGCTAAACAGAGTACATCCAGCATCACATGCAATTCAAGACTTCCAGTTCTTCTTAGACTTGGGGTAGAGATAATTTATTTGTTTTTTTCTGCATTAAAACCTGACAGGCAGTATAAAAACTTTTGAATGTATTTAAAAACACTGATTCTTTAAAAAACACTGATTATCTAAAAACTCCTAGCATGGCTGGGAGTTAAGGAGGTAAACGCTTAAAGAAAAAGTCTAAAGTTCTTGTCACACCTTCTCTGGGGCATTTTGCACTAGATCCTGCTGGAGTCTTGGGCTTGTTCTTTGCCTTGGCAGGAGACCTGGGAGCTGGTGCTGAAGCTGTGGGAGCACTGGGCTCTAGGAAGGAGCTTTGCAGCTCCAGAGCAAAGTGGTAGTCCATGTGCTCCGGGAACTCCCACACCAGCACGAGCTGGCCACACTTCTCACAGTGCTGCTGGTCCCCTGGTGAGGCAGGAGGGAGCAGGGCAAGCTCTGGAGAGGGTGGTAAATTCTGGTCACTTCCCTCCATAGCTGGCTCTAATTTCAGAAACGTCATGGAGCTGGGTGGAGTTGAAGGTGTTTGCATAGCATCAGACAGCGACTTTTCACAGGGAAGCCTCTTGTAAGGAGAAGTAGGGCTCCCACCTCTAGGACTCTGCTTCACAGGGGATTCCAGGTCACGCTGCACAGAGCCAAGTCCAACGCCATCTGTCCCTTGGTGCTCTGGTGAGCTGGGCACAGGTGGCTCTGCAGCAGTAGCGGCAGGTAGGCTGGTTGCTGCCACTGTCTGTGACTGCTGCCTTTCTGCCGCCTTTTGGAAGAATGACTCAATAGCGTTAGCTGGCTTCTGCCTAAGCTCTTTGCTTGGACTCCTGAAGAACTTGACCCTGGGCCTCTTAGAAGGTGTGCTGTTTTGGCTGGCAGTGGCAGTGCCATCAGGCTGGGCATCACTCGTCAGGAAGGTGGCGATGCCTGCAGAGAGGAGCGTGGCAGGCTCTGAGAACTTGTTTGCTGAGAGAAGCACCGATATGAGCGGTGGAGACCTGCAAAGGACAGACCAACATCAACTCAGACACCAGCCTGGGAAGCAAGAAGTCTTTCAAGGTAACACTTTAAGCAACATAAAATGTTCACAGATAGGGGAATTGCACTCTGGGTATCTGGCAAGGGATGAGAGAGATGCTTCCTCTGACAAAATGTTAATATTGTTATCTCCAGAACAGTCTCACCGACACAGCAGGCTGCATTCGGCAGAGCAGAAAACCTCTTTGCAGAACAGCATTTCCCAAAGGAATGGGCACTGGAGCAGGGGCAGCCAGCTGCCAGCCTGGACTTTCAGTCCACCACAGGCTGGAGCTACTATGAGAATCCCAGGCAAGGTGAGAGGGCCTTAGGGGAGCAGCAGCCTTGTCAGAGCCTAACAGACAGGACCTCCATGCCTTAGCTATGCCTCAGCCTCACTGCAGAGCAGGAGGAAGGAAGTAACATTGAGTACAGGAGCTTGCGCACCTTAGTGATCCTTCCTGCCCCAATGGCCTCCTCCCAAAAAGCACGTTTGTCCTTAGGGGAGGAGAACAAGGCGTCCCTAGTTTCTCCAGCCCAGGAAGGCAAGGACTGCCTCGCTCCAGCTGGACACCCCCCTGCCAGTAGCAATCAGCTCCAAGTATAGAATTGAGAAGGGTCTGGCCAGATGTGGAGCAAGGTGGCTTTTCCCACCAGTCAGCATAATACTATCATTCCTTTCTGTAAGGTCCCCAGCTCATCCTGCACCCCCTGCAGCAGAGCAACCCCCAACCATCATACAAACAGCCCTTCTGCACTCACCAGGCTGCCTGGTGAGCCCCAGCCATGTTGCAGGTTTGGATGAGGGCAAAGGCGTCATTGCAAATCTTCTGGGCATCATAGCGCGTCAGAGCACAATGGCGTGACACCCGGGTGTCTCCCTCCATGCGGATGACCACCATCAGCTGCTTGGCCACTCGGTGGTTCTGTAGGGAGAAGAGGTAGTTGTGTTTCAAACAACACCAGCAGGAAGAGCCAAGGAAATGGCCTTGCTGCCCAGAATCTTGTGCTATCAGCTACCACCTCCCAATGATGCTATGTGACAAGTGGCAGCTTGTCCTGCCTGGCCTGTTCTCCAGGGGATGACATACAGGACAGCAAGTACTTGTGCCATGCAGGATGGAAAGCAGTTAGTCCTTATTTTCCTCAAAAGACAGCTGTGCACCTTTTTGTGCACTCCCTGCAGTGATGAAGCTTGCAGATAAACCTCACCCTGGTCTGCAGTCTGCTATCTGGATTTGAGCATATCGCTTCCTCTCACAGCCCACAGCACAGGCAGAGCTACATCAGCAAAGGGCTTGCAAGAGAGATGGTGTGGTGGCTTTCAGGTCCCTGCATCCTAAAGCATGGGACAAAGACCTTCCTTAGCCCTGCCATGTTCTGGGGCAAAACCATCCTTCCTGGCCAGGCTCCTGCACACCTCTTTTTTGGGGCACCTCAACACATAGGCACACATCTCAGGGCGAGCAGATTTTCTTCCCAACCACACACCACCCTCAGCCTCCTGCAAACAGCTCTCAGTGCAAACATGCTGTGTGGTTTCCTGAAAGCCAGCAGGGAAAAGGCTGTCCCCCTGCCACCCCCCTCCTTACCTGGCTCCTGTCCTTGATCAGTCTGGATTCCAGCTCCAAGGCCAGCTGCAGGAGCCAGTGTTGCACCTGGACAAGACAGTGGTAACAGACAGGTTGGGCCTCTGGTCCCAGCACTGCCCCCAGCCCAGAGCAACACTGTGCATGGGGCAATGCTGGAGAGGGATCAGACTGGAACGGACACAGACTATCACAAGGCCTCATGTCTGGAGTACTCCTGGAGAAATTGGCCCAGGTGAGGATTCAACACTGGAGGGAGAGCACTGTAGATACCACACAGGTCCTGCAGCATTAGTGTTAGATTTTGCCAAGTAATCTGGGCCCCTTGCCCTGGATCTCTCTTGGTGTCTCCCTACAGCTCTGTGGGAAGCTCTCCCAAGCTAACAGGTAAGGTGCACTCTCCCTCTTTCTTTGGGTTAGCTACCTTCTTTTTAGCAACCTGAATCTTGGCATCATGAATACCTTTTCAACAACACAAGCCCACAGTTTCCCTCATGGAAATTACACCAAGGTTGGACCTCTTTGTGCAGGAGTTTGTCAATGCATTTCTGTCAAACAGGGATTTCCCCAGTTTCCCCAAATCACCTCCTTGCACTGAGCCCCTAGGCTGAATTTTAGGACACCATGGCACAAAAAATCAGCAGTTTTGCAAGCTAGTCTCAGCTTATAGTATTCTCTTCAGTGGAAAGGCCAAGCCTTGTGCTAGGTGTAGGCTTCTTTTACCTCCTTTTGTGTGGCCAGGGCTGTCCTCCCAGGGAAGTTCTTGCTGCAGCCAATGGACTGAGGCAGGTACCGGTTTTTGACAGGTTCATCTTCAATTCCTCGGCACAAGTCATACAGCCAAGACCTGAAAGCCACAGAGGAAGCAGGAGGTGAAGGCAGCCACAGACAGGCTGGCATCGCTGGGCAGCAAGTCAGCCTTCTGCTGAGCCATGCTTTCAGCTCTGTGCACGCTGTGACTCTGCCTCTCATCCCCAGCTCTGCAGTTGCAGCCGCAGCTGAACAGGCAGGCTTCCTTCAGGCCACAACTGCCTGTCAGCACAACTCCTCTGCCTCTTCTCCTGAAGTGGCAAGAGTTCAGCAGTCTGCAGGGCACCTCAGACGCTGCCCCGGGCCCAGAAGTGGTGTTTCAGGCTCCAGTCTAGCCTTATAATTTCCTCTGTAATGAGGCTGTTAGGCCTGCCTGCTTCCAAGCCTGCAGGGAGCCCTTCCACGGCTTGGCCCATCTTTACACGCTGTGGAGGAAGGCAGAGGAGCTGGCTGACAGGCAAAATATTATCCTGTGGAGGGTGCCTGGGAGCAGACAAGACTGGAAACCTGTTTGTGGGCCTGCCAGACCAATGCTTCTCAAAGATGTCACTCAAGTTTTACCTTCCAGCCATCCTAATCACAGCAGAACAACCTGTGACCAAAAGGAAGTCTTACTTCCTGACAAGAGCCAAGTTGTGGTGAGTGGTTTATCATTACCCAGTTTTGTCTCCAAAGTGAGTCTGGAGCTCTGTCTCACTGAACCGGGTCAGCTCCCCGATGTATTCCACTCCCAGGATGTCTGTGATGGCAGTGCCAAGCTTGCCTCCCAGGTTACGGCTACAGCAGAGAAAGAAAAATAGAGAACACAAATGAAGTATCACATGGAGATTATGCCACATCTTTATGCAGCAGCTCCCCCTAGTTCAGGAGTGCTAGAAGCAGTCAGAAAATAGTAGGACAACAGGGAGCACTTGGTGGTACATAATAGCTCTTTTGCTTGTGGTAAGGCACATAGGAGTTGCAGTGGGAACTGCTCCTTGGCTCACCAAGTTTCAGTGCATCTCCCTCAGCTCCATCTTGATCTCAAGCCATGCTCTGAAAAATGGCTCACAGGCTCCCTGCTTCCTCCTACACAGACAGGACCATTCTCCACCTATCTCCTCATCCCAAGATGAAAGGAGGACCAGGGTTTGATTCCTCTGGAGCAAAGGTGCTGGCAACTCTTCCTCACACCAGGGAAAGTACTTGGGCACAGTGCAGATGTTCAAAACCAAAGCACATCTGCTCTCTGAGAACACAGCTCTGTCGCTCATGCTGGGGCACCGCTACAGCCTCCTTCCCCACAGTTGCTCCAGCTTACACCTGCGGACCCCAGCGGTCATCCTGAGCACAGCTCTACTGAGGGAAGGGCTGCCCAGAGGATGTTAGTGGCCTCTTCCGTGGGGGTCCCTTCACCGGCAGGCTGCAGCTCCCCCTGAACTGCCACTCACAGCTGTGAGGGATTACTGGCAGGACTTCCTCTCCCTTTCTTGCAAGCATTGATGAGCTATGGAGTTGAAAGCCTTTGTTGGCTGCTATCAATTAGCATCAAATTGCTCTCTGCTGAGTTGGCCAGGAGCAGTTTCCTACCCCCAAGTCACTTTAGTTCTGCTCACACAAGCAATGATGACAAACCAAGAGAAGCAAGTACCACAACAACAAAGACAAACAGGGCTCTCTTCCTGATAAAAATCTGGATTGCAGAAGCACAACACCAGCACTTCAAATATGTGCTCTTGCCACAGAGCAGCTCAGCCTGAGCCCCAAGCTGCACAAAAGCTGGCAGCTCCCCAGTACTTACATGTTGCTGACGGGCAGTTGGCTGAAGAGCTGCGGGACAAATCGTGAAGATATGAGTGTCTGGCGGTTGGGCTTGTTTAACCCACAGGCCAGTTTTGCCAGTGTCTGTAACACAGAGGAGAGTGGAAACCCGTTATTACAAACTCTGCACCGGCTCTATTGTGGCTCAACCTAACAGCTCCTGCTGTATCACCTCTAAAGGCTGCCTTTGGAATAGCTGCAAGAAAGGACATGCAGGTTGCACCATTGCTTGCCCCCAGGTACCACCCACCTTGGGACCTGGCACAAACTGGCTGGGTGCTCTGAAAGCACTGCTGCTTCCAGACTTCTGGTTCTGCAATTGGATGGACTCCTGCTCCAGGCAGCTTGGGGGATCTGGGTCTATCACCTGCTCTGGTTGGATTAGTTTTCATCAGGCAAGCATGCTAGAGCTTCCTGTAATCCTCCCCAGGCTACTTCTCTCACTATGTCTTGCTCCTTCATCTTCTGTGTTTGTCTTGCTTTTTCTCAATGTCACTATTTTAATCTTCTCTCTGGGAGGTCCACAGCAGGATAAAGCTGCAAAAGCGAATCTGCAAAATACAGAAATGCTGGCCTGGAAGGGATTCTCTAGCCTATCTGCTATATAGCTTCCCCTCCCACTCTAATCTACAGTATCAAGAATACACAGACCAGCCTGAAATAAATTTAGCTGTGTGTTTTGTTCTTTTTTTAAACAAATCTAATAATTCCCTCTTTCACTGCTTTACCTCCTATAACTAAGGAAAATTTCCTTCCTGCCTGTTAAGCTATGATCTTTATTAACAGCCCGTTTTACAGGCTTACATGCATTCCCACTCTTTTCTACATAAAGTAGATACCTTTCCTTCAACTTTTCATATCTAGTCATTTTCCAGATGTCTAGTTATTGTTGTTCTTCTTTCACTGGAGACTTTTCTAAATTTATCCGCACTGTTCATAAAGTCAAGTGCTGCAAGCTCAACCAATCACTGATTTCACAGGGAGAAATAATTTACTTTTTCTGACACCTTCCCCAGTTCGTACATGCTGAAACAGGACTGGCTATTTCTACCAGAGCACTCACATTACTGACTCATCCTGCTGCTTGGCCACAAGTAACTCCAGGCTACATCTTAACTTACTGTGACTTAGCCAAAAAGCCTGCTGGTTGCTTTTTTCCTATAAACCACTAAAACAGTCAGTGAGGAGCATAAGAAGCACTGCTTAGTGATTTCAGTCTGTTTCCAGGCTTTTGTAAGCCCAGAGTTTTCATCTCCAGTTTCACCACCCAGAACTCTCACAGCCTGGGCCCTTAGCCCCATCTGTGCTTAGCATCACCTGAATACCTACAATTGTTCCCTCTCTATAGGCTTCCTTGAAAATACTGGCTTTAAGTGCATCTCAGAGAGACCCCCCAGGATCCCACTCTAAACATCCCAATTTCAGTGTAAGTCACTGAGCAAAATTATTATGGAAAACCATAATGTTTTCTTCAGCTAGACACACACCTTTCAGACAACCTCAGTCACGTCGTGTTTTGCTAGGGTTTCATCTTCGGCTTATGCCACTCAGAGTGAGGTGCATTAGAAACCTTAAGGTAAATACCTCACATCTGCAGTTTCCTGTGTACATTAGGCCACTCACACTGTCAAGGGGTCACATAAATGAGTTGGGCACAAGTGGTTCTTGATAAAACCATGCTGTTGTCTCATTTATTTAGTCTCATTTATCAGCTGGGTTCCCGGTGGACTCTGAACAAGTTAGCTCACTAGGAAGAAAAGTCCCCCAGGAGAGTTTTCTTCAGGAAAAAATAGAGCTCAAATCAGGTAACCTTGAGTTTTAGGCAACAGTGGCTGTAGCAAGAGAATGGTTTTTAGTTCCCAGTGACTTGGAGGAAGAATACCGGTTTGGTGCACTGAGGTGAGTCAGGTTGCTTTTCCTCTTTGTGGTCAGTCAGTCTTTACTCCCCTGTTTGCTATATTTTGGGTGATGCTCAGCCAGCTGCTGAGAGCAGCCACAGGAGCACTTCGTGCATGACAGCAGCTGCAGAAGCAAATGGACTTTGATGCTGCAGCTATACAGGGTTTCCTGCTGGGTGAAATGCAGAGTGGTTTGCTGAGAGCACCTACTACCTGTTTTGTTCTTTGCAAAAGGGGCTCATCTGTACAGTTATGACTTCAAAAATGCAGGCTCTGAGCAAAATAGAAATAGGATAAAGACTAAACGGATGCTAAGGGAGACACATTTCATCTTAGACTGCTGCAGAAACAACTGAGACTATTACCAGCAATACACAGGTACTGGAGCTAGTTCTGCACAGGATCACCTTGAGCAGACCGTGATGCAGGGACAGCTGAGGAAGATCACTGGTACAGAAATTTCCAGTGAAAGGGATGTTCAACTTGCTTTTTTGCTCTCTTTAACCAATAATAACAGAGAACATTCCTGCTATCCCTACAGCTTCTCCCAGCTTCCATTAAGTTTCTATGCGAGCATTCTTATTTCTTTGTTTTAAAAGAAGCAAGGAAATGATGATGTACTGTGCTATCTCTGAAGAACTGTATATCTATACTAGCAAGCAAAATGCATAGATTACCACATCAGAAGCCTACATATGGCTGTGCAGAACACACTATAGTGCTCTATAGGTACCAATCTTTTCTGCAAAGGTTGAAATAAGTGCTAGGTGCTCTCAGTAAAACACTCTGCATTTCACCCAGCAGGAAACCCTGTATAGCTGCAGCATCAAAGTCCGTTTGTTTCTGCAGCTGCTGTCATGCACGAAGTGCTCCTGTGGCTGCTCTCAGCAGCTGGCTGAGCATCACCCAAAATATAGCAAACAGGGGGGTAAAGACTGACTGACCACAAAGACGAAAAACAACTCAACTCACCTCAACGCCACCAAACTAGTATTTTATTTTCTCCAAGACGCTGGAAATTTTTGTCAGTAAAAATCTATTTCCTGGCTACAGCCACCATTGCCTAAAACTTGGGGTGGTGGTGATCTGTTTTAAGCTCTTTTTTTTTTTCCCTGAAGAAAACTCTCTTCAGGGACTTGAAACCTTTCTCTTCCTAGTGAGCTAACTTCTTAGAGTACACCAGGAACCCAGACAGTAAATGAATTAAACACTGACTGCATAAGTCACATCTCTGGGAAAAGATTTCTTCCCCTTCCCAGATGTCCTCTAATTTCCTTGAAAGTGTGCTCACATATGGCTGCATTCCCTGCTCAGCTCATCTTGCATAGGACATAGAAGAGTAAGTGGAAGACCATCTACAGCACGTTCTGATTCTGCTACTCAGAAGAAGTCAAGCTGATGTATTGCACACATACCTTATTGTGTGAAATCCCAGCTGAACACCTGAATCCAGTGGCTGCTTCCACAGCCACCCTCATTTCTTCCACAATTACTGCACCCATGGTGAGCTGCAGGTCAGGACAGTCGGGGTTATCAAAAGACAAGGACGCCAGCCACTCCTGCAAGCCACGTTGCCGCAGCTCCTCTGGAAAGGGGACGCAAAGGGGATCAACGTTGGCATTTCTTGCTGAGCCCAGCAAAGGAACCGGCAGCATCAGGGAGCCACGGGAAACAGACACATGATGCTCTATCTGCATGCCGACAGCCAGGATGAAAAGCAGGCACCCTAAAAGCCATTCAGCGGGGAAAACGGAGATCCCATTTACCGCGCTTTCATTTTGGTGGACACACAGCACCCCACCATCTGTTGATGCACAGGGAGCAAGAGCGATGGGGCGGGGGAGGGACGGCACAGGGGGAGCAGCACCGCCTTGTGTGGCCCCAAGCAAAAGCCGTTCGCGCCGCGGCACGCAAAGAGGCCGAAGCGCCGCGGGTCACCGGTCCGGTGCGTACCCTTCCCGCCGGGCTGGGGACCGGGCTCGTCGGGCAGCCCCTGCACGAAGGTGGTGGGCAGCAGGGCGGCCGCCAAGGGGCGCCCCCGCAGCGCCCGCAGCCGCTCCCGCGCGCTGCCCGTCAGGTCCAGGTACGCCTCGTCGATGCTGGCCCGCTCGATGGCGGCGAAGCGCGACAGCACCTGCATCACCTCCGTGCTGGCCTCCCGGTACCTGCCGGGCGGCGGGCACAGCCTTCAGGCGCCACGCCGCGCAAAGGCGACCCCGCCACCCCGCATCCGCCGGCCCCACTCACCGGGTGAGGTCAGCCTTGCCCCGCGCCTGGGGCACCCGCGCCAGCGCCAGCTCGGGGCACAGCGCCCGCGCCTCCGACGCCCACATCCCGCGGGTCACGCCGAAGGCGCGCGCCTCGTAGCTCACCGCGATGATCCTGCAAAGACACGGGCGGCGGCTGCAGGGAGGACGCGGCCGCGGGTGGAAGGGACCGCGGCCGGGGACGCCGCCGGCACCTACCCGCCGCCCTGCCACTCTTTGTACTGCACCACGGCGCAGGGGCGGCCGCGCAGCTGCGGGTCGAGGCGCTGCTCCACTTGCATGAAGAAGCAGTCCATGTCCACCAGGGCCACCACGCGCTCCCGGCCCCGCGACATGTCCCAACCGGCACCGCCACCGGCACTGGCAGTGGCGGCACCGGCGCCTCCCGCCCGACCCTGGGCCCCGCCCCGCCGGCTCCTGGGAGCGCGTCCCCGCGCGGGGCACGCCGGGAGTTGCAGTTCTCCGGGGGAAGGTTCGCCGTGACGGCGCGCGGCGCACGCGCGCTCCCCGCCGGCTCCGTCCCCGCGGCACATGCGCAGAGGCGCCGCCGTGCCGCGCGTGCGCCGCGTGCCGGCCGCCCCCTCCTCTCGCCCGTCGGTGGCCGGTGGCGCGGGCCCGGCCGGCGCCGCCGCCATGTCCGCCGAGCAGGTGAGCAGCCTCTGCGAGCAGCTGGTGAAGGCGGTGACGGTGATCATGGACCCGGCCTCCACGCAGCGATACCGCCTGGAGGCGCTAAAGGTACCCGGGCCGGGGAGGGGAGGCGCCGGGCTTCGGCCACGCGGGTGCCCCGTCCGCACGGCCCCGGGGCCCGCTCGGGCGCGGCGGGTGATGGGGGGTGTCCGGGCGGCTCCCGAGGCGCTGGAAGCCGTCGGGAAGCAGGGGAGGGCGGCGGGAGCTGTTCCTGCGCGGCGCCGAGGGGGCCGGGCGGATCCCTCTGGCGGGCCCTCAGGAGCCGGGGCTGCGCGCCCCTCCCCAGCGCCCCGTTACCGGCCGCCCCGTGCCCGCCCCCGCGTTTTAACCGCGTGTGCCTGTCCGCGGTTCTTTCCCAGTTCTGCGAGGAGTTCAAGGAGAAGTGTCCCATCTGCGTGCCCTGCGGGCTGAAGCTCGCGGAGAAGACGCAGACGGCCATCGTCCGGCACTTCGGCCTGCAGATCCTGGAGCATGTGGTCAAGTACGGTCCCCTGCCCCGGGGAAGGGTGCCGGCCCCTGGCCGTGCGGCCCCTGGCGCCCCCTCTGCCCCCCTCGGGGCTTTCCACTTCAGGGAGGCACGTTCAGGACACAGAGGATCTGTTCTGCAGCACGGGACGGCTGCTGTCCTACTCTGTGCTGCTTGCTAAAAATGGTTGGGAAGGTTAATTCACCGAGCTCCAGGACACATTGACATCGCAAGATGTAAATAAGCACACGGGGTTATCAGTAGGTCTTTGCGGCATTCTCCATCGTTAGCCTCATGCTAACAAAGAGGCTTTGTAGTAGTTCAGTTCTGAGACTCTGCTCTCTCTGCCGCCTCTACAGACCTGGTGCTTTGTGCTTTTGCTGCTGCTTCTCGTGTCTGTTGGCCTCAGTGGTGCATGCTGATTTGCTATCAGCCGTTTTCTAACTCAGCCCTTTCATTAAAGGGTTGGGCACTGGCAGAGTCAGTGAGCTGTAGTGTTTCTAGTTTAGGTGAAGAAGTGTTCGTTCGTTGGGAAGTCAAGAGATCTTTATGAATGTTTTGACTTGGTGTCTTTTTTCTTTTAACTTTTGAACAGGTTCCGCTGGAACAATATGCCTCGCCTAGAAAAAGTTTATCTAAAGAACAATGTTATGGGCCTCATATCCAATGTAAGTATCTATTACCCCAGACTGTTTTCTGAAGCACGGTTCTTTCACTTTGAGATAGAAAGAAGGAATGAAAAAGAAAAAACGACTACAGTTAGTTAGCAGAGAGGACCTAAACTCAATTCTGCATTTCGTTACTTTCTTGCTGTGCATCCCTGGTTGTTCCAGTGCCTTTCTCTGTCTTGTAGTCAGGTTGGTGACCATGTCGTCTCACAGGGAAGGAAGTTGTGAGGCTTGTATAACATATATAAGGTACTTTTGCTTTTCTTAGGAGGAAATTCAGTAAATATGGATGTTCTTGTCTTTTGCAACAATACTGAAGTCATTATATTAGTTGTGTTTTCTCTGTTATTGTGCTTGTGACCAAGTAACCTTTTGAGGAAAATCCTTTTGGTTCTTGGAGTTTGCTGGCTACGGGTGCTTGGGAGGGTAGGAGTGTCATCCCAGGTAGCTGGGATGAAGAGCTACCCAATGTTGGTTCTGTTTTTTATTTTGTATCTGGAACATTTGCAACCACTGTGCCTCCTGGGTGAGAATTATAAATGTCTGGTGTCTGTGGGTTTGCGTAACTGCCCCTTTCTTATCACAGGGAACTCAAAGTATTCTAGAGGAGGAAAGTCACATTAAGGGTGTTCTGTCTCGCATTGTGGTGGAGATGATCAAGCGCGAGTGGCCTCAGCACTGGCCTGACATGCTAAAGGAGCTGGATACTCTCTCCAAGCAAGGGGTATGAAACATGTCTGTCTGTTCTGTTCTGCTTGCACATATTGTGGGTTTCAGTGTTCTGTCATCCTGAGGAAAGCCTGACTGACTGACTCATGGTCAGCTGAGACAGGCTGATGATGGACTCAAAAATCCTTGTAAAATTAAGTTACTCTAGCAGATTATTTTAGAAGAGAGAGAATGCCGTGCTCTTGTCTTGTTTTCCCAAGGTGTGACCTGTACCTTCATGCATGCTCATTTTCTCTCTGCACCTCTGAGCTGTCCTCTAGTGATTTTAATGTTTGAACTGTGCTGATGGAGTGTATTTCATTCTGGAACATCAGGAAACTCAGACAGAACTGGTGATGTTCATCCTCCTACGTTTGGCGGAGGATGTGGTGACTTTTCAAACTCTGCCTACCCAGCGGCGACGAGATATCCAGCAAACCCTCACCCAGAACATGGAGAAGATCTTCAGCTTCCTACTAACTACCCTGCAGCATAACGTCAATAAGTACAGACGCATGGTAAGAGCCCCCTTTCCTTGGGTTCAGTCAGTGCTGGAGGTATTTAGGAACTGGGGTACGACTCGTGAGTTGTCGGGGAAGCAAGTGCAGAAACTGTGTGAAATCCATCGCTATTGCAGGGAGGTGGGGATCTGCTGTGGCTTGGGGAGCTGGTGCTGATCAGAGAGACTGATCACACCAGGTTAGCAGGGTTAGTGTTGATAGTTTGGATTTGCTAGTGTAAATGGCTTGCGTGGGTGCGTGCCTTGTCTGTGCTGTTGGAATGCTCTGCTGACACTAGGGGTGTACGGCTCAGCAAAAGAAAGGTGTGGTTGTGGCAGAAATGGGTAGATTTGGGGTCACTTATGCAGCACTCAGCAGCAAAGAGATGCCGTCCTGGGCTCGCATCTGCTCTCTTACGCTGCCGTGGTGTCTTTGTCGTGATGCACCAAAACACATGAGTTTTTGATGTCACAGCATTGCTTCTGGGCCTCTCTGGTCCTTTTCTCCAAGAGCTCAGGTCAGGAAGCCCTTTTTTGTCAAGTTGTGGTGAGGAATGCTCTTCCTTTTTGTGTAAAGAGACTTCGTTCCTGAATTCTTACATAGAGTCAGAGATGTGCGGGTTGGTCAAGGTGGAAGGTGAAGGCAAGTCTCTACCCCTGTCTCTTCCTGTGAGAAGGAAGTGGATTTGAGAGTGAAACAAAACTGAGAAATCAATGTAGAAATAAGTTGCTTAGGTATGTCTCTTATTCCTTTTTTTTCTGTTAATTAAAATCCAGATTTACATTAAATGTGAAACTGGGAGGCAAAAAAAACCCATCTCCTGCCTGACTTCTGTTCATTTTCTTGACGCACTGGCAGGCTGAACAAAGCCACCTGTAGAGCAGACAGTTCTCTGTGCAGTTCGTGGTGGTGGGTGGGAGACCCTGGTGCATTTTGTAGTCTGGTTGAAATGCATTTCCAGGTAAGGTTTGAATTGCAATGCTTGAGGCTCTGAAGTGTGGCTGCTTCTGCTAACGGTGGAATCTTTCTGATTGGCAAGGTTGGAGCACCCCAGGAACAAGAAGCCCTCACCACTCCACAGGTTAGCGGATCTTTGGGATGTTTGTGCACAGGGTAAATTCTGAGGGTTGGGTATTCAGTTACCTGTCTGCACTCTGAGACTGGGGGAAATTATGGACACTTCCCCAAGACCACAGCAGTCTGCAGTGCTAATAAGTATGCAGTTCTGGTGTGCTGGCTTAGTTATTAGATGTCTGGGACACAACCAGATTAACTTAAAACTACTGTGCTGAATACACTGATGGACAGAATTTCCAAACCAAAGCCTTGCAGCAGAAAGAAACACTTGTGGTGTCTTTACATCTGAAAAACAAATCAAACCTGAGTGTCTGAGGGACTTGTTTTATAACAGCAGCAATGCGCTGCTTGCACCAAGTGTTTGGAGCTGGGAGTCAAGCTGTAAGCTCTTGCCTCGGCTCTCGCTCCAGCTGCCTTTCTGAACATGGACAAACCATTTTCAGACATCAATCTCAGGACATAAAAGCCACCAGCATCTTTCACAGTCTGGCTTTTGGATGCAAGATGCTTTTAAAGGTCAAAACCTTCTTCCCTGGAAGCTTCCAGGAAGCAAAGAAATGCCTTTCCTTCTCATCGCCTCAGTCTCCCTGGTGTCTGCTGACTGGAGTGTCATCTTTTGGATGAGAAGGAAATTGTAGCTTAACTTGCAATTCCAGGTTCTGGTGTCTTACCTGCCAGGGTGCTGCTGAGGTGGTTATGATGGCCGTGGCAATGTCATGAGCTGTTGCAGCCTCTGTCACTAGGGAGCTGCTCTGTGAAGCTGCTGCTTTCTGCCTGCATTCTGGAGAATAGGCATGTCCAGCAGTGGCTGGGTGCAAGTGTGTGCTTCAGCTGCTCACCCACCATCTCTTGTTTTCTTTTGCAGAAAACTGATCTGGCTCAGGAGACAAAGGTGAGTGGAGCTATGCGGGAGTTAGTGCATTAATGATTCGTAAGACTAAGACTGCTTAGAATTAGGCTTTTCCCAGGCTTTGGACTCTATTACTTGCAGTTCTTGTTTGCAGATGGATTTGTTCACCCATAATACAAGCTCCTTGAGAAGTGAGAGGTGGCAGCAGAAGGGTCCAAGTCTCTCACTCTCTCAGGGTGGTTCCTGGTACTGTTCTCCTAGGAAGTGGATGGCTTTAGATGGGAATTTGTGTTTCTCTGTGTCTCTGACCTCTTGCCTCCTCCTCTCTGTTTGCAGGCCCAGGCAAACTGCCGTGTGGGAATAGCAGCACTCAACACTTTGGCTGGCTACATTGACTGGGTAGCCCTGAGCCACGTCACAGCAGACAACTGCAAGCTCTTGGAGATGTTGTGTCTGCTCCTAAACGAGCCTGAGCTCCAAATAGGAGCAGCAGAGTGTCTCCTCATTGCTGTCAGCAGGAAAGTGAGTTCTTCCTCCTCAGCTCCTCTGGCTCCTCTTTGTTTTCCTCCTATTCTCCTGTATAGATCTTCAGATTGAGCAGTGATATACTTGCACTTTTATTTAAGAAACAAAATTCAGATTTGGCCACTTATGTGAATGATATTGAGCATGAATGTCGTGCCAGCACAATACATACAGCAGTTTTTGGAACCTTCTCCAACTTCTGTGCTCACTTCTCCTCGCAGTTTTGAAGTTGGAGGTCCCCATTGACTTTTTCCCCCACTTTCTACAGCTGTGAAGTGGCAAATAGTGTCACCAGCTGTGTCATCTGGCAGCTCAGAGAAATGACAGCACAATTTAAACAGGTGATTTCACCATTATGTTCACAAGCAGCTTAGTGTCAAACCTGAGTGTTTAGCAGCTGGCTTTAACTAGCCACTGTGCTGTGAAGAAGAGTTAATGTCTCAGGGTCAGTTTTTTGGTTTAAAGTTTCTGTGTTGAGATTGCTTGGGGAAATTTCTTGAGATCAGGAATACATTAGATTTTTTGACAAGTTTTTGCTGAAATAATTTGTGGACTGTAAGCCGCTCCCCAGATGTAAGGACAACTGGAGATCTCCTGATTTCACTTGCAGATGGAAATAAATAGTTATGTAGGTGGGAATAAATAGTTGTGTTCTAATGGACACATTTGGTGTATTTTACATGTAGGGTAAGCTGGAGGATCGAAAGCCTCTGATGGTCTTGTTTGGAGACGTTGCCATGCACTACATTCTCTCCGCTGCCCAGTGAGTACCATCCTGCTGCTGTAATTTCACACAAAACTGCATGCAAATGGCTTCACAGATGTGATTTGCAAAAGGTATTGCTGCTTAACTGCAGGAAGCTGGGGCTGGGTTAGGAGAGAACAAAATTGAACATTTCTTTCGCAAAACCTGAAAAACTGTGAGTTTTTTCAAATTCCTTAATTAAAGGACAAAGTGGTGTAAATATCCCAGCTTCCCCAGCTTTCTTTTTAGTCTGAAACTGATCAGGAGGGACTCTTTCAGAGATTTTAGATGCTAATAAAGCAGTACTACTTGATAATAGCAAAGAAAATTCCACTGCACTAAAATCAAATTGCTCTAGTCTCTTTTTATCTACAAGACAGATAGCAGTGTGCCTGGTACCTACAGCGTGAGTAACTGTGATCCTGTTTTTCTCTCTCCCCTCGCTCCTAGGACAGCAGATGGAGAAGGCCTGGTGGAGAAGCACTATGTTTTCTTGAAGAGACTTTGCCAAGTTTTGTGCGCATTGGGCAGCCAGCTATGTGCGTTGCTAGTAAGTCTGTGCTAATACCAGCAGCAACCCTGACAAGGCTAGTTTTTAGGGCTTGGGGGTGAGGCAACCCTGATCTAGGGTAGGACCAGGGTTCTCTCCACACGTTTGGAAAAGGCAGAAATGTCTCTGTTTGCAAGTGGGGTAACGGTATCTTGCCAGCTCATAAGAATGTAGAATGGAGGGACCCTGACTGATTTCAGGCCTCTGCTGTCATCAAGAATCATCTCCTATGACCTCTGTAAAATGCTGAAGCTTCATTGAAAATTGCTCAAGTTGATTGCTGTCTACTGCTACAGAAAAACTACTTCAGGAAATTATTGCTGTGTTGGAAGCCTTTTAAATTTCCCTGCTAAAAATAACATAAAGAGTATAGCTGTTTGTTCTACCAAGATTCCCTCAAGCTGAAGGAAGAAACAGGATTTGTTCCTGCTGTTGATTTTTCTGATGCTTTGTATCAATGCTGAGATGAAGATGCACACTGATACTTTGCGTACTGTGCTGGTTGCTGAATTCCTGCTCCCTCCATTCAGCACAGTGCTTCTGCCAGGCAAGGTTTAGGTTGGACATTAGGAAAAGGTTCTTCCCCCAGAGGGTGCTGGAGCACTGGAACAGGCTCCCCAGGGAGGTGTCACGGCCCCAAACCTGACAGTGTTCAAGAAGAAACTGGACAACGCCCTCAGACACAGGGTGTGAACTGTGGAGTTGTCCTGTGCAGGGACAGGAGTTGGACTTGATGATCCTTGTGTGGCCCTTCCAACTCAGGACATTCTATGTTTCAATTATATGGTTACTGAAGTGCAGCAAAACCTTGAATTTATGGCTCCAGGCAAGACCTGTTTTCCTAACAAACTTCCCAGAAAGTTATCAGTAAGAGATGTCCGTACATTAAATGCACAGAACATTTGGAGGAATAGGAGTGAAATAATCTGAGTGTACTTGTGAAATTCTGCAGTCATTAATTGCTCTGCTTCGATACTGCTGGGTGGACTTGACCCAGTGGGAGTAAAATTGTGCCTCATGGCAGCAGCAGCAGTTGTTAGGAATTTTATTTTAATGGAACTCCAGTGTCTGAGAAGTCACCCTTTTCAATGAGGATGTGCTGTCTCTAGCACCCCCAGGCTGATCACCAGACTTGTTACTCCTTAGGCTATACTGCTGTCAGAAAAAAATCAGGTTTTCGTTTTTTTTTTTGTCTTGGCTCCATTATCATCTGTGGCCTTGGATGTAGTGTTCCTGCGTTACCCAGAAACACACCAGTTGTGAGCACAGCATGACACGGTTTGCATTTTGACTGGAATTGTCTTCCTAACAGGGCTCAGAGTGTGATGTGGAAACCCCAGCCAACTTTGGAAAATACCTCGATGCATTTTTAGCCTTCACAACCCATCCCAGCCAGGTATGTAAAGGACTGGAAGTCTCATGTATGTCTATGTAAGAATGTGCATGTGCAGGACTGTGCTAACCTGCCGGAGACTGCAGAACTTCAGCTGCCTAATATTGTTCTCCAGGCTCTCCATTTCAGCTGAAGACGTGGAAGGCAAAGTGGTTTCTCCTTCATTATCACCCCGTTAGGAACAGTGCCTGATACAGAGGTGCTGAGTAGAAAGTGCAGAATTTGCCATCAGCCCTAGTATTTAGCTAGAGACTTTTGGCATTCTGGAAGTTAAGGTTGTGCCTGCAGGGTGCCTTGGCCTGGCCTGAACAGTTGGTGTGATTTCCTATTGCCTTCTGGTAGAAAAAACTTAGTGGTGGAGATTCCAGTACTGAAATCCTTCTCTGTTCCCCTGTTTTTCCTCTTCTCTCCCCAGTTTCTGCGCTCTTCCACCCAGATCACATGGGGAGCTCTCTTTCGGCATGAAGTTCTGTCTCACAACCCCTTGTTGCTGGCCATGATCCCCAAGTACCTCCGTGCGTCTATGACCAACCTAGTGAAGGTATGGGATCGCTGTGGCCAGAGGAGTGTGAGAAGGGGCTGAGGTGAACGTGGCCTGTGGATCGTGGGGGAGAAACTACATTTTTATTGTGTCTGCCAGAGAAATGATCCCCGGGCAGCCGAGCAAACAGCTCTATCTCAGCACTGTCTGCTCCTTGCCTTCGATCTTCATCTCCTTGGAGCTGGTGTTAGGTGTGATCGGTGGCCTCCCTTCCTGACATTGTCTGCTCTGTCTCCAGGTGGGCTTTCCCTCTAAAACAGACAGCCCCAGTTGTGAATACTCCCGCTTTGATTTCGACAGTGATGAGGACTTCAATGCCTTCTTCAACTGTAAGTTCCCATGACCCTGCGTGGAAGCTGTCGTCTGTGCCTTTCCTCTTATTTTCAGTTGCTGCCTGAGTGTGGAGCCTACCATGTTGGCTTGCAGCTTCCATTTGTGTCTTGGCTCTTTCAGTCTGGATCCTGGAGTTAAATTACTTTAGGATTTTTCTGTGACAGCTCAGGAGGTTCGTTTTACTTACATTTGGTATTATTT
The DNA here is from genome assembly GCF_036013475.1 of Columba livia. Classification (NCBI taxonomy): domain Eukaryota; kingdom Metazoa; phylum Chordata; class Aves; order Columbiformes; family Columbidae; genus Columba; species Columba livia. The sequence continues at coordinate 87,157,204 of NC_088604.1, read as the reverse complement.
TCCTTGCTGGCCAGGTAGGTGGCCAAGTAGCATTTGCTACCTCGTGTCAAAGAATATGCACCTCTTGGTCATGAGGAGGAGGAAATTAAACAGCCTGGAGTCATGCTCAGGTTAGGACAGGAAGGCAGCTTACAAGACTTCAAATGTCATTCCAGAAACAAAATCTGTGTTGGCCCTGCTAAGAAGCCTCAGTACCAATAGTAAAAGCTGAGCAATTAAAACAGCCAAATTTAACCATGATCTTAAACCAGCAAACTAGGAAACACGGAGTATTAAGTTTTTTCTTTCTTTCTTTTTGTATTTTACTTCTCAAAACCTGAGGCTGGTTCTCAGTGGGTGGCATAGTTTAGTACTCACTTGGTGGCTGGGGGGATATATTTAATAAATTACTGAAATTATTAGTTTTGACATTTATGTTTGAAGATATTAGGTGCTACTTTTTTATTGCTTATTAGATAGTTTATTTTTTACTTATTGTAATAAATCTATTTGAATAGAAATAGAAAAGTAGCTAAATGCATAAAGCCAGAATTTGAAATAGTTTTCGGGGAGTTAAAGGATATTGAAAGTATTACAGATATCAGAAAATAAGATGGATTTGAAACACAAAATAAAATTACTTGATAAAACAACTTTTTTAAAGAATGCAGGTTGTATCTGTAGTCAGCAGAGCTGATTCTTTTGTATGATATATTTTAGAATATTTTAGAGCAAAGGGAATTCCTATTCTGTCCTTTGCTCTTCATATCTTTGAAATTGAATACAACACTTCTGGGTTTTTTGAGTTCACATTAGTTAGTTAGTCTAGAATCTGAACTGGGTTAAGTTGAATAACCCAGAAAAACTGTGTTTAGCTGAAGGAAGTGGTAGTTATACTGTTTTATCTGTCTCAGTATCTCAAGGTGTTTTGTAAGCAGCGAACATATAGTTTGAAGAATTTTTTAAATGATAAATAGAGATTTCATTGTAGTAGATTTTCATAATTCATATTGCATTGTAATTGCACTTCTTTTTATGTTAATCCATAATTTTTTTTAGTCCATTTAAATCGCTTTTAAAAGTTGCCCATCCTGTTACGCCTAGTTTACTGACTGTATGTCTGAGCTTACTACACAGCTATTGCCAGAGCAACAGTCCATAATGTTCCCAGGTCTGCAAAGCTGCAGGTGAGCTTTTGGGAAGGGAGCTTTTGTAACACCAGCTTGTTGCATGGTGTATGATTTTTTTTCACTGCAGCTTTCCGAGCCCAGCAAGGAGAGGTGATGAGGATGGCTTGTCGTCTGGACCCTCGAACGGGCTTCCAAATGGCTGGTGAATGGCTGAAGTACCAGCTGACAACTCCTCTTGATACCGGACCTATGAACTGTAAGTTACCTGGAAAAAAAAAAGGGATATGAGGCTTGTTTTTTAATTCAAGCCAAGAAGAAACTTTTTTGCCTTTTTTTTTTTTTTTTTTTTTTTTTAAGGGAAAGCCAGGACTCAACACTTAAGTTTTCAGGCTTTTAAGATCTTTGCAAATTAAAAGCAAATCAAACCCACCCCACCCCAAATTTAACCCTTTGCAGTCTATATATGGAATAGCCAAGGTAAAGCCACTGTCTCCTCTTTTCCCTCCCCCAGATCTCTCTGCAAAACAGATGGAGCTGTCACTCCGATGCAATTTTACAATTATCTGGGCTTTGTTATCTCCATAACATACTTTATTTTTGTCCAGGGAAGTTCTGCCAGTCTGGCAAATCCCTTTGTCAGTGACCGTGCTTTCCTCCCATGAAGGAAGGCCACTTGGAGCTCTGCAAAGTCACACTGAGGGCAGTCTTGCCTGCAGTGCTGAGTCTGGGCATGTGGTCTCCCTTCTTTTCTTTTCCCTCCTGTGATTTGCTGATGTTGCTCCCTGTAATATCTCAAAGATCAGACATATGTCTCAGGAGCCCTCACTTGAATGAGACAAATCACACAGGAGTACTTTAGTTGCTTCCAGGGCATCCCTGCTAGGCATCTGCAGGGAGAGCTGCCTGACCAGAACACTTGTGAATGCTGAGGTGTTACAGTGCGGGTGCTTGTCAGCCGGGTGTTGTACATGCAAGGAGGAGCATGGTGAGAGCTCCAGTGTTCTCTTCCTTTCAGCTAGGACAGGCGAAGGTCTCTGCTCCATCTTCTCTCCATCCTTTGCACAGTGGGATGCCATGACCTTCTTCTCAGAGAGCGTCATCAGCCAGATGTTTCGAACCCTGGATAAAGACGTATGTGTACCAGATGCTCATGCCTGCTCTCCTGGCTTATTCTGGGTTGACACGAGTGGGTTTTTTCAGCTATGTTGTCCTTGAAAAGGCTGTAGTAACTGGTTACCTCCATGCAAAAACCCAGATGGTTTGTTGAGTGATTCTTACGAGGAGTAGTGACTCTTTAGAGGGGGCCAAACTCATACTGGCTTACTCTGTCAGGCATGTCTTGGTTCTGAGTGCTATGCCATGAGAAGTCACAGGAGAGCACTCAAGTGGCATGCTTTGACATAGTGCCTTGCTAGAGAACAAGAGGACAGCTTAAGCACAAATTTCCTAAGTTTATACTTCTAATTTTATTTTTAACTAAATGAAAGAAACTCATGCTCAGGGAGTGCAAGATCAGAAGTGATTTCCTTCTGCTTTTTGTTCAGCAACAGGCAAATCAGAAGGAAAGCATTTTCTTTCTCAGCCTAATGCAGACTAGCGTGATTATTTTTATTAGATTAGGCTGCTCATGCACTTGAGTTCATCATTCTAATCACAGTAAAATAATTGTGTGGATTGATACAGTTGGCTAAGCATAGAATCTGTTGGACAGAGTCAAGAGAATTGGGAGCCAAATCAAGAGGAAAATTGCCTTTCCCAGAGGTGCAAGCAATATTATGGGGGTTTGAGACTGGCATCTCAAAATCACCCTACCAATGACAATGCTGATGTCCTTTTTCCCTTCAGCAAGTGCACGTAGTGCACAATTAAACCGAGGTTTCTACTGCTTTTCTTTCTGCTTTGAGAACAGCTGTGTTCAGCTGAGAGGCCTGATATGAGCAGCAGCTCTGTGGCCTGGCTCTAGGAGTTGGAGGATGAGTACTACAGGCTGAAGTACTGAGTGTTGCCTCCTTTCTTCTTTCCTTCTGCTTTCCCTTTTCTGCATCCGTAGGATATTCCAGTGAATGATGGCATAGATCTGCTGCAGCTTGTCCTTAATTTTGAAACAAAGGATCCTCTCATCCTGTCCTGTGTGCTCACCAATGTCTCTGCTCTCTTCCCATTTGTCACTTACCGACCAGAGTACCTACCACAAGTGCTTTCCAAGGTAGGTACTTGCAGACCATGCAAAAATCAAGGAGGCATTGTATCAATCAATCAATCAAGGCCCTTGTATTACACCAAACTTCAGGAGTTAATCCTCTAGGTGTTACTGTCAGGGAAGGACTATTCTTTCATGATGGGGAAAAATGAGACTGAGTCTTGTTTAAGAAGAAACCGTGTCAAATAACACAAATTTTGCAGTTCCTTGCCTTAAATCTGAACATTAAGTGCACACTGGCGAGTAAACACCATGTTTTGTTTCAGGGCCTCACTTTGTTGATGAATCATCTGTCAACTTAGTCAGTGGTTCTTCACTGACTTTAATGAAATTGCACTAAAGTCTTATGATCTATTCCTTGAGCTCAAAACACATGTGGGTGCTAGATACTTAGAAATGACATGAGGTTTTTGATTTTTCCTCCCCATTTTCACAGCTCTTTGCTTCAGTTACCTTTGAAGTTATAGAAGAAAGTAAGGTATGTCTGAATTACTCTCTACTAATAAGCTGTAATAATTGGATCAAATCCTATTCTGTTTGAGAGCATGCTGAGTCTGAAGACTCCGCTGTAGTAGTGTTCTCTAGTATAGGGCTGGGAAGTCTAGATATAACTGATCTGTTCTTGGCTGACATAGCCTAAAAAGCTTTGGCTCGTATACTTAGGCAGCCACAGGTGTGGTCTCAGGCCAGTTCACTTAGTCCCAAAGTTTATGCTGGCCTTCCTGAGAGTGAAATCCCTTTGCTAGCTGTGGGTGCTCTTCAGTGGGTGGTATATGTGGCTGTGAAGGATGGCTGTAGAACTGCCAGCTACCTAGGGAGTGCTTGGGGTCTTGAAATAGGGAGTAAGCTACATAGCATCCACTACCCTTGAACACAGCTTGTTTGAACATGGGTTTCTTGGGTTGGCTACTGCTCCAGAGGAAATTTGATTATTGCATGATTGTTTGGGGTGAGGGGTGTGGAAATGCTTTTTTGATCTGTACTCAACAGTGCAGAAAACTGTGTTTAATGCATTTGTTTCTTGAGGATACCCTGCGCTTGTCTGAACTTTTGTTTTGTTGCATTGAAGTTTGTTATGTCTGTCCAGGCTCCTAGAACTCGAGCAGTGAAGAATGTAAGAAGGCATGCATGCTCCTCAATCATAAAGATGTGTCGGGATTACCCTCAGCTTGTCCTGGTATGTAAATTCAACTCCATCATGAAGATTCTAGCCTCAGTTTCAGCTAGATTTTGTGGGATCTTCAGCTTCCTTGGCTACAGCCTCTCTTTCTTCCAAGAAACATCCCTGCTGTGCAAATGGCAGCATTTTATTCCATGCACCTCCCTTCTTTTCCCCCGCCCCTGAAAAATTTTTTGTTTTATGATTTGAATTGTAAAGTGTTGAGTTAAATGCAAAAGGGATGAGGAGGAGGATACAAGCAGCACTAGATTTGTTTTATTGGAATGTTTGCTGAATTTCCAGTTTGTCACTTGTGGTGGTCTCAACTGATTCCTAAGCTGTGGACACTAGCAAAGACTAATCTCCAGATGTTCTTCTGTTACTTAACAGAATGTAGGAGCAAGGGGAGAGTATCTGTTTTCTGGATTAGCTTGAGAAAGTCAGAAAAAACAAACACATTTTAAATCCATGAGTCGGTGTTTTGTTTGGTTTTGCTGAACTGAACAGTCTGCATGCAACATGTGTAGCTCTGAACTGCTTTCTTTAGTGGTGCTTGTGTGGAGAGGCTCTAGGATTATTGGAGCACCATTGGACGTTGCTAGTTTAAACAAAGACATTTTTTGAGGATGCTAATTAAGGTAATGTAGGGGTTCCAGTCTGCATTCTGAAATAGCTGCTAAGAACTAGCACGTTTGTCTCAGTCCCACTCTACGTGTCCTTGAGCTACAGTTCTCTCTTTCCCATGGGCAGCCAGACATCTTCACTGGAAGAGCCAGGGGCCCAGATATGCCCCAAAATATGTTCAGATGTCTTTGCTGAATGATGATTGCTAATGCTTTTACAAAGTTAAAGAAAGACACGGTTGCAACTAGAGTGGGGAGAAATTCAGCTGTTCCTGTGGAGATAGTGATAACCATAGGAATCGTTATTAACATAGTTGTGAGCGAAGAGGTGGAACAGTCCTAAGTCTGGCACTTGAGAGCCAAATGAGTGAGGTACTTTCTGCGAGCAAATAAAAGCACCAGCACTATTTTGAAGTGTGACACTACTGTAAGGGATATGACTGCCTAGAAGAGAGGGATTTCCTCTGCTTATTTCAGTCACTCTGCAGACTAAAGTAAACTGGATGCAGGATGATGATAGAGGAGTGGGGAATAAAAGCAGTTCTTTTAGACTGAACTTTCACAGAAACTTGAGACTGAGAAGGAAATGGCTATGTAGAGAAAAGGTAACTTAGACATGCTCCTCTAGCTGTTCCGTGTAGTACAGTATGCCCCACCTCTGCCTCTCCCAGTGGCCTTCCTCCACACCAAATGCATAACGTTCTTCCACCTGGATGTGTTTTCTAGCCAAACTTTGAGATGTTGTACAACCACGTGAAGCAGCTGCTCTCCAATGAGCTACTTCTGACGCAGATGGAGAAGTGTGCTCTTATGGAGGCCCTTGTCCTCATCAGCAACCAGTTCAAGGACTATGAGCGGCAAAAAGCTTTCCTGGAGGAGCTCATGGCTCCTGTTGCTGGCTTGTGGCTCTCCCCAGAGATGCAGAGGTATGGGTCATTGTTCTGAGCTTTGAGCTGGAGATGTTGCAGAGGTAATATTGTGCACAATAAGGAAACATGAAAACCAAATGAGGGTGGTGGGGCACCTCGTCACCTCCTGTGCTCTGGGCAGTCGTGGTAATAGCTCTCCTGCATTTCAGAAACTGCCAACTGAGTTTAAATGCTGTTTGTTGAAAATTACTGGGTAAGAGTTATTTAAGATGATAGAGGAACACTTCCAAGAATCCTCAAAGCATTTGCAGAAAATTAGAAATAAAAGATGTTTTAGCTCATCTTCAGGACCAGGTAGGAAGCTGTGCTCTCCTTACTAAAGCTGACGTGTCCTGCAGCATGCACAAGTGTTTTCCCAGCAGGGCTGTCTTCATAAGAGATTCAAAGGTTTTAGGTCCCCATGGCCCAAGAGAACTGGAGAGGTTTGCAGAGCGCACACGTCTCTGGTGCTTTTTATTATGTTCCCATGTATAGTGTAGACTAGCTTGTCTCTCTAGCGTGCTGTATTTGTTAAGATGTTTAATGCCAGTGCAAAGCTCTACTCAAATTCCCTGGTACAAACAATATTCCTTGTTGCTGTCTTTTGCTGCTGCCAGAGTCCTCTCGGATCCTGAAGCCTTTATCTCCTACGTGGGTGCAGACAACAAAATTGCCGATCCAGTCTTGGAAGATCCTAGTGGCCTGAACCGCTCTAGAGTGAGTGTCATTACTAGAAGAGGTGTAATCCTTAGCGAGATGACACTTGCCTTCTTCCATCCCACATTGCTGTTGTGGTTACACACAAGATCTCTTCTGAACATCTGCTTCTTCAGGGTGTGGATCAGCAGAATAACAGGATGGCTTTTGCCTCTTTAAGCTATAGTAGTGAGCATGTAGGCCATGTAAAACCATATTTTTCAGCAGAGTGAAGCACACTGTTCCCTACTCTTGATGTGGCAGAGTTTAGTTTTGGAGAAGCAATTGATTTACATGATTTTTGGAAACAGGTGCAGTGAATTGTGCTTTTTGAGCCAGGCAGTAGTGAAAGCGTCATGCTGAGACTACAGCATGGAGTATAATTAAAATTAGTCCTAGGAGATTTGTGTTGTTCAAGTTGTTAGTGAAATGTCTTCACTTCTTGGGCAGACTGCAAATGGAGTTGCTATCTTTAGGTCTGTAAAAGACACTGAAATGCAGTCCACAGAGCTGCACTTGTAATTTGGAGCTAGTGCAGTTTGACCACTGTGTCATCACAGATCTCCATATCTGTCCCAGCGCATGAAGGACATGAGGAACTGATGGTGCAGACCCTTTCTCTTTGGAGGGTAACCTGCGTGGTTGCTTGCGTAATCATGAGACTGTATGCATTGATTGTTTGCTGTATTTTATTGGCAGCAAACCCACCAGAGTTTGTTCCTATCAGCAGATTAGGCTCAGTGTAGAGCGTTCTCTTTGAGATGGGATGATGATGGGGTTTCTCTGTATTAAGGTCGTGCTCTAGCTGAGAAGCACTCTCTCCCCATCTCTTGCTGCAGATAAGCTTTTGTGTGTACACCATTCTGGGAGTTGTGAAACGAGCTCGTTGGCCTGCTGATACTGAAGAGGCGAAAGCTGGAGGATTCCTGGTGGGATACACACCCGGTGGAAATCCAATCTACCGTAATCCCTGCACTGAGCAGGTCCTGAAGCTTTTTGACAATTTACTCGCGCTTATAAGGTGGGTCAAGTTGACTTGAAATCATTTATGTTGACTTAATCTCTGAAAGCCAAACTGTGATAACGCTCAGGGCATGTTCTCCCAGTGAAGCCAGAGGGAACACAGGCTGGTGCAGATGCTCAAGTACTGTTCCTGACTGTTCACAGTGGGGAATGGCACTGGGCAAACTGAAGCCTTCTGGATGTTCGTTGGCCTGGCCTACAGGAGGCCATAAAAGCCAATGGGAGCTTGGGCTGGGGTTGTCTCCTCCACCTCCACTGCTATAAATCTGCCACCCAGTTAATCGTTTTTCAACTAACATCTCTGCTCTGCCCTCAGCCCCTGCAAGGCCACCTCTCCAGTCACCACCAGGGCAGTCCCAGCTCTCATCGCATCCTATTTGCGTTGTTCTCTCATCAGTGTTAAATTAAGCTGGTTTTGCTGGACATGAACACCCCCTCCTGAAGCGCTGTCTGCTACTGAAATCTGTGGATGCATACTCTCAGGCTGTCGCTACCTTGCAGTGCCTCTCTGCACATCACTGGTGTTGTGTACATGTGGGGCAGCCAGAGGAGGGAGCAAGAGGAGGCAGGAAAGGGGAATCCTGAAGAACTCGGTTCCTAGAATTATTATGGAGGAATCTGTCTTATGGTAACTGCTGGCACTGAGATGTTGCCAGGCTGATGGGGCAATTTTGTAAGATAATGCTACATGTTAAGTACTTGAAAGCTTGAGGCTCTGTCCTTGGCAGGAGCCAAGGAGCTGTTGGGATAGAGCATTGTCAGACCTGCTTAGACTTTTCAGCTCCCAGGTCTGTGAGGAAGAGCGCCCTATTACTCAAGCTCTGTACAGTCAGGTATGTTTAGTAGTCACTGCGCTCAAGACTATGCTGCTTCTAGTGAGAAGCAACGTGCTGGACTGTTACGACAAGCACATGCTGTCTTGCCCACTGTCATTGTGCTTCTCATTGCCAAGCTCTGTAGCACACCAAGTGGTACTCTGACCCGTGAGCAGGGTTGAACCATCTTGTTATGGCTCTGGAGCTGTGCTTGAAGTGGTTTTGCCTTTTATCCTGGAAGGCTGAAGGTCCTGTTGATGAGCTTTTGAGAGAGGCTGGGTCGAGAAGAGTTGGCTGAGTAGAGGTAGCCTCATGTCATTTCTTCCAGAGCCTGGAATGTGCTCCATATCGTGGAAGAGCAACTAAACTAGTTCCCAAAGTCTGAACAGGCTGTAACGGATACACTTGTTGCTTGTGCAATTGCTGTTCTTGCCAGAACTTATGCTTTCTTAAAAACACTTGCAATTTCTGTTATAACAAACCTAGGAAACTATTGTCAAACTGTCACTACCTGTAAAGACGCAGAAATTCTGTGTCTGTTTGTTTGCCACCTCCAGGAAACGCATGAGCTGTGTTCTGTTGCCAGTTCTTCCTCATCTACATAAAGGAAGCGTCTCCCTGGCTGGTTTTGGAGATAATGTGTCTGTGGTGTTTGAGCATCTCTCTTGCAGAACAGAATCTTTTCTGATCATGTGGTAGTAACATACATGGAGTGGCCTGTACTTCACTCAGAGGTATCCAGGCTTTTCTTAAGACTGGATGCTCCAACAAGAACCAATGAATGATGTATTAAGAGCAGTAGATCCTCCACTTCATACCTTTCTTGGCTGCTGCTGTAGAGGCCTCTTTGTCTGACAACTGCAAGCTCGTAGTCTTTCAGTGCAAACGTTGATGCTTATGTCTTTCTGGAGAAGTTGGACCTTGTCCTATGGAGCTTCTGGTGTGTTTTTTTGCTGGCTTTTAGTGCCTTTTCCATGTGCTGCTTCCTCAGGTCCTCTTTAATATGGTTTACACAAGAGAATATGGAATCCGTAGCAGCTTGTCAGCAGGCAGGAAAACTGCCTGTGTTGAGGATGCCTTCAGCAACATAGTTGCATTACTGTGCTGGGATGGATGCTTTTCTTAGCCCTGTGCCGTTAGGCAGCTTTCTGTGGGGTTAAGCAAGGTCCATTGCTGCTCATGTGCTTATGCAGAAAGCAGATGTGGAAGTCCCCCCAGATGGTGCTACTGTGTGAGCAGATCTGCAGGCAGCAGCCACATAGATCTTACTGAGCAGCTGAACTGAACACCAAGTCAGGCACTACTATGCAAAAAAACAAAGGGTATTGAGCAGTTGGGTCTGCTGCTCTCTGGATGTTGTGTGGTGGTGTTCTGCTGTGTTTGCAGACAGAAGCAATGGAAGTTGCTAAGCCACGGGGTCTTTGCCAGGTTAAGTAGCTTGAGGGTGCGTTGTGGATGAGACCAAAGAGCTGAGAGGAATGAGAAGGAGCCGAGGTAAGAAGGAAAAATAAGGTAGCTTTGAGTGGCATAGACTGCGTGGTGTTTTCCCTGCCAGCCTATCTTTTTGTGCCTATCCATGTTTGTGTTGGTAGCTATATGTACTGAATGATTTTGAGGTTGCTTTGTTAACCACTGCTTGGAGTTTTTGAGTGATGATACTTCTGTCATCTGTGGTACCTCATTTCATCTAGGTGCTTTCTAGGTTTTGGCTTAAATTGTTGTGTCCTGAATTTAAACCCAAATCACGATCTCCTGCCACCTGTAGATTAAGGTGCATTTCTAGAGTCAGTAGCTGCATGAACTAATTAGCACAGCACCTTTATTGTGCTGGGATTTACTCATGTTTTGTTAGAAATGGACTGGTCAGGCTCAGCAAATGCTTTGCACAGACAAAGGCCTTATTGGAACTCCTCTTGATGAGAAGCTGACATTACGAAGGCATTAATGCCAGTGAAAGAATTGTTGGATAGACGTGGATGCTGTAGACATTTTCAGGGTAGACAGCTCCAGCTTTAGGTCAAGATTCTTTAAGCTATCCTAAAGGACTCATCTTCTGGCCTTCAAGCCCATCTCTTTAGGCATCAGACACTCCTTCCAGCAGAGCTGTGACCATCACTGAAAAATACACTCCCCCAAGTTCTGCCATATCCTTTGCTTGTCTGTTCTAAGGCATAAATGTCTCTCGAATTTGATTTTTCTGTGTTCTCCTGTGTGTGGGTTGCCCAGGTGTGCTGTTCACTGCTGAGAGTCTCAGCTGGAATGTGCCTAGGGGCTACATCTTCTTCATATATGAGAGCTCTTGGATACTTTTTTAACTCCTGTGGGGTGCAGCTGATTAGCCGTTTTCTCTTCATTACCACTGGGACCTTGCTACAGGATTAATTAAGGGAGATCAGCCTGTGAGTGAACATCTGTTCTCCCAACTGTCAAACTTGAGAAAATGCTTCTAGGGCTCTGAAACAATGAAGGACAGGACCGCAGCTTCAAGGTGTGACTGTCTGACCTATCCTGCTGGGATTAGAGCAGTGGGATTTCAAGGTTCACCCCTGCAATTGCACAAGTCCCCATTGGCCCCATTGCCCTTCTGCCCAGCATGAGGCAAACCCAGCATTGGCATGGAGCAGGCAGGGGACATGCAAGAGGAGATTATTTTAGTAGCTAGGTTTCAGGATAGCTTCAAGCAGAAATACCATTTTTTGAGTCAGTGGAACAAACTTTTATGGAGGCTGGGCTGCTCTTCAGCCCTGCTTGGAAAAATAAAACCAGTTTGTGCCCCTTTTGAGGCCTGTTGCACAGTGTTAGATCCAGCCCAGAATGAGAGTATGAGTCATTAAGAAGTCATTTGTGTAGCTTTTTCTTATGAAACTTATATACTTGCCTTCCTCACGTGCAGTGAGCAGGGAAGTATTTAACACTTGCAGAGAGGAATGGGATAGTTACCGTTTTGGAGCTAACCCAGGCGCTCTGCAAACTCAGGCAGACATCACTGCATCAGGGTTGCCAGGACTGTGAACAGAGGCCATAAAAAAAAGAAAAAGGAAAACAAGAAAAATTAATAAATCATTAAGACATGAGTGAAAGCTGAGACTCTGGAGAACGTACCGAGGTCTGTCCATGCTCCCTTCCCCCAGCCATTCCCATGTACCCCCCTGCTTTGGGAAACGCTGCTCTAGGGGGAGATACTGAGTTGCCCTTGATCACCTCTAGCAGCAGGTACAATGGCATTGCAGTTTTGGAGGAGGCTGCAGGATTTGTGCTGTGTGCAGCTGGCGACACCCAGAGTGGAGGTCTGAGGTCTCAAAGGAGAGAGGTAGGTGAGAGAGACACCCCCTGCCAAGTCCAGCTCTGAGTGTCACTACCCTGGCTTAGAGGGGACCCATTTTGGCCTGGATGGCAAGAACCGGCCACCCATGGCTGAATTGGTATCCCTGGTGGAGAGCTGACCGTGCCTGTCCAGGGGGCACATGTGTCTGCCATGAGTAACATCTGATTGGACTGATGTTCTCCCTAGAGTCCCTCCGATGCCACCTGCCATTCTGGGGACTGTGACCCATCCCTGGGGGGCAGTGTGTGCATTTTGGAGCTGAAACAGCCCCTCCCTCTGCAGGGGCCTTAGGTGCAGAAGATCTTTTGAGATTACATGATCCTCATCTTGTCAGTTTTTAAAATACATTCTCTGATCCCTTTGGCCAAGCTAATAAGCTGTTGCCAGCATCAACTGGAGAATTGCTGGGAGTTTTTACTGCCAGTGCTTGCAAGGGGTGGGGTGAACCTCGAATAAGTGGAAGGGGCAGCCAGGAAATTCAGGACATGAGATGGAGTCACTCCATGTCTCTGTCAGGTCAGCTTCCCCGATATTTTTGCAGGTGGGGAAGGGGGATCCCATGCACACGTGCTTGGTCTCACCTTCCTCATCATCTGCCTCAGAGGAGCTGTTCACAAGCTGAAGGAGAGGATCCCACTGTCAAGGGCAAAAGGGATTGACCCACATGAGTATAAACCAAGTGCTCTTCTGTTTCAGGACTCACAACAATCTCTACATGCCAGAGATGGTGGCTAGGCTGGGAGAAACGTTTGCAAAGGCCTTAGACATGCTGGAGGTGGAGAAGAATGCCATCCTAGGTAAGGGGCTTCTCTTCAGGAGGAATGTGTGGGTGGATTCTCAGAGGTATTTGAGGTGTAGTGGTCCATCAGTAGCAGTGGAAGTGAAGAAGGGTTGGAGAGCCAGCTTCTTCATAGTATTTGCAGTTCAGCTGTGATTTGAAAAAAAGGCTAAATAAGTTATTTGTCTCAGACAAATGGGTTTCTTCTGCCTTAAATGAAGGGTACCATACCAAACTGCCTATCCCAGCTGGGTGGTGGTCTCTGCCACGTGGCATTTCAGACTGGAGAGATTGGGGGTGGTGTAGAATTAGTGCTCAGCAGGATCCCTGAGTGCTGGTACAGAGACCTGTGCTGGAGGTCAAGAGCCAAGTCCTCCAGTATGACCTGTCATTTGTTTCCAAATGGTTATTAGAAAGAGGCTTTTGGAACCATCTTAGAACAGCTTTGAGCTTGTGAACACAGAAGCCTTTCCAGCCAAGCAGAAGCGGGTGGCCTTGTGGATGAAGTGTGGACCGTGACTCTGGAAACTGGGGTTTAATTATGGGTTCTGACAGGCAGTGAAGTATTTCAGGGAAGTTGCTTTGTCTTTCTTATCTCCATTTCCTATCTGTCAGTGCTTTCTTTACCTGTTTTCTGGGACCTATAAACTCTCTGAACCACTCATATACAGCAGCAGGGCCTTTATCTCTGCTCTACAACTTCAAATATCATAGTTCAGCAGTAGCATGTGTCCTGAAAGATGTGAATACAAATCTGAAGGGGTGGGCTACTAGAGGAGCTGTGCAACTGTCAGCTTTGCCTCTGACTGGATTTCTGAGTAAGTTTTGCTTTGGAGAAATGAGGGGACTGTAACAACCTTAGTGGGAACACCTCTGCTCTGGCTACAACCAACCTGAACTTGGCTGACCTCTGAGGGGAGGTTCTGCCCCAGGGTTGCTGCACCTCTTCCCATTTGGCTGCACATTGCTCTTGCCAGGCACTTCCCTCTCTGCCATCAGGCTGGCTGGTGCCTGCCCAGCACATTCTGAAGGTGCACTGTGCTTTCTCATTAATATAGCTGAAGCTTATTCTTTCCCACAGGTCTCCCTCAGCCTCTGCTGGAGCTTTATGACTCTCCTGTTTACAAAACGGTCTTAGAAAGGATGCAGGGCTTCTTTTGTACCCTCTACGACAACTGGTAAGAGCACCAGATATCCCCCACACAATCCAGCATTGCACAGCTGGAGCAGTAGGCTATTGCTGGCTGCTGACTTCTTCTAGAGTTAGACTTTTTCTGTGAGCTGTGTCCTGTAATATCCAAGTATGAATTGCAGTGGTGAACTATAATCGGTTGTTGTAACCTACCACATACACATGTAACACAGTCACTGGGAAAAGGACCTGAAAATGTGGATCTGCTTTTAGCTCTTCTGCAGTTAGGTAGTCATATTGGAGCACTTACCTGATATCCTTGACCTAATTTTTCTATTTGCCACTTTTAATTATGTGTTAGGATACATAAACACTTGAAAATGCATTTTAGTGCTTAAATACTTAATTCATTGTCCAGGTATCCCAAAAAAAAAAAAAAAAAAAGAGAGAGAAAAAGAGATTGTGTTTAAATTCCTCTATATATATTTAAGAACATGGCAACCATCTAATCTCAGGATGATAGTGCTTGCAGCCTCTGCAGGCCAGTGGCATGGTACATGTTATCTAGCAGACTTGCAACTAACTTGTTTTTTGTTAAAGTTTCCACATCCTGGGAAATGCAGGCCCCTCCATGCAACAAGATTTCTACACCGTTGATTGTCTCGCCACCCAGCTCCTCAGCTCAGCTTTCACCAACCTCAACAACATTCCTGATTACAGACTGCGTCCCATGCTCCGTATCCTTCCGTCACCAACCCAGGCCAGCTAGGGAGGTTTTGAGCACGTAAACTGAAAATGTGGTGGCTTCTGAGCATCATTTTCAGTATGGCCAAGCCAAAGAAGGGTGATTGAGGAGGTGAACAAACGGGTACACCTGGTGTGGATGAGGTGTGAGTCTAAGAGGGCATGAGCAGAAACAGCAGTGCATGGGTCAGAGAGAATAAATGCAAGGATTTATGTGGTCCTGAAAGCACCAGGAGAGATGGGTAGTACCTTCTGGGGGGCAAAGAGGCTTGGATAGTGTAGGAGCTTAGCAGCAGGGTGTCTGACTAGACTTTGTGTGGGAGACCATCTAGGGTTTCCAGCCTGCTTTCCAGGTCTGGACATTCAGTTTCATAGCTAGAAAATGGGCACTAAGCGCCCTCAGCTGAACTGCCAGGGGAAGGGGCTGAATATCTTCTCTGCTTGCTATGTAGAGATGCCAGTAGTTAATTTAGGGCTGTGAGAAAATGGGCTTTGAGGTGTCTGTCGCTTGACTTCCCAGTGGATCAGCTGGTTTGGGCGGTGTGCTGCAGTCTCCCCAGCAGCTGGCCATATGTGCTGGGTCTCTTCCTTAGCTGGTCTGTGCAGGTGTGTTTGTGAAGCCCTTGGTACTCTCTTGCCCTCCGGAATACTACGAAACCTTTGTCTGCCCCATGCTGGGACCACTCTTTACCTATCTGCACATGGTAAGAAAACAGCTTGTTTGATGCTTCATTGGCAGCCCAGACTCCATGTAGCAACTGGCAGCAACATGTGAGAACATCTGTCTCCAAAGCCAGCAGAGCCTCGATGCTTAAGGGCAGAGCCTCGATGCTTAATCATTTTGAAGTTGCTTAGGAGGCTTTTGCGGTACATGGAACCCTGGCTGTTGCACAGCACTCCTTGCTGTGAATTCAGACCTGTGGGTATCAGCTCCTCAGCCTTCAGCCCTGAGAATTTTTGTGTTTTGTTTTGTTTTGTTTTGTTTTTTTGCCAGTGTCCCCTCCTTTTCCTGACAGCTCACTCCGATTTCTGCAGCCAGCACAGCCACAGCATCTTTAGCACAGTTGGTAGCAGTTTTTGTCCTATTCAAAATGGGGCTTGGCAAGCGCTGTATTTAAAGTTCTTGGGCTTCTATCAGCAGCCATCGCTTGGTCGTCTTTACATGGGTGTCCAGCATGGCTCCTTAGGAAGGTATTGAATCTTCCCTTTTTTCTTGAACAGAGGTTGTCACAGAAATGGCAGGTGATCAACCAGCGAAGCATGCTCTGGTAAGCTTTCACCCCTTGATATGAAAGAGGGAAATGAGGAGCGGGATGGAGCTCAGGCCCTTTGCCCAGGGAACAGCCCTGCCAGCAGAAGGCTGGAAAAGACTGTGTTTACCCTGATTGTGACTCACTGCCTGTGCTCGGGCAGAGGAGATACTTTAACACACTGACTCCCTTCACATTAAAACCTGTTCTCCTCAGTGAGGATGATGCTGCAGATGACAACCCCGAGTCTCAGGAGATGCTTGAGGAACAGCTGGTCAGGCTGCTGACCCGAGAAGTCATGGATCTCATCAGTAAGTGAAATCAAGCTAGGTCCCCTGGGATGTTTGGGAAGTTTGCCTGGAGAGGACAACAGGAATTTCCAATATGCAGTAAAATTTTACTATAATGACCAGTAGTATTTAACATAATCCTTAGAAGCCAGGTGTGAAACAGTTAAGCCTGCCAAAATCTTAGCTAAAACCTAGTAAAAGATCAATTTAAAACCTTCAGAAGAGTGTTTTCTTTCTTTCCTTTAGCACTCCATGGTTTTGGCAGTTTCCTTTTAGGAGTCCCATCCTCCTTTGGAATCTGGGCTCTCCTTTTCCATGCCCTGGAGCGCAGTATGGGACATTGATTTGTGGACAACCTCAGTGTAGAGCAGTTTCGGTGCTGGCAATTGCCATGTCTCTAGTGAGACAGAAGGGAAGAGTCCTCTCCCCCAGGCAATCTCCTTTGTGTTCTCTTTCTCCAACATAGTGTTTTTACCAGTGTTGCATTGAGCAGAGAGGCTAGGAAAATTGACTCTGCATAGAGATTACAGGTCCTCAACCTTCTAGCTCCTTTCTTGATCTGCCTTGTTGCCTTAAGATGCTGCTCTTCTCAGGTCCTAGGCTTCATATGGGTTTGCATGTTCCTGGTTCTCAGTAGTCTGAAGCAGCCATCATGCAGCAGGTTCCACTGTGGGAGGATGCTGTGGGTGGGGTGTTTCAGCCTTCCAGGTAGTGCAGTATTTGGCTTTTTTACTGGGTTTTCAGATTCTTCATATACTGGGTAAGAGCTGGGGGAGCTTGAAGCAGCTGTGAGCCCATCAGAGTCTGTAGGATAATCTGCATGTTCTGAAGTAGCATCTTCCCTTTTCTGCTCTTTTGACCTGCAACTCTTTTTGCAGCTGTTTGCTGTGTTTCCAAGAAAGGTGTTGACCATAACACTACTGCTGCTGTAGATGGAGATGGTGAGTAAATGCCCGCCTTTGCCTTTCCTCCTCCCCTTGGTGTGGGCAAGCACATTCCCATTTCTTAAGAGGGCGAGGCTGGTCTGTTGCTGGAAGTTCTGTGTGAGGGGTATAGGTGTTCTGTTCTGGCCAGTGTGTCTGGGGGCCACAGAAAAGCCACGTCTAGCCTAGGAACAAATGTGCTGTAGGGTTCACAGGTAGCATGTTGGAGCAGCTGATTCTTCAGGTATCAAGAAGAGGGGGATGTGCAGAGTCTTCCTGAGAGCTTGGAGGAGGCTAGTTGGGTGCCCTTCCTGCACCCACAAAGGGTAGGGGCTTTCTGCATGGAGAGAGAGATGTTCCAGCAAGCTGTGCCAGCATACTTACTCTGTGTGCTGTCTCCTCACTGCCAGCTTAGTTCTCGCTGTGTCTCCCTCAGGATGCTGTGTTCACAGTGCTGCCTTTTCTCTGCTCTGCAGATGATGAGGCGATGGTCACAGAGGTGACGCCCCCTGCCAGTGCAGAGCTCACTGAGCTTGGAAAGTGTCTGACGAAGCAGGAGGTAAGAGCACACACTCTGACTTCTTCCATCCTTTCTTTGTACTCCTTATCACACCAGCCAGCTACCGCTACAGAGATGCAGGCCTCTGGGGCATCACCAGTGTGACAATCTTCTCTGGTGAACATACATGATTTTTAAGGACAGCCCTGCACATTCAGCCCCCAAGGTGCTCCCTGGCTCTGCCTCCATCCTAGGTGCCCATCTTCGTGAGGAAGAACTTCACTCAGCAGCTCTTTTTTTTTTTTTCTGTAAAATCTGCCAGATTTAACACAACCCACTACACACAGTACCTTCATCCTGATACCTCTGTACTCCTCCTCTCCTGTGGGCACCTCAGCAGCTCTGGCATAAGCTTTTGCACTGACTTGAGAGTAGCAGCTGATGGGAGTCCCTGGGTGATGAAGAGAGTGGGTTTGCCTGATGTTGGTTCCTTATGGCTATGATGGTGCCCACTGGGTGCCTTTGAGCACCTTCATCTGGGGCAGCAGCAGCATGCAGGATTCTCAGAAGACAGCCCTGAGGAGCTGCTGCAGAGTCCCTGGATTGCTTCTTGGCTCCCTTCAGGTATGAACCCTGGAGATGGGGAATAGTTCCTCTGACTGGTTTCCCTCTCTACCTTTTTTTCAGGATGTTTGCACTGCAGTGCTGATCACTGCCTTCACATCCCTCTCCTGGAAGGACACCTTGTCCTGCCAGAGAACCACAACACAGCTTTGCTGGCCTCTGCTCAAACAGGTACCTCTGGGAGGAAAAAGGGATTAGTTCTGACAGGGCTGGGAGAGGAAGCTCTGAATGTTGCAAGAAGCACAGCTGCTTCACTCCTGGGCACCTTCTCTCTCGGGAAGACCGAGCTGCTGCAGAAAGGCAGTCAGGCATCAGTATCCTACTTCCATGCTGACACTGCCTCTTCCCCAGGTGCTTCCAGGAAACCTCCTGCCTGATGCTGTGTCCTGGTTTTTCATAAGCGTGCTGAAGGGCTTACAGATACATGGGCAGCACGATGGCTGCATGGCAGCTCTTGTCCACCTGGCTTTCCAGATCTACGAGGCCTTGGTGAGAAATTCTGCTCTTGGTCCAGATGCCAGGTTGGCTGGGGAGTGGTAGAAAACTAATCCCATGCCTGCTTGGGTAGGGGCAGAAGGTCTGATGCCCGCCCCGGGAGGGCAGGGCTGCTCTTCCAGCAGAGCTTTGTGAACTGTACTTCTCCTTGCAGCGCCCTCGCTACACTGAGCTGAAGGCAGTGATGGAGCAGATCCCAGACATCCACAGGGACTCTTTGGAGCAGTTTGATTCAAAGCTTCTTAACCCAACACCACAAAAGGTGGCAGACAAGCGCCGGAAGGATCATTTCAAGCGCCTCATCGCAGGTTGCATCGAGGTAGGTGATACCCTGGAGGAAAATGAATTTGTTTCGTTTCACACTTCTATCTTGCAGAAGTCTGTTAGGTGGCTGCTGGACCTTTGTGAGGATGGTGGCATTGGAGTCTGGTACACTAAGTTAAAAGCTGGGGAGCTGGTGCACAGGTGGTTACCCCAATGCCCTGGCACTTGGGAAGGACCAAGCGTGAGATTTCTAAAAATGCAAGCAAGGGGTGTGGGCCTCAGGATTGCTCAGAATCTGGGGTCTGCCGCTGATTTGCAACCAGGCTGCCTCTGAGCTGAGTCTGGAGGTATGAGGGCAGTAATGACTGATGCTTGTCTGTCTGTCCCCTGCAGAAGCCCCTTGGGGAGCAGTTCCGCAAGGAAGTTCATATCCGGAACCTCCCATCTCTCTTCAAAAAGGTGAAGCCATTACTGGGGACGGATATGCTAGAAAATGAGGATGGAGAGGGCCTCACTGCACTCTTTGAGCCCTGAACCCGGGATGCTGCAACCATTTCCTCACCTACCTTATATTTTGTCTCTCCTGGTAGTAAGCACATTAGATTCTCCTTGTCATTGCCTCCACAAGCGTTCATCTGAATAAAGACCCTTACGGGTCCTGTCCCGTTCTCCTCCCTACACTGGGACGGGGCCTGTGGTGGCATTTGAACCAGTCTATTAAGCTTTCCCCGATTCCTTCCCCCGCCCTCCATTGGATGAGCATCTTCAGACCTCTGCTTCTCTGCAAGGTGGGAGCTGAGCCCATAGACTCTGTTAGGTAAAGCCTGGTCATCCTGCAGCCTTGGGTCACTCTTGCTCCACTTCTTCATCCCTTGAGGTTTAGGATTAACTCAAAAGGCAGAGTAGTGCACCAGGTGTAAAGGGGCTACTCTAATCTTCCTCTGGGTGCTAGTAGCCAGGCTTTGCAGGGAACGCATCAGACACTCCTGTCATGCCTATCAGCACCTGTCCCCAGTGGACTGGTATTCTGATGAATCCGTTTCCCTCCAGGATGCTGAGCCTTGGGCTGAGGGCTGTGTGCCAGGTAGCCTAGTAGTGCTCTAGGATCTCCCTCGAGATCAGCCTTTTTAAGGTGCAGCTGCTCTCTAGAAGGAGGCAGACACTGTCATACCTATATATACATATATATGTATATATAAATGATCATACAGCTTGTTCTACCCAGAGCCAAATGGAAGGCTTTTACTTTATGCCAGCCTTTCTTGGACATCTCTCAGGGGGAGCAGGACAGATATTTTTTTTTAATTATTTTTTCTTTTTGCCATGCCCTGTAGACTAGAATGTGGCCAGCACAGGGTACACAAAATCTGGACCAATACCTGAAGCACCTGCAAACCAAAAGGGATCTCCTCACCCTGTTGCTGTGGAGGGGGCAGTAGCCTATGTTTTTACCCAGTCTGGTACTTCTTGGAGAATTGCATGGTGGGGCAGGAGGGGTGGGGTTTATACTGCAGTTTACAGGGGGGAGCCAGGTCAGAAACCAGGTTTTAGATGAGGTGGGACTCTACCAAACCACTCCAGTCTGCAAAGCTGGTTCTTCTTACATGACAACTGGTTCGCTCACTCTATCCTAGTGTTAGCCCAGGAGCTGGGAGGGTCTGTGCAGAGCTAGCTGGCAGTTTTGCCATCCAGGAGACAGAGCAAGTAATAAATGGTGGCAGGTGGAGAAGGTGGTATCTCCACTTGGACAGACTGGACAGAAAAGCTGGGGTTGGGAGGGGTGGGAGTGCAGAAAGGAAGAGCAGGCCTTGAGAATCCACTCACCCTCCTGCCCCTGCTGTTCCACCAGCACCCTCCACTTTCCTCCTGGCCTAAACTTTTTTAACCTCTGAGCTAACATGGCTCCTGGCTCTAGCACAGGCTGGGTGTATTTATTGTGTTGTGAGATTTTTAACATTCTGTGACTTCATGCTAGACACAAGGGGGTTTTTTTAAATGGTTTTTAGAACCTTTTTTTGTAGGAATGTTTAAATCCGAAGCTGTCTCTGAACTGGTTGTTACACCTCTGAATGTCAGTAAAGCTATTCCAGTTTCATACCCATGGTGTCATGTTTAATTTTATTATCTGTTGCAGTAAGATCTGAGACCTCTGCTGTGCCCAGGCTGGCTTCCTAAGGATTGTTCAGCTCTTTAGAAATCCTAAGGATTCCAGCTACCAAAAAGAGAGCACCTTTGCTGGTAGTCAACATACATGATCAGGGAGGGTATGAACCATTCCAGACTACATAATTAAATCCAACAGCAAGGGGGAAATTGCATTTTAAAGTGTTTATATGTCGCTCACAGCTGGTTTATATTAATTCCACAACAGCAGCTAGATTCCAGTTTACAGCCTGCCAGGTACATGTCAAAGCAAAAAGGCATGTCTATTCCAGGGTCTGACCCATAAGCAATATGGGAAATATGTAAAGCCATAGCACAGAAAGGTGCATATGCTACTAAAGTAGTCTCCAAGCACAAGCCCAGCTACTGCTAGGAGGAACAATGTCCTGTGATAGTACTAGAGTTCAGCCGTACCTCCCTCAGCTGACTTTTTCATTAACATAGGAAGGTGATGTAGTGATTGCCTTCTGTCTGTCCCCCTCACCTGATGAAGGTTGCACAAAAGGTCTCTCTTACAACAACAGCAGAAGCCTTTAAAGAGGTGGGCCTATGCAACAATGTTTTTGTTACAAAGCCTTTCTCCAAGGCCCTAGTTGTAATCCAGCTCAGCACAGAAGCTGCTTCAGCTTGCTTAAACTGAAAGGATCCAGCCAGAAGTTTCTATCTCTCAAATGGGATTAACACCTAAAGGATGTTTACAGTATAAATATAGGCACTGTAGTGAGGACTGACTTAAGCAACTGGGACACACCAGTACGCCCAGTCATTCTCTGAAGTTCCAGTTCCTTCATCAGCTTGTCCAGAGACTTTCACAAGCCAAGACATACCCAGTGCTGACTAACAGAAGTGTTCATCACTGAGACTAACTTCCAAGTTCTCCCAGGCTTCCAAAGCCTTTGAATGTCACTTGCCCTCCACCATCCAGTTCTGCTTCAAGGTCAGCCCAAAGTACATTCAGTCACTGAAAGGGAGAACAGAGCAGTCACATCTGACACCTGGGAAGACACAGCTTACCTTCAGCTATTTTAAAATGGACAGTCAGTCCTTACAGAATATGTTTTTAAACTCCACCTTTGTTCAGAGAAACCTAGTACTGTATTGTAGAATCATCAAATGGTTTGGGCTGGAAGGGACAAAGCCCATCTAGTCCAAACCCCTGCTGTAGGCAGGGACATCTTTCAGTAGGTCAGGTTGCTCAAAGCCCCATCCAGCCTGACCTGCAATACTTCCAGGGGTGGTGCATCCACAACTTCTTTAGGCAACCTGTTCCACCATCTCACTACCACCCTCATTGTAAAAGAAGGCTTACGTCCAATCTAAGTCTCCCAGTTTAAAACCATTGCCCCTTGTCTTGTTACTACAGGTACTGGGGAGAAGTCTTTCTCCATGCCCTCTTTCTATATTGAAAGGCCACAGTACGGTCTCCTGGAGCCTTCTCTTCTCCAGGCTGAACAACCCCAACTCTCAGCCTTTTACCTACCACAATAACTATCCCAGAGCTGGTTTGAGACACCTGTAATTCAGTCCTACAGTGATACTGACTTGTTAAATCTCCCTGACCTGCTGCAAAGTGCTTTACTACACTGCCATATCAGTCCTTCTCACATACCGCATGCAATCTAAAATAAATGCTATTATTCATCTTTAGACCTGCCGCTACTTTGTTCTCTGTGTACAATAGTCTCACAATTGTGAACAGCACAGAAGGAAACAGCCGTAAAGAAAAGCTTTTATTTTAGTGCATCTCCTCATTGAGGCTCCTTACCAAGAGAAAACAAATTCAGAGATGGTCCTAGGACTCTTAACAAGCCCATCTCAAACCTCTTGCCTATGGAAGAGGCATCACCCCTGCAGGCAGTGCAGGAAGCCCAGAACAGCAGTGCAGGGATACGCTTCCCAGCTACAGCCTGGTCACTCCAGAGGCACAGAGTCCAGCTCATTCAGGAAGCGCTGACACTTTCCCATCAGGATCTTGATGGCTTCACTCACCAGCACATCTGGAGGCAAGATGCCTGTCGACTCCACTGAAACTGCACAGAGACACCAGTCAGCACAGCCACTAAGCAGCTTCAGCCTACAGCTGGCTCCAGCATTCCTGTCCCTTGTTTTCCCTTACACCACACTTCTGACAAGCTAGATCTTCACAGCCAGAGGAGAAGTTACATTTGCCAGCAGGAAGCACAAACACATTCAATCCCAAAGCAACAGCAAACTACAACCTCAGTAGCTACCCACTGGAACACAAATGTATGAAGGCTGATGATGCGAGTGGAAAGAGGGAGGCAGAGACCCAGTTTGCACAAACCACAGCACGGTCTATGTTCTGTGGAAAATGGGGCACTTACAGATGTAATGGTTTCGCACTCTTGCCAGGCGCACAAGGTTTTTCAGATTCTCGTGACGGAAAACTTCTCTGCTGAACGTGTCTAACCGTGCATTGGCTACTCTTGCCACCTTTTTTCCTAAAGGAAAACAAGATGAAACAAGAAGGGTTCCTGCAGCAGAAGGTGCTGTTCAAACATGCACTCCCCATGAGCAAAGGCAGCAAAAGCACAAATACAGAGAATTAGCACATCCCCAATGTGAAAATCCAACCGGTCAGAACTGGTTTTCTTTAACAGTTCCAACCCAAACACAAAGCTTGTGTGCACCCCTGGGCAGGACACAAGAAGCCCTCTCCACACTTAGCTGCTGCAAAGAGCAAGCTCACCACCCAACCTCACACACAACTGAACAGTACTGGAAGCTGCAGTCAGCAACTGCAGGGCTCTGCAGACAGGCACCTGGTGCCTCAGCATTTCAGGGAGAACTCAGTTCAGCCCCCAACACATCTGCATGTGACAGCCACTCATCCATAAAACCAGGCTCAGAATAGCATGAATGGTTTCCGATCGGCAAGACAACATCACAACATGGCTTTGTCTCTAGAAGGTTTGGCTCTACTCTCTAATCAGTCTCTGCTAAGGCTTGTAAGGAAAAAGGCACTTCTGAGCAGGAAAAAAGTACCCTTGATTTTCTGGATCTCAATGACTCCAGGGGAAAAGCATTTCTGCAATGTCTCAGCTGCTTCATCCTCAATAGGCTGCAGGAGAGTAATGTCAGGAAGCAGTCGATAACTAGCCGTGGCCACAGGAGAAAACTTGGCATGATCTTTACCTGCGTGAAGAGTTAAGAGTTAAGGATGAGGGCAGACCTCAGGGAACGAGAGTGCAAGGATGCTGGGGCCTAAAGTTCCAGGGGGAAAGCCAGCTCTCTACCATTCCCCTTCTTCATACAGTTGTGCCCTAGTCCATGCACTCACACTCCTCCTCCCGCTGCCCCAGGACCCACAACTGACCTATACCCTTGACACAGTGCATAAGCACATCTATTTCCTGGCCAGGTCGCAACAGTGCAATGAGGATGTCATCGTGAACAGGTCGGAAGTCAGGATCTGGAAAGAGGTCTGTCTGATTCCCCAGGGGCACCCACGTCATATGTTTACTGTACACTGCAAAGAGAAACCACAAGCATCAGCCAGCTGCTGGCTCAAAACAGGTTGCTGACCTGTACAGGACTGGAGATGGCAAACAGTAAGTTTAGCAGAATGAGGGAACTGGCTTCCTCTGCTCACAGGGCTGAGAGAACACACCAAATCCTGTCTCTCAAGCCCAAAAAAAACAGTGCTTATTTTTAGGAGAGATCTTACCTTTGTGATTGAAATATAGTTCATTAGGATCAGATGATTCCTTGGCTGCCTGAGGGTTTCGGCTGCATTTTATTTTCAGCTGGAACTGCAAAGTATCGATTTCTGTGCCTTCTTCATCTCCTGGGAAGGGGAGAATAGTATGAGGCTCTACAGAATCACATTTCTGCTCAGTCTATGTGACCCTGCTTTGCAGGAAACCTTCAATATTTCTATTTGATCCCAAACTCTTACCTTGATTTCTATATTCAAAAAGTCGAGGGTCAGCCCGGATAGGGATGAGGCCCAAGCGATGAGCCAGAATTTCATCCTGTACAATGGATGTATTGTTGTACACAAAGACTTTCTCTACAGCCATCGTTGGTACCTCAGGGAGACAACGGATCAAGTCAATGTAAGATGACATTTGAGCTAATGCCAACAGAATATCCATCTAGAGTGTCCCTTCTATCCCATAATCACCTTACAGACTCTTCAGTGGTTATTTCTAACAAACCAGGATACCCAGTATACCCTTATACCCAATAATATACCCCATTCCCTGTGTTTTTTTTTTTAAAACAAATAATCACAAGGACGGAAGGGCAGGCTGATCCACAGACACCACCAAGAGCACCTTCAAGAGCAACCAGCACTATCGCTCACGCTACTAAGTCCCCAGCTCTCTCTGAGCTCCTGGCACACCTGCTGAACCAATTCGCATTTCCCTTCCAAACACAGATGCCACCTGGAAGGGCTGACACAGGTCGAACCCTCCCCGTTCCCCACGACTCAAGCACGCCGCTCCTAGGCCAGCACCCCAAGGCCTTCCCCGCAGCTCCCCGAAGAGCCGCGGTCCCTCTGCCCCCGCCCGGCCGCCCGCACGGTACCTCGGCCAGCAGGATGCGGCGGAAGGCGTTGGCGATGGCGGCGTCGATGCCCACCATGTCGAACTCGAGCGCGCCCTCCTCCTCGCGGATAATGTCCACGCGGAACGCCTGCACGGGCCACGCGCTGCGGGTCACGCCGGGCGCCACGCGTGGGACCCGACTGCCCCCCACCGCCACCCGCCGGCGGCGCTCACCCACCTCTTCGAAGCGCCGCTGATCCCAGGCGTCCTCGTAGCCAGGGTAGTTGCCGGGGAAGTCGGTGGTGTGGACCTGCGAGGAGGCGAACAGGCGGGGCCGTGAGGGGGGTCGGGGCCACGAGCGGGGAGCCAGGCGCTCCCCCGCATCCCGCCCCACTCACGTTGCGGACGCCGAACTCGCCCAGCACCACGCGGTCCCGCATCGTGTCCGTGATCCCCTCAGCCGCCATGGCCGCCGCCGCCCGCGGGGGGTGACGGGGGCGGTGCTCCCCGCCACGTGACGGGCTTCCGTCCGCCCACGCGTGGCAGTCACCGCGCCCGGGGAGGATGCCGCTTCCCCGCCGCCGCCGGCCGGCCCGGAGCGCCTGCCCCAGCGCATTGCTCACAACCGCCTCGCCATCCCCTGTCGCTGGCCACTCGTCCGCCTATCCCGCTACGCCCTTCCTTCCCCGTCCTGCGCCACACACAAGATGGCGGCGGCACCCATCCACCCTCACGCACCCTCGCGAGAGTTGGGACCCTCCGCCGGGAACATCACATCCGGTTGCTCCGCCGCTGGGGAGCGGCAGCGGCCAGCGCGGCGCGGCCCGGACCGGGCAACATGTCCGCGCCGGCGGCGGGCGGCGGCAGGAGCGGCGCCGCCGACTGGGGCGGCTTCGAGGACAACATGCAGGTGCGGCCAGGCCGGCCAGGGGTGGCGGCGGTGGTGGTGCTGCGGGGCCGGGCCGAGCGGGCGCTGACGCTGTCTGCCCCGGTGCAGGGTGGCGGCTCCGCCGTCATTGACATGGAGAACATGGACGACACGTCGGGCTCCAGCTTCGAGGACATGGGGGAGATGCACCAGCGCATGAAGGAGGAGGAGGAAGACGAGGCGGAGGGCGAGACGGGGACCGCCGAGGAGGAGGACGGGGAGTTCCTGGGCATGAAGGGGCTGCGGGGGCAGCTGGGCCGGCAGGTGGCTGACCAGGTGAGCGAGGCCTCCGGCCGCCCCAGCCCCGGGGGCCCTCGCCGGCCCTCCCGCTGCCAGCTCCCTTCTCTCTGCAGATGTGGCAGGTGGGGAAGAGACAAGCTTCCCGGGCCTTCAGCCTCTATGCCAACATCGACATCCTCCGGCCCTACTTCGACGTGGAGCCTGTCCAAGTTCGTGCTAGGTGAGCAGGGCCTGGCTTGGTACAACCTGTCCTGGGTGCATCATGCACGGCATTGCCAGAGGGCGAGGGAGGTGGTTGTCCCGCTCTGCTCCACACTGATGCAGCCTCACCTGGAGCACTGTGTGCAGTTCTGGGTGCCACAGTATAAAAAAATAAATAAAGCTACTGGGGAGTGTCCAGAGGAGGGCCAAGTAGTTGGTGAAGGGTTTGGAGAGGAAGCCGTACGAGTAGCAGCTAAAGTCACTTGGTTTGTTCAGCCCAGAGGAGACGGAGGGAGACCTCATGGTGGTCTACGGCTTCCTCACAAGGGGAGAAGGGGCAGGCACCGAACTCTTCTCTTTAGTCACCAATGACAGAACCCAAGGGAATGTCAGGAAGATGTGCCAGGGGAGGTTTAGGTTGGACATTAGGAAAATGTTCTTTCCCTAGAGGGTGGTGGAGCACTGGAACAGGGAGGTGTCACAGCCCCAAGCCTGACAGTGTTCACTAAGAGAATGGACAACGCACTCAGACACGTGGTGTGAACTGTGGGGTTAACTGTGGGGTTGTCCTGCGCAGGGACAGGAGTTGGACTCAGTGAGCCTTGTGGGTCCCTTCCAACTCGGAACATTGTATGATTCTATGATCTCCACCACGGAGCATGGGGGAACAGGGAGCTGGCCGCTTCTTGCTGGTGAGAGGCTGGCTGTCTCCCCAAAGCGAGCAAGCTGGGGTGGGCTGCCAGTCTTGCAGAAAGGCTCAGGTATGGGGAAGCACACTGTGCTTTGTTCCAGTGTCCTCAATTATGTCCACCAGGTGGACTGGCTGCCCTGTTACCCAGCATTGCTGCTCTGGGCAGAAAAAAGGGCTTTGGGGCATCTTCAGCCTGTTACTAGTCAGCTGTGTTATGGAGCTTCTGTTGGGTTTGCAACACAGTTGCATATGAAAAGGCAAAGTTTTGTCAGGCTGGATGAAGAAAGGTGCCTTTTCCTTCCTGCTGTTCTGTCAATGGTCTCTTATCCCCAAGTGGATCTCTAAATGTTTTAATTTAATCCCCCCTGGCAAAGTTAAATTGTTGACAGTAAGGTTTTTCTACTTTAGTTACCTTATGTGACCCTTTAGAAGGAATCTCTGTCCCCGGAGGCCTGTGACCTCAGCAGAAAACAGTGATCACAGGCATATGGAATGTTTTACTTCTGAAGCATTTTGTTAACCATCCTTTTGTACTCCCTACTGCTGATGTCATTCCTTGCTTTGCTGTGATGCAGACTGCTGGAGTCCATGATTCCTGTGAAGATGATTAATTTTCCACAGGTGAGTTCCCATTTGCTGAATCAGACTCTATGGCCCAAGTGAGTGTCCCACAGATACTTTCTAAAACTTAAGTTCTTACTAACATGGTTTAATTGAGTTTGTTAGGCGTTCATCTCCATGAACATGTCAGTAAACCCTTTTCTGTGGTTGTTCCAAACCCCATTCTGCTACCTTTAGTACTGGTACAGTTCTAGACCTCTAGATTTCACTTATCCCATTTCTGCATCCTGTTCAACACCACTTTGACTCCTCATCATGCAACCCCTATTCTGCCTGGCTTCTGCCAGCAGTGGCTGTTACTTCTCAGGTGGACTGTTGATAAACGTAATCCAAGGCACTTCTCATATTGCTTGGGGAGGGCAGCCTGCTGTTCAGGAGCACTAACCAAACCTTCCCTGATCTGACTTCTCTTGTAGAAGATTGCAGGCGAGCTTTATGGACCCCTCATGCTGGTTTTTACGCTGGTGGCCATCCTTTTGCATGGGATGAAGACCTCAGACACCATCATTGTACGTCAGGTCTCAGTGATAAGTTGTGGTTTGACTGGGGCTCTGGATTGCTATAAGAATTCTAGAAAGAGAGAAGAAACCTCTTCCATGACTGAATAGCATCTTGCTGAAAAGAAGATTGATTTGAGGAAGAGCCTGTTGGTTTGGGGGTGGGAGGAAGGATGCTCCAGAAAGTCTTGATGCTGGGGTGAAGGTCACATGGCACCCTGGATGTTACTAGCCACCTATTTGATAATGCCTGGAAAGGCTCTTGGAACTCTCCATGGTGGAATTTGGGTGCCAGCAGGTCACTTCTTTGAGTCTTCCTCATCCTGATGCTGTCTCCACAGAGGGAAGGCACACTGATGGGCACGGCAATTGGCACCTGCTTTGGTTACTGGCTGGGTGTCTCCTCTTTCATCTATTTCCTGGCATATCTGTGCAATGCCCAAATCACGATGGTGCAGATGCTGTCGCTGTTGGTATGTACAGATGGCGTTGTCCCAAGGTGTGGGTTGGCTGCACAAGGTGTTCCAGCATGAGGGTGGCCTGTGATCTTTTCCCAGAGGATAGGAAAAGTCCTTGTTAAATTGGTGTTCCCGGGTGGAACAGCCTGGAATTCCAGGATGTTCTCCTGACCTGCCTCAGCCCAAGCACAGCAATAGCTAAAGGAGGCAATTCTTTTGTGCAGGTCTCCTGCTTTGCACTTCCTGATTTGAGAACCTGGTGTTAAAAACAAAACAAAACAAAACAGAAGATTCCAATTTCTCTGGTATCAGAAGCTCTTTCCACTGTTTCCCAAGTTGTTGTAATCTCTGACATCCCTGTGAATCCTTTGGACAGATTATCTGGGTGTGAGCTGCTGTTACAATTGCTGTACCAGTTGACTCTTTGGCATCAAATGAGTGAAGTGTTGCCTTAGTGAAGCATTGCAGAAATATGCTGCTTGTGCTCTGATCAATGGCTCTTTGTGTGGGACTGACGCTTGTGACATGAAGATTTTTGTTTTGTCAGGGCTATGGCCTTTTTGGACACTGCATCACTCTCTTTGTCACCTATAATATCCACTTCCACTCCCTGTTCTACATCTTCTGGTTGGGTGTTGGTGGACTCTCTACACTACGAATGGTAAGAGACAGGCAGCCCGGGGCCCTCGTGTTCTGGGGACAAAAAAGGGAGGGAAGCATTGTTTGCTTTCTGTTCCTTGAGCTAAGCAGTTCGTTTCACAATGAGTCAGGCTGCTGTGAACAACAGCCTGATGCTCTGAGGTCATTTGGCCACTGGTGTGTGGAGGTGACGCTTGGCTTAATATCCTCACATATTCTGACAGCTGCAGGTTTGCTCCCTTGCAGCACCAGCTGCTGTGGAGAGCCATTCCTGAGCATCCAGAACTCTTGACAAGACTGGGCAAGGCTCACCTACATGAAGCAAAGTCAGATTACTCTGAACTTGGTGATGCAAACTGCAAGAAAGGGTCTGAGCAGTGTTTCCCCTGGCTCTTGCTACTTCGCCAATCCTCGTGTGTGCTCCTGACTGCAGTGCCAGTGGCACGTGTAGCAGCTACCTTGTCTCTAATCTCCACCTCTGTCCTAGGTTGCTGTGCTGGTGTCACGCACCGTGGGGCACACCCAGCGGCTCATCCTGTGTGGGACCCTCGCTGCTCTGCATATGCTTTTCCTCCTCTATCTGCACTTTGCTTATCACAAGGTGGTAGAAGGTAAGCAAGGGAGATATGAAGACATATTCTGTTGAATATGGGGGAAGAGGGAGCCGCTTTTTGTTCTTTCTGAAAGGATGGACAGTTTGGATCTGACCTGAGCGCATCTGTGCCATTTGCAACCCAAGTGAGACCAGCACTAGCTTTATTAGAAGAAGCTGTCAAAGTATGGCAGCAGGTAGATGTGGGGTAGTCTCTGTGCACTGAGTTTTAGTACTTACAGTACTTAAGACCTAAGTTGTGAGGTACGAAGCTTGTTCTTTCCCCACAAATTAAGTGTTACAGCACTGACTGTTCTTGCATGCAGATGTCCAGTCCCTTCCTGAATCTTGCTGAAGTCAGATTGCTTTTCTCTGATCAGGAAATATGTCATAAGTCTTTCTCCTACTTTGTGTAACATGTTTGTAACTTTTTTTTTTTTTTTATCGTGTCTTGTACAACACTGATAACAGAAGCTGCATCTTCCCCAGTTAGTGCTGTTTACCAGGCTCTACATATACAGGTCCCCTTTTTTTAAAAAAAAGCAAGCCCTTTTCTGAGTTTAGGCAGCCAGATCTGTTCATGGTATTGCAGCTGGGGTTACAGCACAGCAAGAAGTCCTTTTAGATGTAAATACTGTTCTTTCCTGGATCTGTTCTTATGGTCAAGGTTCTGAGCCCTGATCTGCATCTTTTCAGCAGATTAAATAGAAAATTGCTTGGAGTATATGTTATCCTTCAAGAATCTCCAAGACTAATTATCAGTCTTGAGAAGGTCATTGACAGGAGCTACAAGACACTTTCATCAGTACGCGTGTTTCCTGCCAAACAGGCTATGCTCCCATTGCAGTGACAAAAAATCCACATTGCACCCCAAGCTGCAGCTCCTGATGTGAGTCTGCAAGTGTATCTCAGGACTGAAGGAGAGAATTTGTCTAAGAGCAGGGTCTGTGCTGGGATGAGGTGGGAAGAGAATTTTATCAAGCTGCCCCAGCAGAGCAGCATCCCTACCAATGTCTGCATTTGGGTCAAATGGCAGGGGCCTGGATTTGGTACCCTCAAAGTGAAAGGGTCTGTGTTCCTCTCGAGAACATGCAGTTTCCCTGTCCCAAGGACAAGCTCTGATCTATATCATGTAGTCTGTGGATGGAGGTGTTTATTGCTATTCATTTTTTGGGCCTAGATGTCTCCTCCCATTGGCTCCAAATGCTTTACATATCTTGGGTCCTGCCACCATCAGCCATTACCTGACCAGAAAGAAAAGCAAGCGGAGACATGCCCTCTGCATCTGAACTAACCCTTGCCACTTTCCCCTTTTCTCTGTTCCCTGCAGGTATCCTGGACACATTGGAAGGACCCAACATGCCGCCCTTTCAAAGAGTTGCCAGAGACATTCCAGTTGTTTCCAATGCTGTACTGAACACAACGGCCAAAGCTGTTGCATTGACCCTGTAGTTTCACAGACTTGGACTTGCTTCCTTCACTACTTTGGGGGCTGCATAGGGCCATGATAACCTGCTGCCTCTTAGGAACTGGACAGCACAGCAGGAAGAAGACTTAGTTTTGTTTTTCTGGACCTGTCCTTTGGGTTGCAGTTTTGGGCAGCTGAGTGGACTGTACCTCACTCAGAAGAACCATGCTTATCTCCCATCCAGGTCAGGGCTGTCAGGAGTAGAGTGGTTCTGTTGCCTGCATGTTTAGCTGGGATTTCCCAGCACAGTTGTCCCTTACCCCTATTTCCGCTTGCTGATGTAACCCCAGGGCTATCTGCCCTGTTCCTGTCCTGAAGAGGGAAGAAGTAAATTGATGTTGGTGCTGAGTGATGTCTTATGTTTGAGCCTACTTGAGTAATGGGAAAGTGGTGTTTGGTCTCTATGCCTTTATCTGACCTGTTCTAGACTCAAAGCAGGATTCTTTGTAATTTTCTGCTGTCCTACTTCAAATGTTTTGTCATATGTGGCCTGTCTTGGGCCCCTTTTCCATAGCCCAAAAGGTACAGAACTTAGATTTCTCTGGAGATTTTCAGGACCAGCATGATGATTAACTACATTCTCTTCCTTCTCATGTTCCAGATTGATCACACTCTTTCCACTTGGTCCAAGCTGCTACATCACCTCACTGTCTCTTCTCCTGTGTACGTCAGAAATACATCTGTCCCATGCTTCCACAACACCTCTTGTTCTTATCACCCTTCTGCCTGTGTTGCTCTGTGGGACAGTAGTTCTGACTGCAGGGACAGTGTGTTTGTGCATGGTCTTCTGTGGATATTTCTGCTGAAGAGGCCAGTTCACCTCAGCTTGCCCTCGTGCAGCTTGCTCTCATGTCTCCCAGCTGTGGGTCTGTTGCCCCCTTGGTCTGAGCAGGAATGGCATCCTGCCCCCCCAGACACACAGGCTGCTGTGCACTGTCTGGCTTTTCAAGCCGAGTCTAGACCTTATTTCTGAAAGGTCTCCTGGAGCCTTGAGAGTCTCTGGCAAACTTTTCTCCAGCGTTTCCCTTAAACAAGGGGAGAAACGAGGGAATGTACACAGTAACAGAGTTGACACATTTCTCTCCAGCATACTGATGCAGGAAAGCTCCAGCAAGGATGGGGAAGCAGAGCAGCCCAGCCTAGGCTTACTTGCCCTGCAGTAACTCACAGGTGCGTAGTGCAGATGGAGCCTTCCCTTGCTGCTCTAACTTGTACTGGTCTGATAATGGAAAGCTGTGAGCTGGTATTTTGCTTTCACCTTCTATCTCTTCTCGCTATAGTTCTGGATGACTGGGGGAGAGGAACCACTCCTCATAGTAGTTCATACTTAAGCTCAGACTGGAAAAAAATAGTTTCCTGTCTTGATGTACCCACAAGTTATCTGTGCACGAGGCAGAGAGCATGTCAGAACAGCACTTTTTGGCCCCTTTATTATATTAGTGGGGGAGGATGCAGCTGTAGTGGCATTAGGACTAGAGCCAAGGCGCAATGAAAGATAGTGCCAGCTACTGTCAGCAGGCTGGACATCTGCTTCAGTTAAAACAAAAATGTCCCCGGATGGGACTTGCACATTTTCACAGACCTACTTTCCACTGTTTGCTTATCCCTGAGTTCATAATTTCTTCCCCTTTCAAAAGCAAGAAGCTTGTCTGCTAACAAACACATATGTAGTAGACATGTTCTCTCTTTTCCTACCCACAGCCACTTGCACCTTGAGAAACTTATTTTGGCTAAAGAACACTACTCAGAGCAATTTGGGAGAATCATTTTGAGCTGGTAGTCTCTCACATTTTTGGACCAAATGAACCACTTTAAGCTTCCAGAATTTCCATTACTTTCCAGCTTGGCAAAATGGAAGTGTTAGTTTGTAATGCTGCACAACTCTGGTATTTCCCTCTTTATAACGCCACGGGAGGTTGGTTTCTAATTTGCGCTTCTTGCCCTGGCAGCCTAGAATGGGTTTGTTTCTCTTGGTGCAAATTTTCCAAGCACAGGCAGAGGGAAAGGAAAGGAGAAAGAGACAATTGTCACTAGAATTAAGTCCAGCCAAGAAGAAATGTCATTCTGTGCCAAACACCATCACTGCTGCTCTACAGACACTGCAAGAGAAGGGCTGTACTCCCCTCCCACACCTAGCTAAATCAGAGGGATGAAGCTGCACCCTGTGTTTTCACTCAAAGCATGGGAGAGAGCAGTAAGCAAATGCTTCATGCTTCCCCTCTGCAGCTTGTGTGTCATGTCAGCTGGGGACAGATGACCAGGGTGACAACCAACCACCCCCTTGGGAGCTGTGGGGCTTGCTCTGCTCTGGTTCTTCCGCATTGATTAATTCTCTGTGCAGCAGCAGCTGGAAGCTGAATTGCTCTGTACTGCCAGAAATTCAGCACTTGGCTGAGAGCTTCAGCATCCCTTTTGCTGACAGAGAGGGATGCACTTTTGCAGGGAAATGCATGCATGCTGCAGTTCCAGGGAGCATGATAATCACACAGCCCTAGTAAAGTCCTTGTGGAAGGGCACCACTCAGTGCTTACTCCAGTCCTCTAGTTATCAGGACAAACCTTACAGCCCTCCCATGCCAGACTATCTCTGCCTTTGGTTCCTGCCGTGGCTCTTGTAGCAAATCTAAATTAATTTTCTCCCTCCTCCCTTGCAACAGATCTGAAATAATTCCCCCTATCACCTTCCCCTTTTGAGGAAGGGTAGCTTTGTGAGAACTGTGTAAGCCCCTTTTTATTAAAGCTGAAATAAACATATGAAGCTATCAGATTAAAAAAAGGAAGATAAAATGTATATCGAAGTATCTATGACCTCCTTTTCTCCTCTGCAGTACCTGGGAGTCCAACCCTACTTACAGTCCACCCTTGTTGCACTGTCATCTTAGTTGTGTTTTGGGTTACCGGCAGGCTGTTTCTTCTCCTGTTCCTGTGTCTAGTTTCACTCGAGCTGCTCCTCATCCACTGTTTTTCTCCGTTTATGTGTTTGCTCCTGATAGCATCAGTCTAGAGAGTCAGCTCTCATTCCTTGTACCCCCAGCAGGTAAGCAATAAACTACCTTCCTCATACCTGCTGGGTAACTACACATGGCAAGGAAGCAATACCTAGTTCTCCATAAAATACCACTGCCAAATTCCCCTCTGCATAGGTCTTAATTAGGTTTAGTGAATCAAAGCTCTAAGCAGTAGCTTCTGTGCCACTTTTCCCAACATATTTGAACATAAAGCAAGGTAGGATGCTTGTCTCCTCGATGTGCTCTTGCTCCTTACAACAGGCAGTGAAGATTCCAGCACCAGGGCATCTTCATCAGCACTTCAGGGCTGCTGCTGCTGCTGACAATTGAAATGGGACATGTCCCAGGGGCTCTTCACCAAACACCTCTCTAAAAATAGCCTGTTCAATGAAGCATGGGTTAATTAGTGCCTGGAGGTAATTGGGAGGTGAAACTGAGTGCAGCCTTACCGTCCACCTATACAAATCAGCAGCTGGTATTCCTTGGTCACTCCCTTGCCCACCACTCTGACATCCAGCCTCTGCCCCTCACAGCCCCACAATAAGTAGGATCCTGTTCTCACCTGTACCATGTAACCTGACCTTAGAGATCAGTTGTTCCTCTGTTGAAAGCCATCACCTGTACTACTGCTCATTGCTCACAGCTGCTGCTCACATCCCAGTGCAGATGTGTTGCCAGGGCAGTGGTCTGGTCTTAGCACAGCTTGAAGGTACAGTATCAAGCCCATGCATCCCTGTGCAACAGGGAAACAGAGAGAGGTGTGTAGACAACTCTAGCGAACAGCAAAGGATTACTGAAAGGGCATGGTGACGCCTACACTATAAATAGATGATGCAGCCAAAGTCTTAAAGCTGACATGTGAGTAGAGCTGCTTCTCTGTAGCTCCCTTTGTCTCTTCCAGGACCTAACATGCAGTCCTGAGCTCAGGTGACCTGCTCCTCCATTTCAGTGGAGGATAATTGCTTCACATTCCACCCCCCCATCCTATTTTTCCCCTCAGTTTCCATCACCTCTCTCCTACCTGGCCTGCAAACCAAGCAGAGGAGCCTGGGTTTGACCCCGAGTTACCCACTGGACTGGAATTCACTTCAGCGCTGCTATATGCAGCAGCTAGATTAGTTACGTGCAGAAAGCTGCCTACTTAGGCGGTTTAACCTAATTTCCACATCACTGGCTTCGTTTTTCAGCTCAGTGGAGTTGAAAACGCAGAGGCCCTGCTTCCTATTTCTCTCCAAGTACAGGATTACCCAACAGGGGGAGAGAGGGGACAAATCCCTCTGATCCATACCCATGGATTAGCAAGGCAAACCCCTCTTGCCGCAGGTCAGGCTGAGAGTGAAGTCTGCAGCACTTCCCCCCCCTCCTACACCTTTCACCAGCTGCGTCCCAGCACCAGGTCCATAAGCTCTGGGCCATGAGAAGCAGTTCACACCAACCTCAGCTGAAAGCCATGGGTCCCGGCTTGAGGTGTTGTGGATTTAAGCACAGATATCACGTAAACTGGCAGAAGAATGCTGCCCCTCACACCAAGAACACCATGGACCAGCGGCTTCAGCCCCCTCCCCAGGCAGGAGTGCGGTGGCAGGGACAGCCCTTCCCAGGGGCTTCACCCACCCACCCTCTCCTCCTGCAATCTTCAGTGCTGGGGATGCAGCCGCCACCAGCCTTACCCCGCCATCGCCTCAGGGTGCCGGGCAGGAACCGGCTTCACCCCTCACGGGCTTCGAGCGGCACCGGAGCCCAATATGGCGAGAGGGGAGGTCGGGTGGGGTGGGAAGTACGTCCCCGCACGCAACATTCCGCGAAGAGGCGGCCCCGCCCGGCGGGGGCCGAGGGGAGGGTGGCGGCGGAGCCCGCCCCGGGCGGGAGGAGGGCCTGGAGCGGCGCCGGGGAGGAGGCGGGGCGGCCCGGCCCGGCAGGTGCGGGCGGGGCGGGGAGCGGCGGGGCTGCCCGGCACCCGCCTGGCGCTGCTGGTGCGGCGCGGCTCCGCGGAGCTCAGAGCCCGGCGCCGGTCCGGATTAGCTCCGGCCAATGACTCCTCCAGGTCTCCCCGCCCGCGGAGGAGCGGCGGCCCCGCCGGGTGAAGCGGGGCGGC
Source organism: Columba livia (assembly GCF_036013475.1). Lineage (NCBI taxonomy): Eukaryota > Metazoa > Chordata > Aves > Columbiformes > Columbidae > Columba > Columba livia. The sequence goes on along the minus strand of NC_088604.1, from coordinate 87,120,233 downwards.
CCGGCGGCCGCCGGTGAGGCTGGGCGGTGACGCCCCCGGGGCCACAGCGGGCCGGGACTGCCCGGCGGCAGCGGCGGCGGCGGCGGCGTTGGCGCCCGCCCCGGCCCGCAGCGCTCAGCGCGGCTTCCCCCCGGCGTCCAGCCGCCGCGACGGGATCGGCGGGCGGCGGCAGGCGGCTGCTCCCCGAACGGGGGGAAGATGCTGCCGGGGTCTATCCAGATCTCCGGGGAGACGCTGTCGGGGGCGGAGATCCGGGACATCTGCGAGAGCCTGCGGGAGAACTCGGTGCGGCTGCTGTCCCTGCGCGGCTGCCAGCTCTCTGAGCGCGACTTCGGGCACGTCTGCCGGGGGGCGGCCGAGTCCCGCTCCCTGGCCCAGCTCAACCTCAACCTGGGCATCGTCTCCAACATCAACCGCGTCAAGCAGCTGGCCGAGGCCCTGAAGACAAACCGCTCCGTCCAGTCCCTCTTGTGAGTACAGCGGGGCATGGGGCTGCGGGGGTGCCTGCCCCCCCCTCCCCGGGCGGGGACGGGTCTTTCGGGGGTTTGCAGGTCCGGGCCAGCCCCTGAATTTAAATCTTGTCGGAGGAAAAACGCCCTTGAGGCTGCAGAGAGTCATTCCTCACCCTTCACCCGGCTCGGGGGAGCCACCTCTGCCCCCACCAGCTGGGCACGGCCATGGCTTTCCCTCCTGACCTCTCCAACCGGGGCTGCTCCGGTGGCAGGGGCTGCCCCTGCCCCGCTGGCATGCCCTGCACCCCCTCACCCGGCTGGGAGAGAAGGGCTGCTGTAGCGGCCAGGAGGCTTCCCAGTGCTTTTTGCCCTCATGGTGCTAGGATTTGTCATCCACCCCATTTTTTCTCCTCCCTCCCCGCTGGGTTGGTTTAGGCACCAGGAAGAAGGCTGCTCAGTAATTTTCCCTTTTACCTGCACAGCCTCCATGGGAGCCCCCTGACAGATGCAGGCTTGGCCCTCCTCAACCCTGCTCTCTCCATCCACCCCTCGCTGGTGGCTCTGGATCTAGGAGACTGCATGCTGGGCGATGAAGGCATCAACCTTATCTGTGGGCTCCTGCCACCTGACGGGGCCAAATCTGGTAAGCACCAGGGGCTGTGGGCTGCACAATGACCAATGAAGCTTCATGTGGAGCAAATGCATGCAGCATAAATCCTCAGCCCTAGAGGGGGCAGGCTTTCTAGCTTGTCTGGGCTGAGGAATTTCTTTCCCCGACTTAGTTAAGCAGAAATCCAAGCAACAGAGGAGTGGTTCTCTTGAGCAGGCATGGGCTTTATGCTATTGATCTGTCCTGCTGGCAGTTTAGAGCTCAGGGACCAACAGGTTGCTTCTGTTTCATGACAGGAGCATTTGAAACTGGAGGAGGGGACTGCTTGGACTTTGAATTTATTATTTTGCATTTGTGTGTTGATAATGACAGTGGCTACATACATGGTGTGTCCCCCACCTTAGCACTTGGCTTTATTGTCGGTCCCTGCTTGTGGGTGCTCTGAGTGTGGAGTTGCAGATGACCTTTGTGGATGATCTTTGGTGGTCAGAAGCCAGTGGGCCAGTTAAGCTGAGAGATGGCATGTGCTGAGGTAACACCACCCCTCTCTCCTGACTCTCAAAGTGCTTTCCACCTCTCCCCAGCACCTTCTCCTCTGTGTGCGCACAGTGACACTGATGCTGTTATCTCTGCTGGCCCACCCCCCCCAGTGCAGACTGCAGAGCCTACTGTCCCCATTATCCTCTCTCCAACCTGTCACTTTCTGCCACCCCATTGTCCTGGTCAGTCACCATGCATACCACTTACTTGTTTCCATTGTGTTTGCTATTTAGAGTAAGCAGGACATAGGCTAGGAGAGCAGAGAAATGGGGTAGTCACAGCATGGGCAAATGAAGGGCTACTGCTGAATACTGAAATACTTCATTGATGAGTGAAAGATGTTGACAGTTGTCAGAGAAAACCAAACCTTTTAGCCCTTCAGAGTACAGGGGATATGACTCAAAACTGCTCTGATTAGCTGGACTAGTTCCCCTGGGACTGCTTTGGTGACCCTAAGGCTCTGGTTTGGCTTCTCTCCTCCAGGCCTCAAAGAGCTGACGCTGAGTGCCAACCCAGGCGTCACAAGCAAAGGCTGGGGACGCCTGGCCATTGCAGTGGCTCACAGCTCACAGCTCCGTGTGCTGAACCTGGACTACAACCCCCTAGGTAAGCTGGGGAGCCAGGGAGCAGGAGCAGGGGATGCTGCACTCCTGCCTCTCAGTGTTTGTGCGATTTGTGTTTATAGGTGGCTGGGGGCTGAGCTCTAGAGGGGCAGTAAAGCTTCACCAGTAGGATGGGGCAGTTTCTTGCATGGGTTCCTTCTAATCCCCAGCAGTGAGTTTGTCCTGCCAGGTGCCTTTGGATGTGGGGAAAGCCAGCCTTGCCACATGCCCTAACGGAGAGGTGCAGAAAGGAGGTTGTACCTTGCCCACTCCATCGCCTTTGTTGTCACATTTGGCCCGCCATGTCTCCCCTGTTCCTGAAGCCCTGGGCACCCATGCTGGCTTGGAAGATGCAGTGTGTCCCTGCGCTCCCTCCTTCCTCTTCCTGATGGAGCAGGGAGGAGGAGGAGAAGAGCCTGGCACTGGTTGTCATGGAAACCAACTCCAGCTCTGCTGCAAGGTGGTGAGGAGGAGACCAGGCCATGCCTCCCCTGAGCATCAGCTGGGCACTCCCCTCTTCACCCAGTGTGGAAACAGAGCCTCCCCCAAGCCCTGTCTGTCTGACCAGGTACCTCCTCTTGGGCACAAAAGGCCTCAGAGTGTTACCTGACAGTAGTCTGTATTTTTTTCCAAAAGGAGGTGTCACAGTTGTACAGTGTCTTGGCATTCTCTGGGGAATGTCAGGTGAATACGCTGGAGTCCTGCCTCTTCACCAGCATCTCTCTTTAATGCTCCTGGTCCTGCTGCATCCACCCCCAAAAGTCTGCCCCCTTTCCAGGGTGGCAGTCTGTCAGCTGGTGCGAGGTCCTCTGTCTGGCTCCAAGCTTCCCCTAGAGTGGTGTATTTGGCGCCTTATTCTGTGTCTGTGATGTCTTACAGTGACTGTTTAAAGGCCCTCACATCCTTGAGTAGGAAGGAGATATGGGCACACATAATTCCTCGGGGAATAAAATCAATTTCACTGTGTTCCTTCATGTTCCCACTGATTATTAGTGACTGCTCCCATAACCACAAAATGGTGCATCTTTACCTTGTCTCTTTTCTCAGTTAACAGCTTCCATCCCCCTCCAGGTAACCGAGATCTGGAGGTTGCCAATGGCAGAAATACTGAGAGGATGTTTCTGTGACAGCCGTGGGCCCATGAAGGCATGTGGTATTACATGGAGGAAGGCAAGCACTGCTGACAGCCCTGGTTGCTTCTCCCACAGGTGACCAGGTAGCAGGGATGCTTGCTGTGGCTGTGGCCTCCAGTCGAACCCTTGAAGTTCTGGACTTGGAGGGAACAGGACTTACCAACCAGTCAGCCCAGGTATGAGAGCCTACAATTATGTTGCAGCATCACTGACATCGAGGTCCTGACTGCCTACAGAGGCCCTAGGACATGTACCTGCTTCCATCTCCATCCCTGGGTCCGCATGGACCTGCTCCTCTCCCTGCACCCGGGGGTGCTGTTGCTTTTCTCTGGCCCGTTGCGTTCAGCCACAGGAGGAGCTCATAAGCCACAGTTCTGACGCAGGGCTCCTGGATCTCCCTAAAGTCAGAAGGGAGAAACATGTGGACCTAGTTGTAGTTTGGTTTTCTTGGGAGAAGTAAGAGGTCAGGCTTGCGATTGAGGATCAGAGCTAAAGCTCTGTGGACAGGGAGGGGCTTGGTAGCACAGGGTCTCTTCTCAGAGCCCCAGTGCCCAGAGGTAAGAGGGGACTAGCCTGGGTGTTTGGAAACAACAGGGTGGAGAGCAGTCTCCTCCCTAGATAGGGCCAGGAAATCCAGGCTCAGCTCTTCCCATAGAAAGATGGGAAGCCCTCAGACTCTCAGCCTGGCAAAGGGAGGTAAAAGCCAAGGGAAAGCAGAAGTAAGAAGAGGAGGGCTTGAGTTTGCAGGGAGACAGAGCTTTGACCCTCTTACTGCTCAACCTAGCTGCTGTTTGTGCTGCTTGTCAGCCTGTTTATCTCACTCTCTGCCCAGACCTTGCTGGACATGGTAGAGAATTACCCCACAGCCCTACGGACACTCATCCTGGCGGAGAACAACATTAGTCCCGAGCTGCAGCAGCAGATCTCTGACCTGCTCTCAGAGGGTGAGGAAGAGGAGGAGACAGAAGCTCGCGAAGTCACAGCCAGGGAGAAGAACCCTTGGATCTGCCAGAACAGTAAGGACCTGGGCTGCTGGTGGGGACTGACAGGCAGCAATAGGGGTGTCTGGAGTGTTTCCAGTGCCACTAGTCTCTCATGGTGTGGTTGGTGAATGGTTTCTGTCCCTCCTCATGATCCAGACAGCCTCCAGACACGACCTTCGCATTGCTGTGGAACAGTGTTGGGCTGAGCTGTGTTTGGAAAGGCAGCATCCAAGGGCAATGCAGCTGCTGCAGGGTGGAAGCAGTACCTCAGAGGCCTTTTCCCTGATGCTGCAGGAACAAAATCTTTGTCCAAAGTCTTAAAACTCCAGGGCAAGAGCGGTAAAGATCTCAGGGGCCTTTGCCAGATATCCTAGCCAAAACTCATGTCATTCCTCACTGCTTCCAGAAAATCCTGCAATCTGCACGGCATCAGCTATTCCTCTCCCTGTCACAAACATGTGAGGGGTTAGCCAGGCACCAAAGCCTGTCTAGACAGGAAAAACAACAACAAAAAAGGTATATTATGGAGATAGCAGTAGCCTGTTGTGTATTGTTGGTATTTACGATGTTGTATATCGTCATGCCTACCTTGTGATTCTGCTGGTTTGGGGATTTGGTTTGTGGTTTGCTTATTTTGTTTGTTGTTTTTTTTTTGTTTGTTTTGTTTTGTTGTTTGTTTTTTTATTATTATTATTTTTAGTTGTCCTTCCCTTTTCCCAGTTCCAGTATCAGACTAATAGCAAAGAAGCACAACCACTGCCTGGGCCTCAAAACATCTGGATCCTTATTTATTAGAGTCATAAAAATCCTTTACTGACATCTCTGGCTAAGTTTTGGATGCAGTTCCGAGAAACTGGTCCCCAAAATAGAGATCCCCCTCAGCAGTTTTGAATATGTAGGACTCTGGATCTGAAGCATGCAGGCACTAAAGATCTCCCCCACTCACATCCAGGAAAAAGCAAATTTTTCTCTGTTTAAAAAGGCTTCTGGATGGGAAACTGGTACCCTGCTGAGTTTCTTACTTGCTATGTGTGCCCATCCTCCTTGCAGCTGATTCACTTGGTGTGGGGAGGCTCGCAGCATTCCTGGCCGGTTCTCTGTGCTATTGCAGAGCAAGCAAGCTGTCCTCGCCTTCCTGAGGCAGGCAGGGGAGGGCTGCACAAACCCTCCATTCATGCAGCGCAGGGAGTCAGGATTTCCAGGCCTCCGCTGCCCTAAAATGGCTGCTTGCCCCGTGTTCCCTGCTCTGGGGTTTGGTTGGCTTGCAGCCTGCCAGCCCATCCCACCTGGATACTGTGTCTGTAGCTGAAAACACTTGGCGAATGCAGATTTAAACGTGTGTGCAGGGCTGGGTAAGGGCAGCACAACCAGTATCACCTGCAAGTGTACATGGGGAGGGTTCACAGCTGATGCTGCCCTTGACAGCCAAGACAACAAACACAGATCCCCACTCTGACCTCTTGCTTCTGTCTCTGCCTTCCCCCCTCCCCAAACATCAATTCTGTTCTGCTACGTGGCCAGAGTAGACCTCATTACTATTTAATCTCACAACCACCCTGCAGTGCTCACCTCTGGATCTGCAGCACAGCTCCATGCTCTCTGCCAGCCTGAACGGCTCGTGGTTTTCTTCCTCTCCCCACAGATTCCAGCTCCCAGATGGTCCTGATGACGTCAGGTCTCGGTGACAGCCTCTTAGCAGAAACAGAAATGTAGCTGGGCTACCCCCTGCTTCTGCCAAGAAGAGGACCGTGCTCGCTGGGGGAGCGTGAGTCTACCAGCCCCCCTGCCTTTGGCGGGCTGCTCCAGTCACCTTCTCACGCATTTCACGTCCCGTTGATGCCTCCCTTGGTGCTCTGAGCGCTGGAGCCTGGTCTGAGCGAATCTCTACACGCGTCTCTGTGTTTGTCACACGCCCTGTCAGCCGCTTGTGATTGTCCAGTCGCTGCATGTGTCGCTCACGCTGCCCTGCCTCCCCCCACGCCCGGCTGTGCCTGCAGGGCACAGGCTGTATTTATTCAGATGTGTATAAGAGATGTTCTTTCTATGGCTTGTACTGCTGTCGCCATGAGAGTTTTATAAAGGTCACAGACGTTGCACCACTCGTGGCAGCGTGAGCCTCCGTCACTCCCCTCCCGCGATGGGGCAGGCGCCGCTGGGCACAGGCAGCTGCGTGGAGCTGGCAGGAGCTGTGCTGGGGCTCGGGTCCCGGCAGAGGGCAGCAGCCCCCTGCTCTGCTGACCGCCCGCATCCTGCAGGGCAGGTTCTCCCTGCTCCTGGAGGTCGGTCGGTCATAGCCAAACGTGCTGTCCTCCAGGCCTCCTCCCGGCGAGGAGGGAGAGGGCTGCACTAGGGCCCATCTGCAGGGAGCCTGGCACCAGCCCTGCACCCTCGGGTGAAGGCTTCAGCCCACACCAGTGCTGCAGGTTTCACTGCTCAGCCAAGCGCCCTTTGCCAGAGGTAGGCAAGAAGATCGTGTTTCAAGGCTTGGATTAGGCTGGAAAATTAAATTGTGGCAGCAGCTGCTACTCAAGGGAACACAGAATAAAATAATTAATTATGGGAACAATGAAACAAGAAACTTCCTTTGCTACACTTTGTATACACCTAGGTCAGAAGGGCAGAGGCAGCATAACTTGTGAGACGGAGGGAATTTCATCACAGCCCTCTGACCTTTGCAGCATCACTCAACATGATAAGGAAACGCTTCCAAGTGATATCCTACAGGAACTCCCTCTCTCATACTTGGAAGACTTCCTGTCAGGGTTGCCTTATCAACCTGTTCTCCCTCCTCACACAAATTAAAAAAACCACAAAACACTGACACTAGAATTGTAAAACTCTTACAGACTCCACAGAGGAGCAATGTTACATGTTCCTACATAACTCAGTTTCTGAAATGGAGAACTAAAACTCTCACACATTTGTGAGAGCTGGGGCTTCAAGAAAACCAACAACTATTAAAGGGATTAGCTACATCTCATCCTAGATCAGCACATGGAGGTCTGTGCCAAGACAGGCCAGCCAGCACAATACTTGAAATGAGGTAGGCAGCATTTACGATGTAACACTGAGAGTGGTTACAGCACCAGGGGCTCCACTGTAGAGGTTTTCACAGAACAAGCCTCGCCTTTACAGCCTTCAATTAACGTGAAAATTGCACGCAGGATTTAAACAGGCAACTCCAGGAAACATTAATAAACAATCTGCCTGATTTTTAAGCCCCTGTCGGCTTCTGAGTCAAAAGTGACACAAGTGCTCCTATGAATGGTAGATTCTGGTCTGCAGGCTTCGTCTGAGCTGACCATCTGCATTCAGACCCAGAGGGCAGTTTCCAGAGCTTGGATACGATTACAGATGTAAAACACTGCTCATCCCACACATCACTCCATGACTGCGCCTCTTCTCCAACACAGACGACTTAAATCACACAAACACCTTGAACCAGGCTGCTGCTAAAGTGGGCACTCGTGATCACCAGTGAATTCAGAGCCCCCTGGAAAGCTCAGAGGTCACAAGATCACTCTCCCTGGAAGAGTTAATGGGTGGCACACACAGTTCAGCAAACTTGGGACATTGTACCACGAGAGGCTCTGCTCCCTGACATGCTCAGGATTGCTCTGGTCTGGGTCTTAACCAACCGAGAGAACGCTATAGCCATTGCCACATACTTTTAAAATAGTTTATTTCTGCTCTTAAAATATACATCAGTTTGAAAATTTCAGAAAAAAAACACCTTAGTTACAGATTAACAGTCTGGAGTTGGGACACTGAAAGTAGGGTCAGCTCAAGGCCCCAGAGCCAATACTGCTGGAGGTGAGCAGGAGTGCAGAGGGCAGGCACCGTGCCCATCGGGAGAGGGCTCTGCTCCTCTTGAGGCCACCACTCCCCCTCGGCCTCTGCCAGCAGCCCGATGCTGTGAAGCAGAAGCATCTGGTGAGGCACTGGTCAAGCCTCTGCCACCCCCTCATTTCTCCACTGTTTTCCTTTTAAGCCTACCTTGACCAAAAGCAGATGGAAGCTGGCTCTGCCCAGCACCATCAGTACCAGCTACTCCAGCAAGAGAAGGTCTTGTCCCCTGACCAGCACACCAGGATTCAGGGGAGACGGGGTGGAGCCCTGAGGGGCAATGCCTCCCCCACTGCCCAAGTGGCTGTGCTGTCCCACAGGCAGGCCACCAGCAGCCCCAGAGCCCCTCACTCAGTGAGCATCTGCTCCCAGGTGATGTCCATGAGGCAGGAGCGGGCAGCTGCTGCAGATGCAAGCCCTCAGCAACACTGCAGAACAGAAGAAATGCAGCAGTGGAGTGGCTCATGAAAGCAAATGCAGGGACCCCAACACCATGTTCAGGACAGGGGAGACAAACATCCTGCAGGCTCAGAGATGGCTCCTGCTCTCAGCACCAGCCTGTTTGCAAAGGTATCAAGCAAAATACTGTAGTGAAATACTGAGTCCCACCTTGCTGCCAGAAGGTGGCAACCAGCTCCACAACTGTTTTGAGGTGGGAAACAAGGCGAGCGTGTAGGAGGCAGCTCCAGCCACAGTACATAAAGCTACCTACATAGCCACCAGAAAGGTCTGCAGCTCCCTTTCATGTGCCCTGCAGCCTCCAGGCTCCAGCTGAAGCCCCAGCGGCAAGCCCTTTGCAGAGATGGGTTTGGAGAGGGAAGCCAGGCCCCCAGGCAGCTCTTGGCTGCACATCTTGCTGTAAGCACATGAACGGGAGCTCCCTCCCAGACAGGGGGCTGCTCTCCTACAGCCCAGTGAAGAGCCCTCATTGAGAATGGTGGGAGGACAACACAAACCCAACTCAAAAAACAGACAGCAGGCTGGGGACAGCCAGCGAGGCTTGAGGGGGGCACGGCGCAGGGAACCAGGCTATTCTCAGCCTCGCATCCCCACAGGAGCCAAGAAACACCAGACAGACAAGGGCACAGGACAAAATTAAAACAGGACACCTGGGCTTTTTAAGCCCTCAAAAAAAATACCTACATCTACAGACCTCTGCCCATCCCTCCCCCCTAAGACACCAAGCACACAAGACTGAGAAGAAAAGTCACACAATATCACACTACACTAGGAAAAACACACAGAGAGGACCCACCCAGGTGGGGAGGCCCCAGAGAGAGCCTGGAGCCCCCCAAGAGAAGGGGGTGTGAGGAGACCCTGGCAATGGGCTGCTGCCAAGCCGTGAGGTAGTGCATCTGGAGGGAGCAGCGCCTCAACGGGCTGCCCTTGCATCCCTGCCGGCCCCGCACCGAGCCCTGCCCAGAAAAGCCCAGCAGCATCCTTCACACCTTGCTCGCCCGAGGTGAGACCTTGTTCTTGAGTCTGGAGGGGTTGCTCCAGGCAGGAGGGCCAGGATCAGAGGGAAGTGCAGCTCTGAGAGCTGAACCACCTCAACACACCCTCAACACAGGCATCAGACTGGCTGCCAACGGCTGTCTCTGTTTATGCAGGGTGGGGAGAAAGAAAAAACAATACACCCCAAAACCAAAGGCTTGGAAAGAAGAAAGAAGCCCACCCAAGAGCAAAGCATCAGCACCATTCAAACAAAACAACAGCACAGGGAGCGGGGGAAGAGGTGTGAGGGAGGAGACACACAAACACAAACCCCAGCGCCTTGCAGGCAGTGCCTCCCCAAACCACCTCATCAGACGGCACCTGCGTCCCACGCCACAGCACCCCTGTGTTTCCCCAGTGGGGGCCGGGAGCGGGAACGAAGCAATGTGGACCTGCAGAGGCAGATTTTGGAGAACCACACAGTGGGCAGCTGGGGAAAACAAAACTTAGCAGGAAAATGAGACACCAGCAATCCCAGCACATCCCCAGAGGCATGCAGCCATCCCCTGGGAGAGTCCTCCTGCCCCACTCACAGCCCCTGGGGGCTCCCAGGGAATCAGACACCACCATGCAGGCATGCTACCCTGTTGGCACATGTTAAAAGAGAGCAGAGCAGCTGCGGGCAATCATTGTGAGAGCACCCAGGGCCTCAGGTACCTGAGTGGGAAGGGGGAAGGAAGATGCGAGCGTAAAGAGGTACAGGCACCAGGACAAGGGGTACCAAGAACGAGCTCTGGTACAGGCACCAGTGTGAGGCTGTGAAGAGAGCTGCGAGTGTGCCGGGGCAGTGGGCATGCTTCTGCACAGTGTGTATGCTAGTACTGTGGGTCTAAGGTGCCAGGGAAGGGGGACCCCAGCTCTTTCAGGTAGCAAAAGAAGAGAATAAATATAAAACTTGAGAGCAGAGCCCCCCCAGGAGGAGGGTACTAAGGGAGGTTTCTCCCTCAGAAGGTGGAGAGATGGAGGCATTCCACAGCTCTGCAGTGTGTGGCTGCTTCTTGCCCTGCCTCAGCTGAGAAGGTTGCCCTGCTCCTGGGCTTGCGTCAGACTGTCCTTGCGATGTAAGTGGTGGACCCCCATCCTCTTGGGGCTGCGGTGTGGCCGACTGAAGGGAGGCTTGACCCTGCCTTCTCCACTTTCCTCTTGGGCACCTCCTTGGTTGATCTCCTTGCTTCCCTGGAGCAACATTTCTCTCTCCTCGGCTGGGCTCTCAGGAAAGCCAAGGTCCACATAGTCCTTGTGCTTCTCTGGTGAGGGGCTTCCAGGCTCAGCAGCGCCTCCACCACTTTCCTGCAACAGCTTCTGGGCTTCATCCTGGGAGAAATCTGTACCATAGTCTGAGGAGAAATGGCTCCTGCGGGCTCTGGACTCAGTGCTGTCTGTGTCCACACTTGACTCCCGGCTCACAGTCCAGCTGCAGCTCTGCGCAGACTCCTCACCATCCGAGTAAGCCGAGGCTGCCCTACCCAGCTCCTGCATGGAGCGGCTGAACCTCTTCTGGAGGTCAGGGGCTGTGTCACGGCTGAAAGCCGTGCGGTTCATCAGCACCCGCTCTGAGGTGGGAGGTGCCTTGTCCACAAACATACGCTGCCAGTTGGCCAGTAGGTCCTCCTCGGAGCTGGCAGAGCTGGCGAAGGCGCTCGGGATTTGGGGAGGGCTGCTGAAGGGGCTGCTCTGTGAAGAGCCGTGAGCCCTGGCTGTTTTGGGGGACTGCTGACAGGAACAGCTGGAGGTCGAACGGCGCCCTTCCGAGGCGGGGCTGTTGGGGAGTGTCCGGTGCCTGTCGCAGCTCTCATCTTCGCTCTGTACCAGGCTGAGGGAGATGGCCTGGCGCGTAGCATATGTACAGTTGGGCAGGGGGCTGTTCTTTGGGATCCTTACCTTGTCCTCAGAGAACTCAATCACTTTGCGCCCAGGGTACATAGGATGGGGAGGTGAGGGTGTAGGGTATGGGCTTAGCTTCTCGAAGGCAGGCACCTCCTCTGGCACACTTTCCACACTGCTCTGCGGCTTGCAACCACCATTCTGCTGTTTCCCCGCATCTCCTCCCTCCTTCCTCACCTGCCCTGCACTGTTGCAGGCATCAGGAGGGGCTCCACTCATGTCCACGTGCACAAAGACATCCTCAGCCATGGGACAGCTGCCACTGCTAGACTTGGCTGAATTCAGAACCAGAGATTCTGGTTTCTCCAAGACTCTGGCAATGACTGAGGTGGGCACAACATCAGATGGAGACAAGGTGTGGGTTGTCTCTTGACCAGGGCCTGCAGACTCCTGTGTGCTGTGCAAATGCTTATTGACCATGTCCTGCAGCTCATAGGGAAGCTAAGGAGAAGAAAAAAGACATTAGAATGGTGGTGCACACAAGCCATCTAGTTCCAAATAATCCGCCTTTTCCAATCAACCTCCATGGTTACACTTTGTACTCCTTATCTTGACCTTAACATTCACCTACCTTGCCTGAGAAGGGTATATGTTTCCAAAGCAAACCTGCCCCACGAGGGACTAACAAGGCTCTCTAGCTGCCACAGCACTCATGTTCCTAGGCGGTGGCTCACAGGCCACGTTTCACGAAGAAAACAAGAAAAGACGACACACAGGCTCAATCCCCCATGCCTGTGAGCTGAGAGACAAGGACCAGCCAGTGTGAGCTAGGAAGGGGTCTATTGATCTGTGGAAAATTAGCTGGTGGTTGCACTGAAGTGACTCAACAGCCCCCAGTGCTGGCATCAGCAGTGCTCCCCAAATGTGGTAATTGCAGCCGTGCTGCCTTGGCAGCCTGCCTGCCAACCAGAATCAATGCTTTCCCTTATTCCCACCAACTCCACCACCTCATCCCACTTCCTTGCTCTGTCCATTTCAGAGAGGCAAACAAGGGCTTTACTACCATAGCCGCAGGACTGGGGTCTCAACAGAGGGTAAGCACTGTTCCTTGTCCTGCAAATGAGCACTACTGCTCTCCTCATCACCCTGCCAAGCTGCCCTCACCATGGTCACCACAACCGTGCACAGCACAGCATGAAGTAGAGAACAGAGCTCCACAAGCCACTCAGTGGCACAGCAAGGTCTGTCTCATCACAGCCAGAAGGAAACTGCATCCAAGGCTGGGGACACAGGCCAACCTGCATGACAACAGCTGGCTGTGAAGCAGACTGCACAGCTGCTCAGCACCACCCCCCCTCCAGTGGCAGCTACATGGGACGCGGCGCTCTGGGGGGCAGAATTCAAAGCTCCAGGGAGGGGAGACAGCTGGGAGAGAGGTCAAGGTTACCCCAGCAGTAACTGATACACTGACCTCAAGAGTGCTAATTTGAGAAACAATGGGGGAGGGTGACATATTGGTCACCTGCTAAGTTAAAAAAGAAAAGCACATGGTTTTGCTTAGAGGAACATTAGGCAGGATGGAGACTAGGGGTATGGCAAAGAGAGAGCTGGGGTAAGGACCTGAAGGACACTTCCAACCAAAGAAGTGATTCACTGATGTGAAAGACCTAAACTCCATCTTTGCTCATCCTGAAGGCAGGATGGGCTGAACATACCCCACAAGGGGGAGTATGAGATGGTATCAACTTCTCCCATTTGAGAAGCCTAAAAGACACCCTGAATGCTGCCTCCCACATTTCTCCTCAACGTAAGAAGTGAAGCAAGGCCAGACTACTGCTGTTTGACTCCTTATCAGGCAGCATGGCCCTTCCATGTGGCCAGGTGAGGAATAGAAGAGGACAGAGCAGGGTAAGAGAGAGGTCTGTCTTCCTGCCAGCTCCCATCAGGCACCCAGCAGGCTATCAAATTCAAGGTTATTGTGCTTTTTATAACAGCTCCTGGCTGAGCTGTGAAACAGAGCTGGCGTGAAAGAGGAGATGGCAGAGGCTCTGTGCTGCCTTCTCAGTGGGAGTAGGAACAGAAGCCCCCCCAGACCTCTATCTGAGGCTGAAGGATGAGAGGCTGACAGCCCTGTAGAGAACGCAAGATGCAGGCAGAGACTATGAGCCCTTCTTCCCCACCTCAGCAGGACTGCTACTCACATCAGCAAACTTGTGGTTCCTGAAGTGGGACTTGTTACACTTGAGCAGCTGTACCGCAAGGTTACAGTCCTGTCGATAGCGTTCCTGCAAGAAAGGGCACAGGTGTGCAACAGTGTCAGACTGGCCTGATCTCTTACTCGAAAAGGTGCCACCTGACCGAACAGAAGCAGGAGGAGGCATCTAATCAATCACTCATGAATGCACCTGCCATTCCCTTCTCCCCACATCCCAGTGTATTTTCTTACAACTCAGCCAAGGTCTCCCTTTCAAATCCAGCCCTTGCTCCAGACATATACCCTGTCAGGGTATCACCCCTTCTCCCTCTGGGGATTTTAATACTCTCCAAAAGTCCCACCAGATTTGCCATCCCATCCCAGAGCTTTCAGACACACCTGAAGACACTGCCTGATGTCAGGCATCTCGCAGACAGGCTGGAAGGAGTTGAGAGCAGTTAACAGAAACAAGCACTGGATCCAGGAACTTCTACAGTAATGGTGTAGAAAAGGCATCAGCTCCCTCCCAGCTCTAGAGTAAATGACACCCTTGTTGCTACAGCCTGGACTCAGGTCAGACTCTGAGCTCAAAAGAGCAAATACATCAAACTTGAAGGTCAGGTCTTCCTTGCTCAACCCCTCAGACCCTTTTCTGTTTGTCTGTCCCTACTGTTCTGTACAGCTCCTGTACTTTTATACACACTGAAGTAATTCACATGCTCCTTTACATTAATGACTTTGAACAACAGGGAAAGCCCACACGTCACACTTCCACAGACATTTGCAGACTGACACTTACATTCAGTTCCTCCAGCTTATTGATGGTGGTTTTGGCATCAAGCAATTTATTAGTGAGCTCTACAATCTCCCAGTCCAGCGTCTTGCGGTCCATCTCTGCCTTTTTAATCTGGGATGCAAGAACACCAGGTGTAAACCTCTGCAGCCCAGAAGAACCCAGCTTTCCCACCCACCTCAGCCCAAGCATAGCACAATGACATGTTTAGCTGGGATACAAAAACTTTCAGACAGACAGACAAGGGGGACAGCCTGGTTCTTCACCAAGGGAGTGACTCCAAAGGCCAAATGGAGCCAGCCACTCTGCAAGTTACAGAGACAACAGGTTGAGTTTGAACCTCCTTAAAGAAGTACCTCTTCTTGCAGCAGAACAATGTTTCCTCTCTACCCTGGTTCACATGGTGCCAGGTGGAAAGCTAGTGGGTTTGAGTGATCAGTACCATCCTGTCACTGGCAGCAAAGATCTCTGAGCTTGTCATACCTACCCTTCTTCTCTGAGGCAACAGAACGAGAACACTGCCCATAAAGATCCAGCAGTCAACACTGAATGGAAAAAATGTTATATTGGCAGGGAGAGGCACCATCCTAAAAGAGTTTCAGCCTTGCTCTAGTAAGAAAAAGGACCTGTGTATATTTATCTGGAGCTCAGTTAATGCTCTCTCTAAAGCAGGCAATCTTGCCTCTTTAGACTCCGTAATAGTTCAGGTACAGGGCCAACAGAGACCCAGATGTAACAACAGAGAGAGAAACAGCTCAGAAGAACTAAGCCACCCCCATCTCAAGAAGTTCTTCCAACACTGCCCAAGGGTGCTCTGAGGCTGTGGCCATCAGGGCCCAGCTGTGCATCAGGGGTACAGCACAGCAACACACAAAGGGTTAGCAGAGAACAACGCTTCCCACATACATAGTCTTCAGGCACCAGCACAATAGTATTAACCCAAGAAATTCAAGTGCTAGAACCAAAGAAATCTCATCCTGGGCTTCATGGAGGTAATCAGCATCTCAGCTGTTCGACTTGCCTGCTCACAGCCCAGAAGTGGAAGGAAAGGGAGCAAACAAAGCTCACATCCATCCACATCTTGTGCAGTGCCACAGCTTATGGGCACCACTTCCCAACACACCATGCTCCAGCAGGCCCAGAGTCAAGCACTCTTGAGCTGGAGCACTGCAAGCTGGGACCTGCTGCATCTGCGGGCAGCTGCTGGATACCAGGCGAGCCCTTGGCTGGACGAGGGCTGGGGCCCCTCCATCTGGGATGGTGTGTGTGGGGCTGACAATGAAACCAACAGGCTGAAACATGTAAAGAGGAGAAAGAAAAAAACACACAAACGAAAAGACGCAACTGCAAAAATCCAGCTTTGGCTGAGAGAGGCCTGAGAGGTGAGTGCGCCCAGCGTGTGCCAGCAGCAGCATGGGGAGGAGAAAGAGAGAGAGAGAGGGGGAGGGAGAGAAAAGAAACAGCCATGAGTGTTATGAATGCACACCACAGACATACACGCACATTGGCTCTGCTCTGACCACCCCCATCCTCCCAGGATGACCACCCCAAGACCAGCTGACACATCCCTGGCACTTTGAGAGGGACTGAAGCAACACGACGGAATACCATGCAGTTATGTTGTGGGGAACCAAAGCTCACGTGCATGACCAAGTAGAGGCTCAGTAAATCAGGAAAACACTTAATGACACCAGCTGGAACAGGGAATAGATGGCCATGGCCAGAATCTCACCCCTCACCCACTTCTGCTGGGTAAAGACAGGGCCCCTTCCCCCATCTGTTAGGACACATGGGTCTCTTCTACCTCTTCTCTGTAGTGACTTAATAGGCCACTTACCAGGGCGTGCAGCTTCTCCTCCAGGTCTTGGTTGGTTCTCTGTGAAGCAGTGTAGCTGTTCTGCAACCTACAGAAAAAAGATTGTATACAAGGGAATGGATCTCAGGCATCTACTCAAGTCCCCTTCATAGGTGCCAAGCAAACCACCAACTCCACAACTCCAAAAAGACCGGCACTAAGACAACCAGCCATACTAGCTACGTGTCACCTCTGCCACATAATGGCCTTCAGATCCCAGGTTACTGGAGGCAGGATGAAGTTGGCTGCATGAAAGGATCTTGCAGGGAAGGGTGTGAATGACTTTGGAGGGCTCCTCTGAGCTATGGCACATACAAGGTTGTGACCAGTGACTGGCACTGATTTTTAACGGAGGTACTTCTCAGGTAAAGTGGTGACGTATTTTCTTACAGTCATCAGTGGCTCTTTTTGCACATACGGGGTAACCATCTGAGCTCAATCCTGCCTTACACCCAAGAGGTGAAAAATCCCCTGTTGTTGTCAGCCCCTCACGCTGACAGCATTCCTACACCATACCCTGGAAGAATTAATAGCTGCAGAGACTGTAACTCCCCTACAGTCTGGGGGTGCACCTTTCTGAGGATGCAGCGTGCCTTTTATTTACACAACAGGGCACAGCCTGCTCATGCCAGCTGAGGGAGTCCTTGGTGAGAAGGATCTCTCCAACTCTACCCCTCTCACTTTCTTTTTCATACCTACGGAACTTGTCCTTGAATTTCTCCAGCTCCTCACGGTTCTGGCCCAGCTCCATCTCCAGGTAGTCCTGACCTGACTCCAGCTCTCTCTCCATTGCCTCCATTTTGTTAGTCACATATGTCAGCCGTCGGCGCAGCTCCTCATTCTCATGCTGCAGTAGCCTGGGGCATACAGGAACAAGGTACCACTGAGTGCACAAGGGGTGCTCCACACCAGCACCCCCACCCCACTACCCTGCTCTCAGGCCCAAGACCCCACACAGGGAGTTAGGAACCAAAATGGCAGGAGACTCCAGCACAGGCAGCGAGAGGTGGATCTATGTCAGAGAGGGAGACTCAAAGTCTCCTGGAGCAGGGGCAAAGCAGCACAAGCCAGCTGGCCAGCCATGGCTCCCAGCACCCTCTCAGGTTACAGTGCCTGGATAAAGCCCGCCTGCCAGATGAGATGTGCAGCTACAGTGTCCCTCACTGGTGAATGAAACTCACTCAATAATTTATACTAGTCCAGGTTAGAAGAGTTGAAGGTAAAAAGTGTAAAATCATCTTCTCCTCCCCTGAAACTGTTCAAAAGCCCTCATGCCTTTAATACATGGTGGAAAGACGATTTGATAAAGCCTTAAGCCCAGAAGCAGAGGCGGTGGGGTGCACTTAGAGATGTGATCACAGCTGCCAGTCAACACCATTCCAACACAAACTGCTCCATTCCTCCCCAGCCAGGACATGCCTGGTGGTCAGAGGGATTTCCTGTTGTTTTTCATTCCTTTGTGCTCAGTTGCTCAGAGAAAGCTGGGGACACAGCTTCCCTCTGGCAGTGTAAGCTTTCTGCTTCTGGCTTGGACCTCAGTGCTAGCAGCTGTGTCCTGCACCACCACTGGCAGAGGGCTCAGCTCTCATCCTCAGTCAGCAGCAGGCCTCTGCATACTGCTTCTGGTGGCTTACACTGAAATAGTGGCAACAACAAGAAGGGTTTAAAAGAAGCACTACTCTCTCCACCTGCATTAGACTTCATCTCCTACTTTCTTTCACACCCACCAACTCCTCTGCTTGCAACTGCACTGGAGGCCTATGTTTCCTCCCGCTCCAGAGGGAGAGACATGCAAGGCAGAGATTGACAAGGCCCAGACTAAATCTCTGCCCACATGGCCCCAAGAAGATTGAAGATCTAAGAGAAGCCTGCAGGGCCAGTCAGCTTTGCTCTGCAGGTGGCACAGGCAGGATGTGAGGAATCAGCACCCACACAGTTGCAGTATGACAGGCATAAAGGGGGAGCAGGACACTTACTTCATCCTTTCTGCATCCGTCAAGGGTTCCTGCACAGGGAAGAAAACAGCTGTGAGATTCTTTCAGAGGAGGAGCTGGTCTCTCACACTGTGCTAAAGGGCAGATTCGTGTTTGCTAGACCCTACCTGTGACTGTTCCTCACCTGCTCTTGACAGGTCATGTTAGGCAAGGTTAGAGCTGCTAGGATCTGTACACAGTGCTTAGCTGTGTGATACCAAGGCAGACTGTGTGCTCTGGTTCAAGGCAGAAGAGCTAGACTAGAAAGCCATCACACAAGTCAGCTAACTTTACTTTCACACAGCGCAATCTCAGCATCTCTTGTTAACATTGTCACCTCAGCTGGTGTTTCAGCTTCCTCCACATGCACAGTTAATGGGTAGCAGGAATCTCACAGGCCAGCAGACGCTGAGGATTAAATTGTCACCACAGCAATCAAAACACCCGTGAAGCCCCACAAAAGAACAAAAGAGAATAATTTGGGAGCTGAAAAATGTGTCTACCATTTACACCACCCACATTGTGCTATGAAAAAGGTTTCTCTCTGCTGACCTGAAACCAGCCACTGTAACTATTCTAGGACACCAGAAGAAACACCAAAGGTCAGAAAAGCCTGGAAAAGAAATTAATGTTCTGGGCAAGATCCCCAGAGATGGCTAGAGCAGGGACCTGCAGAACAAGGAGATACAGCACAGTGACAAGAGCACACAGCTCAGCTATCCTTACTGCCTTTGCAATCTCCACGTTTAACCTGTGAGATGGCTGCTACCTGCCAGCATGGCTGGGAGAGATTTAATAAGCACTACAAGCAACTGTATTTTCTGTGAAAGCCCCAGGCTGTGATCATTCTCACAAAGTCCAAGCCGCCCATGGGTTATTTTTGGTGCTTGGTACCAGCAGCACTGCACAAACCCAAAGTGCTGCCATGCTTTAGATCACGGGTGTCAGTCTCATTTTCACCGGGGGCCACATCAGCCTTGCGGTTGCCTTCAAAGGGCCGAACGTAATTTTTTTTTACATTTATACAGTACAGGTCCATTCAGCTGAATTTTAGGACTGTACTGTATAAACGTAAAAAAAATTACGTTCGGCCCTTTGAAGGCAACCGCGAGGCTGATGTGGCCCCCGGTGAAAATGAGACTGACACCCCTGCTTTAGATTGTCCGTTAGGTGTCATAGCCAGCTCTGGGCTGAGAAGCCATGCCACAGACAGTTGCGGATGAGGCAACCAACCACCCCAGAGCTGGCCCTAAGACATCAAAGGGCTGCTTGCTGCATCAGTTCAGTCCTTACCACCTGCATACATCCGCCTGTGCCTAAAGGCAAAGCATCAATCCATTCTTTTCTTACATCCTGACCTCACATGGCAATCGGCTAATTCATGCAGAATTATCTAGCAACTGCCTCCTCTAACCCCACAAATACACATTCAGCAGACACTAGGGACCAGGCAAAGGGGATAATGAGATTCCTATTAAAATGAGGCGATGGCTGGAGAAAAAAGGAGAAGGCTTACAAAGACCTTAAACAGCCATCATACAAAGATCCCATACCCCAAGACAGCCAGGTACAGGGCACACACAAAGTCCAGGGAGCATCCCAACACCTCCTGACAACACAACAGAGCTGTCTGCTTGCTGCCTCACAGCCTGGAGGGTCTCCAACCTGCCTGGGAAGTCTGCAGGGGGGAGAACAGCACCAGCTCCTGCCTTCCTAACTCCTGGAGCCAAAGGGAAGCTGATTTCTCCCAGGAAGATACACCAAAGTTGTAGCACAGCCATGAGTGGCCCCCACAAGAGAGCAGCTTCTGGTGACTGAACACCCACAGTATTAGGTCTGGGGGCCTGCTCTCACTCCCCCCACTGGCATTACAGATTAGATGAGATCCAGGTGGAGGCTTTGGCCTTTGTGAGACCCCTGTCTGCAAGCCGGTAGCCCTGGCACCTACCTTGTTGAGTGCCAGGCTGAAGGAAGGGGAGGATCTAGGTGGGGCAGGCCCCTCCTCCCGACTCCAGCGTGTTGGAGTGGAGAAGGATCCTTTCTCTGGGTAGTTCAGCTCCACTGTACGCTTCTGCCCACGTTTAGCACACAGATGGTGTGGCTGTAATAGCTGTGAACAGGGACTGCTTTCATCCCTTCTGCCCTCTGCACTGCTCTTCCATGGAGACAGTGAGTGCTGCTGCCCAGAGGATGTCCCTGCCAGCCCCAGGTCTGTCAGCTGCTGCAGCTCATACTGATCTACTACCCTCCTCTCCAAGGAAAGGAGTTTTTCCTTACTGTCCTTCCTCCCAAGGACAGGTTTCTTTCTTAGTCTGGAAGCTCTGTCAGCCTCCCCGGCACACGAAGCCACTCCCCGTCCCTCACATTTCTTTTCTGCTTTTCTTCTGCTTGAGCAGGAGGATCTTTCAGTTGCATGCTTGGTTTTGACCCCTTGCAGGTGACCTTTCCCTTGGCCTTCTGGCATGGAGCTCCTGGACAAGAGGGGAGAGTTCTGGTCTTGTTCTGCTCCTCTGGTCTCTCCCAGTGAGCGCAAGCGGATGGGACTCAGCACCCGCTGGGTAATCTCATCCAGGAATTTGGAGAACTGCAGTTTTTCCTCCGTGATCTTCTCCCTGCGCTTGACAGAGTCAGCAGCACTGCTGCTGCTGTGCTCTAGTGAGTGCTTCTCCCTGCGGTTGAGGCAGAGCTGAGGATCACTTTCCTTGCACGAGCCACGGCCACGGGAAAGTGTCTCTACTGAGCGGGACTTGCGTAAGCTCTCAGGGCATGGGCCTGTCATGTTGGTCTGCTTCAGGATCCCTTTGAGTGGCAGGTGTGGAGAGGACGCCCGAAACTTCCTTGGTGTCAGGACTTCAGGAGGCTCTTTAAACATAAGTGAACGTTCCAGGCTTCTGCTCTTGAAAGAGCAAGTGGGATGGTGTCTTTCATCTTCAGACACCACAACTGTATCCATGCTACGGCTCACAAATTTGCTGAGGTGCCCAGGACCGCGGTTTGGGCATCGCTTCCCACTTCGCTGCCCCATCTTCCCACCACGTGGAAGTGCTGGTGAGACAGTCTGGCTCTTGACGTTCAACTCTCCTCTGCACCCTGTCACTTCCTTCTCACTGCTGGACTCCAGGGACCACGATGAGGAGAAGTTCAGGTTGCAAACCTCAAACCCCTCTGCCTCTTTGAGCTGGCCTGCCTTGGTGTAACTAAACCCTGTTTGCAGCTGCAATGGTGTTAAGCCCTTTGCCACCCGGCAAGCCGTTACCTGACTCTGCTCGGCCAAGATCACTCCATCCTGGTCGTCACGAATGATGGGTACCTCATGGCGGATCTCGCGATGCTGCGGGGGTGCCTTGCGGTAAGGCTTCTTCGATGGAGCTGTGCTCGACATCCTCCCACCTGCGTGGCTCTGAAAGCGGGTTACCTACCAACAGCAGAAAGTGCACAGAAAAGAGAGTCACGGGTGCTCCATTGAACCCTAGCAGTGACCCAGCAGGAACTCGGCTCCTCTGGAGTCTCAGAGCAGGTCCCCATGCAGAGTGATAATAGAGCACGGAAAGGATGTGGCCACAAGCCTTGAGTGGTAGCTGCAGGAGAGGGAGCAAAGTAAGAGGTAGCTGTGTCCTTCTCCCAGCCAGTGAGAGCAGAGGGCTGGCACATCCTCTCCCCCCTCTACACACGCTCACTCACGTAGTTCGTGTGTGTCCAGATTATATATAGCAAACGAGAACAGACCTCACAGCAGCATATTGATTAGGCTCTTTAGGAAAGGCCTTTTCCAATATGGAAACTGCAAGCCTCACAGGCACCAGTGACAGCTGGAGCAGGAGTTATTGATCATGTGCTCTCACTGTCAACAGGGACTATGTGGGAGGAGACTCCAGCCATTAAAGAGCTCAAACCCAGAAGTTTCTGGCTTACACTGGAATCCCAATGAAGCAGACCACAGGAGGATTGTCAGAAGGAGGTACCGTACCATTACAGCTGCTCAGTCTGTCACAAAAAACAAATACCACCCACAAGTCACAGGTGGCATCAAATTAGGGAGCAATGCCATTGACTTTGGTCTGTAAGGCCAGATTTTGCAACATGTAGCAGTAACGCCAGCAGGAAGACCAGACTAGTCCCTTTACCCCAGCTGTGCTAGGCAGGATTCTTCCTGCTGCAGGAGCAGTAGCGGTACAAGAGCAGAAAACAAGGTAGAAGGAAAGCAGCTGTCTTGTACAAATGGAATAATCTCTCCTTCCTTTCCACCACTTTGGGACTGCAGTGGAGGACAGAAAGACTTCTCCCCAGGCAGCCAGATTTTCAGTCGCCTCATTGTACACAGGACAAGAAGTCTCGCAGATGCCAAGTAGTCCCTGCAGAGCCTGATACCAGACTTTCCCCAAGGACAACATATGCATCATTCATAGTCCCCCTACAGTTGGGATAAGCGGCCATTTCTCATTCGCCTTTCCTTTCCTGGATCCTAACACTGACCAAGCCCAGCATCTCTGCAATCCTCAGTGCCTGACCTGCAGCACTTCCAAGTGCAGGACCTGCATTAACTCAGATCACCCTCTCCCCTCTTCTATAGGCAGGGCCATTTGACTCCCATTCACTTACCTTCAAGGCAGTCAATGGATACCACTGGGCTGATGACCTAGCAGACTTCATTTGCTTTGTGTTTTGGCCAGTGGAGTTTTGCATGTTGTCTAAATAGAGCTCTGAGAATTCTCTCCAACTCTTATCCACTCTTTCCTAGCCGCATCTTTTTGACACTTAAAACTGAGTCCCCTGGGAGCACTGGCAAGTGTGAGGTGTCTGCACGAAGCACAGAGTGGCTCCAAGCGGCACCAGACTTTGCACTTCACAGGAACATTTGCAAGCTGTCCTCCACTCTGCTAAAAACACAAGCTCACAAAAGCTTCTCATGCCTTTCCACAGACATGAACAACTTCCTAGGACTAACCTGTAAATCTCCACCATCAGAATGCTGGAAACTTCCCCCAGCTGCAGTCATTCCCTCAAGGTCCCTTCTCCTAAGAAGACTCAAGTAGGTGAAGAGATCTCTAATACTTCAGAAAATTCACATCCAGCATACCAAATGCACATTTCCACTGCATCCCCAAGCAAAACAGATGGGTCTGACTTGCTGGAAAGACATTTCTCTTCTTCAAAGAGGAATGCTGAAATCCTGACCAGAAGCAGCCTTGTCAACACCCCACCATCAAACAGGTGATCTAGGGGACCCTTATGACAATTCCTGCCAGGCTAAGGACAGGAGATGCATGTGGATATATCCCAAGCTGAAATGACAACAATTTCTCTAGCCCATGAAGAGCTGAGCACTTACCAGCCTGGGTTCAAATTCGAAGCCTCATGAAGCAGGGACACTCACTCAGATGCCCTGAAAAAGAGAAACAAATAGCTTAGCATCCACCAAAACAGCCAGTTTGAAATCTCACCCCATAAATATGTAAGGAATAGGGAATGTTTATAACCAAAGACAATTGGATGGTACTCTCACTCTAGGTACCTGTCTCAACCCACATCAGATCTTCTGAAAGTAAATGAAATTAGCTTGGGATAGTTGGGCCACATAGCCTGGCAAGAGCTGGAAAGGCACCTGGCAAGGACATGTCCAAGGCACTCAGGCAACTGGGACCACACACTCAAAATTCAAGAAGCAATAGCTTCAAGGGAACCTTGGTTCCAGGAAGGACTAAACAAACCTCCTGTGAAATGGGACCCTCCCAACAAATCTTCCCTGCTACCACAGTGGGATGCTAACTGTGAAGTCTTTGGTACAGAAGCTTGGTAATGCTAACAATTACCTCATCCATTCTTTTAAGTCTATGCTTCTCACCTACAAATGAGCTGGCAATTATCAGACTCTTGTTTGAGCCAAAACATTCCACCCTTGTACCTACAGCTGTGATAATCCATACCTCTACAAGAGGAAGGCAAGCTACTCTCTGACTTCCAGCAAGCAGCATACCATGCTCTACATTGCCGCTCATACGTTTCTTTGAAATAGCGTCCAGTCAACTAGGGATCCAACACAAGTTCAGAAACAACCTTCCTCTCTGTTCAAAGCCTAGGGTACCCATCACTACAAGAAGAGAGCTGAATTGATCTGGGAGCCAGCTGTAAGAGCATAGCTCTGTGAGCACCACTGCCACTGGCATGAGAGACCACAGTAGAGCCTCCCCTTCCCTGGTGCACTTTTGCTGCTGTGCTGCTTTTTCCCAGTCAATGGCACCAAGCCCTGGGAGGTGGGACAGGCCTGCAGGGTGTGGAGCAGTTGTACACACACAGGGAGAGCCAGATTGAAGGTGAATGGAACAGGCAGGCAACCAGGGCCACGCAAATTCAAGGTTTGCCAAAACAAACTGAAGAGGTGCCCTAGTGCTGGCCCTGCCCCAACAAGCTGTCTGGCCCCTTTCCTTACTACAATGCTACAGTCGGGTCTCAACTAGCACAGGAAAAAACAGCTTCATAACAGCATAACTGCTCTGCAGGGCAAACTGTAAGGTATGGGGGGAGAAAGAGAGAGAAAGGGAGAACGTATGCCTCCAGGAAGGACCAGACCAGCATAGTTTGAATCTGCTTTTCCATCAACTCCTATCAGGAGCTGGTTCAGCGTCAAGGCAAAACCACCAGCCATATGGGCTGGCAGACAAGCAGAGGCTTCCAGGAACAGCTGCATCCATGGGTCCACACATGTTTCCATTGCAGAGGTGTTCAAAACAAACACACCAAAGGCCTCCCTCTTTCTCACCACACAGTTCCTCAGGCTCAGACAGGACTGTCCTGCTTCCTACCCCAGAGCCAGGAATTATGCTACCCGCCATCTCATCCCCACCTACCTGGAAAAGATACCAGGATTTGAAACCTACCCTCAAGATCTGAGAATTTCCAGAAACACTTAAATAATCACAGTGCCTCCAGGCAATTTTCCCCTCAAACAAGGACTTACAGATTCAAACTGACGACGTGTCCAAACATTTCTGGCCGCTCGTCTGCAAATCAGCTTTCTCCTGTCAGCATCCAGCAGCATCTGGCCAACAGCTCCTGAAACATGAGAAAGGAAACTTGATGTCAGTCACCTATCAGCACAACACATGGAAACAGCCTGGCTTGCGCAAAGCAACCCACAGCCAGCAAACTGCTGCACCATGAGGCTACTACCTCATGCCAGGACCCCCCATTGAAATAAGCTCCTTGTCTTCACTGTCTCCCTGAAAAGGACGGTCTTTTAACCATCTCTCCACTGAGTAGGATGCCTGTGCAGACCAGTAACTGACCTCTGAAAGGCAGCTGTTTTTTCTAGTTGGCTCCAGGGGTCACTGCTTCCCCACCTGCACTCCTGTCCAATATCCGGAATCCAGCTTCTGTCATTCTGCTCCAACCACCATGCCACAGCAAAGTTGGTTATTTTTTCTACAGAATTCCCTGTCCTGATCAGCACAGTTAAGCCTTCCTTGCCTAGAATACCTGAGCATCCTCTGCTACCACAGAGAGAGAATTCCAAGGCGGCTCAATTCACCTCCGTTCAGAGCACTCTCTGCAGGCACTTTCTGCAGGACAGACCTTGTGCTACAAGGCAGAAAAGGATATCGGTAATATCCAGAAATAGAATAAGGCACTAATTCTTCTCACCATGCTATTCACAAGCCTGTCTCTGAAGGAGCTTGCTCTGGAGTCCACATTCTGACTACTCTGGAGAAGATCAGCTTTAGCCTGAAGCTACAAGTAGGAGGTAGCTCTTGAGCTATTCTAATTAGCACTGTAATACAAGAGGAAACTTAACCTCCTGCTTCCTTTTATCTACTCTTTCCATCTCTCATCAGTAATGTTCCTTAACATTTACAGTCCTCTTCCTTGCAGGCTAGTGTCTGCAGTAGCTCCAATTCTACTGTCTTCTGGCTACTATCCACTGTAGTTCCAGCCTCATTTCTGAGCTCAGTGACAGTTACAGCTTCACTGGAATGGCTCATTGACAGCTGCGAGGCTTAGGCTCACACTCACCAGCATCAGCAAGAGTCACATCTTCCAGGCAAACAGACGTGAACACACAAAGGGTCAGAAGGCTGCAGTGGAAACCTAACAATTTGCTTTGTTAATGAAAAAAGCTGAGGATTCCTCCACCCCTTCACAAAGACGAAACACACACAACCTCTTTCCTCTTCACCGTGAGAGTGCAGTGACAGAGCACAGCTGCACAGGCAGCATGCAAGCTTGACTCTAGCTGTTTTTTACCAGAGAGCATCCCTCAGTGCAAAACCCACTTGCAGAGTAGCTATGTTTCTATGAGATCCAAGAAATGCAAAACCTTCACCATACACCAGGAACAGACGTGATTTAGCACAGAATTGCTTAAGACTGTTCTGTACAGGGCCACAGAACTAAGTCACTTGGCACGCATGCAAAACCACAATACTCCCTGTTAGCATCATTTTGTCTCCAGTAACAAGAAGGAGGTCCATAGCATACAAAAAAAGGTCCCAAAAGGAACCCTTTGGAAAAAAAGAGGGAAAGCACCGAATAAAAAAAAATAAAATAAAAAAACCCAAACAAAACAACAACCAAAACCAAACCAAAACAACAAAAAAAACCCCACACATTTGTAGGCACCTACTGTCTTCCTGATACTTGGCAAGTCCCTTGAGGCCTGAGGTACCTACTACTTAGCTTTGGTTCTAGGATGCACCCAGTCTCTGCCTGCTTGCTGTTGCAGGGAATGTTCAGCTGCTGCAAAGAGGGAGAAGACTTGCAGGGTTTTCCTCATCACCACCTCCTCTTGCATTGCCGTTTCTAACCTTACAAAGCAGTCTGCTTACCAGAATTCACAGTCAGCAGCCTCCCCTCCTCAACAGAAATGTGGTGATTATGTTGCAGAGTATGTTTCTTATTTCAGGCACTGTGTCTTCTTTCCATCCTTTTCATCTTAAAAGCAGCATTTCTTTAACCTCACTTTTAATTCGGAAAGATAAACTTGTATGACATGGAAATTACATTCCATAACACAATCACCATCACATTTGTTTCTAATGCAACGCTACAGAAACATTCATCGGCTATCACAGAGTCAACATACTCCAAAAAACTCCAAATGCAATACTGACATGTAAAAAAAAAAAAAAAAATGCTGCTACTGTCCTGTGCCCATATCTGATCACCACAGCTAACCCAGGGTTTTCAGTCTGCGTGGACCAACCTATACTCCAAATGCATATCCAACATAGGACATTGGCACATCCCGCTTTAGGAGGCAACAATGTCTCTTCTCTAGCATCATGAGAAGCAAATGCAAGACTGACTTGTCCAGTTGCCTTCCCGTGCTAATGGACAGAGGCACCTTCAGCCTCCCACATGTCTTAAACCATACTACGTGAGGAGCTGCTGCAGTAAACCCGATCAAGACAACTGACCAGCAAGATGGATGATGCAATAACTGCATCAAGAGGTCTTGTCCAGGGCAGACAAGCAAGCTGTGTGAAGCTAAAAGCAGCACCTGTAGACTGCTGGCACTGATTACGATGGAAAAGGACTGCAAGGCTATTAAAGGACATTTTAACATTTAATGAGATCTTTTCATTCAGAGAAGGCATCTCAATTAAAAGCACATTTAGATCCATTATGCTGCTGGCTACTTTGAAGCTCATTTTAAAATAAAAGGATGACAGCTCCTAGTGCAGAAACTCGCATCTCAGTTCTGCTTGTATGTTAACGCTCACAATTCAGATCTGAGTAATAGCATTATAGTGACTCTTGGATTAAAATTGAGTTTCAGGAGGATTATTGCTCATTCCTGATTTTCCACACCAATTAACCTTGAGTGTTAGGCAAAAACCTCTGTTCCCTGCATGGGAACAATTCCAAGAGCTATCAAGAAAAAGGGATCACGCTATAGCTGTTGAACAAGAGTCCCTGTAACAAGCCCTACTTAACACCTAACATATTTCCAAAGAAAATGAAATGCCCACACTTTACAGTCTTACATAGTTCTTGTTGAATGTAAATACCACCGGACATATCATGTGTCTGTCATACCCATCACGGCCTGCAGAAGTCTCTTAAAAGCAATCACAATTGCACTTTTCTTGCAGTCCTGCTCCCTCCTTCCACAATACAAAGATTTCAGTCCCCCTAATTCTGTTGCATTCCATATCCTTAAGTATGCATTTTATTCTCTAGTTTCTTTGCTGTGTTAAAGGTAGCTTAGTTTCCATAACTCTTTTATAAAAGCCAGGACAGATTGGCTTTGCCCAAGAAACATAACCATTGCTAACGTGTAACTGGAATAGAATGCAACAGCTGATTAACATCTGAACAGGAACAGGACAGGAAGCGAAGCACCCAAATCCAATCCCCAGAAGGAATGTTAATGGAGAATAAAAATACCCAGGGGAGATTTGACCAGGAAATGAACACTAGTTTTCTAATGCATGTAAAAGCATAGAACCACCTTTAATGGCTACATCTGAAATTGCACAAGGACCAGCTAAGCAAAAGGTCATTTGCCAAGTTACCTTTAGCACTGACAGCTACACTGGGGACTAATGAGAGCTTCTTATCCAGAAACACTGATACATCAAAAGCCTGTTTAATTTGTTCAGTGATCCTGTTAGTTTGATCTCTTCAATTTGTTCAGTGATCCTTTCAACTCTCACAAGGTTGTTTAGGCTACAAACTTCCAGAGCCTGTTTGTCTTTGCACCTTGGGTTTCATGTCCTTCCTCAAACTGTCTTCTTACTGTGTTCTTTTAAGATCTTCCATTGGAAGAATTTTGGAGCATGTTTCTCAGATACTTAAGGAGGTATACAAAGCCATTAGAAAACAACTCATGGAGATCAGAAGAACTCTCAAGAGTTCTTGAAAATAAC